>NW_005054330.1:1027996-1039865 GCF_000277835.1 Geospiza fortis | reverse complement strand
TCTCTTGTCCGTGGCCCGTGAGGGGGCGCCCACCGCGGGCTCCCCGAGGGTGTCCGAACAGCCCCTCTCTTGTCCGTGGCCCGGTTTAATCCCCGCAGCGGGGCGGGCACGGTCCGGCAGCCAAATCCCGGTCAGCTGAGGAGCTCAGGCGGGTTCGGGGAGGTGGTGAGCGGAGCTGAGTAGAGCTGAGCTCCGGGCGGCAGGAGGGAGGGATGGCGCCCAGGCACACGGTAATCGCCCGTCCTTGTCTTTGGTTGCGGGAGGCTGCGGGTTCTGCGCGGAGTTAGAGAAGGACAGTGCATGTACACACTGTAAGAGGTGGGAGAGCTCCCTGAGGCTGCTGTGAGGCTTTATCGAAGTTGGACATCCCTGTCACAAAGTTCAGAACCCTTCAGGAGAGTCCCAATGGGCGGGGAGAAAAAAAACCAAAACCAATCAAACAAAATAACAACAACAAAAGAAAGTAAAGCTGTGTCTTAATACATTAGTAACTTAAGTTCTTTGGCACCTTTTCTTTTTTCTGTAACGTAGTTTATTAAATTTTGCAAAGGAAATGTAATTCAGCCCATGCTCAGAATGGAGCACCAGCCCCTGCTCAGAGGGTCTAGCTCGCCCTGCAAGGTAAGCAGAACCATCCTGAAGGTGGATCCTGCAGGGAGTTTGTGGTTTTAGCAATGGTGTACAGATGTGAAATGTGTGGATATTTCATGTTAGCATTTGAATAGAAATACATTAAGTGATTAGTAAGTGTAAGGTTTTGCGCTTTCCTTGGACAACTGGCTGTGTTGGAAAGTGGAAGCTATAAAAGCAGCTTTCTGATTCTGGTGTTTTATATTGAATACAAATTGAATTTTGTTTGTGTTTTGTTTTTGGAATGAAGTGAACGCCCTTATAAACTGTCAGGAGTTCAGAACACGTGAGGCTGTTATCTGTGCTCTCTCATAACTCCAATGTCAGACAGCGTACCAATGTCACGAGCCCAGCTGATTTGGGCAGGAAAAACAAAAGATCTGTCATAATAAAACCTAAGTGATATGATGTATGTTCATTATTTTGGGTTGTTTGTTTATTTTCTGTTCCTTCTAGATTCCATGTTGTACCCATAAAACACACAAAATAGGTTTACAGTGCTTAGTTACTATAAGGGTCTGAGTGTGCAGTGCCAGTATTTACCACATCAATTTTGGTTTTTTCTACCGTACACACTGCAGCCCTTACTTATAACTCTTAATTCATTGCTTTGGTTGACATTCAGAGAAACACTTTTTATTATTGGAAACTATAAGGAAATGTAAATTGGATTTTACTTTAATAAGATCAATTTCAACTTGCAAATTTCAGGGAGGGAGGGAAGAAGGAAGGAAGTGTTGATGAATTATCTTTAGGAAGGACACAGCTCTGTCAGAATACAGTACAGTATCTGGAATAACTCAGCATTTCTGGGAACTGGACCAAGAATGAGAATGATGAAGAATTAGTCTACATATCTAACAATGAGAAATTCAGGGAATAGAAGTTTATTAAAAGAAATATGTACAGCATTTATATATGAAGGAAGGGGGAATTTGATCACTGAAGTGCCTTGATTTTCTTTTGCTCCCCAGCTCCCCAGCTGGACGTTGTTCCTGGCTGTTTGTGCTGTTGGAATTGGAGGCACCTTTCAGTATGGGTACAATGTCTCCATTATCAATGCACCCACTCAGGTAAAAGCTCATCTTTTGTTCACTGGGCTGTTTCCTCTCTGAACTCAGCCACGAGGCCAAATATGCTTTTGCTGTGAGCACAGTGGGAACTGAAGCACTCTTCCTCTCATATGAAGGAATCTTGCTCATTTCCTAAGTGGTTTCATGTGCATTTGTTTGTGAGTACCTCCCATCAGAACTATTATGTGTCAGACAAAAGTGTTAATATGCCTCATAAATACCTTTATTATTAGAAGGATTAACTGAGTAAGTAATATATTTTTTGATTACTAAAATAGCCCAGAACACTAAGGGTAGAATAGACCAGAATATTTTCAGTTGGAAAGGACCTGCAATGACCATCTAGTCCAACTACCTGACCACTTCAGGGCTGACCAAAAGTTAAAGTGTATTACTAACAGCAATGTCCAAATACCCTTGGAGTATTGACCACTTGTCTGGGAAGCCTGTTCCTCTGCTTGACCACCCTTTCTGTAGGATGTCACCACTGTTTCTCCAAAGGCCAAGTTGAAACCTCCCCTGACACAGCTTTGAGCCATTCCCATTCTTTCTATCACAGGGAGAAAGCGTAGTTACTATTTACAGTGTCCATCACAAGGCAGATTACTGAAAAAGTCCTTCTTAGGGAATTAAAATGTTCCATCTGTAGTGGCTGAGTATCTTGTAAATATTTTCACTTGTTACTTGAGCGTTCTTTGCTGTAGCCTCCAGGATTCTGCATATTTTGTGGATGACTCAAGGATCTGAGCAAATGTTCTTGTGACAGTGGTGGGTATCAGTTTTTGCTACCAGCTGATTTATTTGCTTGGAAAACTGTGAAGACTGAATTTGCTTCAACATTGTATGCTTTTCACAAAGCTTCAAAGGAGCTGTTTGTGAAAGAACAGGTCATATGCTGGGAACAGAGGGAGAGTCCAAGAAGTTTGTTCTTCTGTAGTCTTTGTTTGCAGGCAAAGAACAGGAGCCTCTGATTACAGATACATGCCAGTTCAAGAGCTTCTAAAGGCAAATTTTAGAAAACCAAGCATGTGGAATAACAGCCTCAAAGTTCTGACACATGAATACTGTAAGAAAGGTGGAGTATTATTAGAGTTGAAAAAGGGATTTTACTGTGACTTTCTGGATTACACTGAGGCGGGGAGATTTAGACCAAGTGTCAGAATAAGTCCCCTGACAGTAAAATTTTTTAGGATGCAAGGCCTCTATGCTGTGAGATGTTCCTAAAAACAGTGGGGCCAACCATCCACCCTGTTCCCCTCCTTGTTCAGAAGGATCTCAGAGCTCTCTCATGGCAGTGCATGTCAGGGTTGTGTTTCCCCTCTGCTGCAACACCTGAGGCAGGGCACAAAGCAGAGCTGCTCTGCAGCCTTTGAGGTGTGGGGGGTGTAGGAAACACAAAGTCTTTCTTATGGTCAAGGAATATTCTGCCAGTCAGCTGATATCTCTTAGAATTAACTCCAGAATTGATTTTCAGGATTGGGGTGCAAGTTATTTGTAGTGCTGTGTGTATGGCTGTATAAAATGCTACACAGTCATCACTCTTTTCTCCTGCAGCATATACACAAGTTCTTAAATGAGACCTGGAGCAGTCGTTATCACAAGGAGCTAAATCCAGATTTGCTGACTTTTCTTTGGTCTGTCATTGCTTCCATCTTTTCTCTTGGAGGCCTGTGTGGAGCCCTGATTGGAGGCAGCATGGCCATACGCCTGGGCAGGTCAGTTGCAGCAGCAGGCACATCAAAACATGTTTGCTTTTCCTACCTTCTCACTGGAATAGAAAGTAAATAAATGGGAAAAGAGTGGGTGAAAAGAGTACCTTGGTGAAAGTTTTTTTTCACTTTAAAACTGAGTTTTCTAGTAGAATTTTACAGTTTATTCCAATGTGGCTTTTAAGGATGTGCCCTGAATTATGACCTTTGTCTTTGCATTACATTTAGTGAAATCTGAGTAGGGGAATGCACTCAGAGTGTGTTGGAAACATGAGTTTCCCCCTGACACATTTGCAGCCCTTGTGCCAATAAGGACGTGCTGCTTCATCTGTTGCACTTCATTTGTCTAAATGAAGAAACCCCACTCCTACCTTGTCAGGCATTTCTGTCATATTTATACATTACTCTTATGTTTAGACATTTTAAAAACACAAGCAGTTGTATCAGATATCTGGGCTTCCAGGGAATAGCATGTTTCTTCAGTATAAAGTCCATTTATCTCCCCACATTATCAGAAAAGAAAACTTTAAAAACCCACATTATTACACATTTCCATAATGTCTGGTTGAGACATTGGGGGTTTTTTGTTTGTTTTAATCAGTTTTTGTTTGTTCTGTGGTGTATTATTATTATTATTTTATTTTATTTTTGTTCCTCCTTTTTAGGAAAGGAGCTCTTTTGATGAATAATATTATAGCAATACTAGCCTCCATTTTAATGGGGATCAGTTTTCCTACAGGATTGTTTGAGTTACTGATTGCTGGAAGGTTTTTGATTGGCATAAATTCAGGTGAATGATTTCTTATTCCTACTATCAATAAACTATGGTGAATGATAAATTATTGTTATTTCTGATCCTTTAGGTTTTATTATGAAAATGCTCTGTAGCATAGCTTGGAATCTGAAGGCAGCTAAATGAATAGGAAATTAATGAAGTCCCATTTTGTATGTGTTTTGTTTTAGTAACTCTTTGCAAAGCAATTTCTAATGATAGGAAAATGTTTTTTCCATTTACTTGCAGGTGTTGGGCTCTGTGTGCAGCCTCTTTATATTGGGGAGTTTGCCCCAAAACACCTCAGAGGTGGCTTGGCCATGGGGACTTCCATCTTTCTGACTGGGGGAATCCTGACAGGACAAATAATTGGTTTGAGGTAAGAAATGTATGAGGGTTTGTCACCCTGTTTTTTTAAGATTTTCTAAGCCTTCTGATGCTGACATTCTTGTGGTGAACTTTCTCAGACACTTTCTGTAAATAACTGATTGTTTTGTCTTCCTTTATGGAGGAGGAGAAAGTTGATGGACTGTTGGTTTGACCAGTGTCATTGGAGAGGTGTCACTGTCACCCTCCAATCCGCTGTCACTTTTGGAAAACTATAAATGTTGGAGTCAGAAAATAAACTTCCTCTTTTCTTCCTTTACCTTGAGAACGGTGGTGTGCTTGTGTTCTTTTGTGTCCAATAGTGGCAAGGGTTTTTTTTCCTGTTTTGTGTTATTCCTGTGTAAAGAATTCCAATTTCCTACAGCTCATTGCAGCACATTCCTTGTGCCATTGTAACATTAGAATTCACACACAAGGTCCCTCCAGGAGAAGAAAATCCAGCTTGAGTCACCTTATTCCTACAACTGCCAACCATCGGTGCTGTGTCCTTGGGGGAATAGTGTCAGTTTAGATGGGTCACCAGTACAGCATCAGTACAGCAGCCACATTTGAGCTGACTTCATGTTTTCTGCCAGTTTCTTGCTAGAAACAATGGATGTTGGAAAGGACTTGAGAGCCAAGGACTCACATTTCTGTATCACAGCATTAGCACTGCTTTTGCCCCCTGTGTGATCAGAGGAAGTTGCTCAGGCCTTCATCCAGCTGGAACTTAGAAGTTCCAGGAGCACAGACTGCACTAAATAGTAATGAATAGCTAATTATTATATTTCTTTGCCTTCTTTTTCCACATTTCTCACAGAGAATTATTGGGTGGAGAAAAGCATTGGCCTCTGTTGCTGTCCAGCAGCTGTATTCCAGCATTAGCCCAACTGTTATTCCTTCCATGGTTTCCTGAAAGTCCCAGATATCTTCTTATTGACAGAGGTGATGAGCTGAGCTGTGCCAAAGGTAATATCTATACTTTCTGTTCTCCAGAAGGGTACAATGAATATATTGGGTTCCAGATTCTCCTTTTATCTTTATCCACACAGCACAGTTGTATCATCTAGTGTTTTTTGGGCCATGTTTTTCCTCCAGTGAGCTTATATGGAAGAAGGGATTGTGGAATTCAGGAGCCCATAATGGGTTATGAACAAAACTTTATTATCCTATTTCAAATATAAGGTCATTCACTGGAGCTCCACGCTGATTAGTCTCAGTGGAAAGTTCATTATCAGGATCATCAAAACTCCTACTGTTGACCTTAAGAAGACAGATTGTCATTTGAGATGTGTTTAATCATGAAGATTTTAGAGGAACTGATGCTGTGTAGTCTTTAAGACCATTTGTAAAGATTTTATTCTGGGATCTAAATGACTTCTGATTATATTTGCCTTAGGAGAAGGATTTTCTGTCTTTGCTCCAGCTCACTAGCTACATCCCATTGGTAACATTAAAGTCAGGGCCATAACAAAGGACTCAATGTCTGCCTAGAATTTAAGCAAAACTCTTCAAACTGGTAAGGGTGTCCTTTAAGGAAAAGACTATTTAAAGGTCTGAGGTTCAGATACAAGATATTTTCCTGGTGAATATTTCAAGGCCAGAAATTCCTCTAAAAAGAAGGAAAGAAATGCCACAGAATTCTCCTAATCCACCACAGCAAAAAACTGTGAAAAAACAGCAAGGAACAAGAAAGTCATACAGCAAATTTTTCATATCCTAACAAAAGCCAGGTCATTATGAAAAGAGATTATTTCCCAGGAGCTGTGGTTGATAGATAAATGTAAATTATTTTTTTTCTATTTGTAGCTTTGAAACGATTTCATGGCTCCTCAGAGTACCGAAGGGAGATGGAAGACATCCAGCGAGAATGCTTTGCCTTGGATGGGGAGAAGCCCAGGAAGCCCTGGCAGTTATTCACTGACCCTGCTGTGAGATGGCAGCTCATCACTGTCATCGTCATGACCATGGGCCAACAGCTCAGTGGCATTAATGCTGTAAGAGTGAACAAACAGCTTAAATAATTATTTCATTTCCACCTGGTTTTCAACCATTTATTAACACAAAAGATCCACATAGAGAAGCTCAGCTAAATGGGATGAGTGGGAAAGCATTATTTTGGTGTTTTTCTTTAATTTTTTTTCTCATTTCTGTGTTTCTGGTATGCAAACTTTTCTAAAGAATGACTTGATACTTCCTCTGAAAAACATTCATCTGAAAAATAAATAAAGGTGGATCAGCTTATCCCAGTGTGTCTGGTTTAAGAATATAAAGCATATTCAGTAAGTTGAATAATTCTCTTGGCTTTTATGATAGCAGTATGTTTACTTAGACATGAATTCAACAGATTGTTATTGCTGCTTATGTTGAATTAGTAACTCACAACATAAAATACACTGATCTATATGTTTAGTATGAACATGACTTTGTTTCCAGACAATGTTTTAAATACCAGAAAAATCTCATTGTTTGTTTGTTTGGTTTTTTTCTGTTGTAGATTTATTTCTACGCAACTTACGTTTTTGAACAAGCTGGGATCGTGGCAGAAAAAATCCCGTATGTGACACTTGGTACTGGAGTTTGTGAATGTCTCACAGCCCTCTCCTGTGTAAGGAGCAGTTTGTTCTACCTCCCAGTACAAACAGTAATGATTCTTCTTGAAGAATATTGGTAAAAATGAGATCAGTATATTAACAGAAGGTTGTATCTTGTCCACAGGGTTTGCTGATAGATTATGTGGGAAGAAGATGCCTTATCATTGGGGGTTATCTCCTCATGACACTCTGGTGCACTGTTCTGACCTTCTCTCTGACTTACCAGGTGCAAGGGACTCGTTCCTGTTACCCAGTGTGACTGAGGAGTGAAAAGGGCACATAGTGACACAGTAAGGGGGAATGGGTTTAAACTGAGACTAGGGTTAGATTAGGTAGCAGGAAGAAATTCTTCCCTGTGAGGGTGCTGAGGCCCTGGCACAGGGTGCCCAGAGGAGCTGTGGCTGCCCCATCCCTGGAAGTGTTCAAGGCCCGGTTGGATGGAGCTTGGAGCAACCTGGGATAGTGGAAGGTATCCCTGCCCATAGCCAGGGGGGGATGGGATGAGCTTTAAAGCCCCTTCCAGCCCAGCCCACACTATGATTACATAATTCTATTATATGATTTAGTAAAAATTATTGAATGAACACTATTTAATTTCGCTGAAGCAGAACTGTTAAATAAATTAGCTGTAAAAGAGCCATGAAAGACTGCTGGTCTTAATTGAAATAAAATCCAGAAGGAAACATACTAGTTAAGCCAGACTTTAAAACTGGATTATCAAAATCTGAACTAAACCTTCTCATTGTCTTCTGTTTCAGGAGCTGTACTCCTGGGTGCCTTACATGAGCATGATGTGTGTATTTGCCTTCATCTTGAGCTTTGGGCTGGGCCCAGGTACTGCACAGGAATGTTTGTGAGTGGGGGAAGGTCTGGGAGGGCTGGGGTGTCACACAGCCAAGAGGCCTTTGCAGCACAGCTGCTGCTGCTCTGCCTGAGGAACACAAGTGAGGCCATCCTGTAGCCCAGAGCTGAGGCTTACCATGCATGATTCTGGGGGAGCTATGTGTGAGGGAGGGCTTAGTTCTGCCCTTCAGAGCACAGGGGCTCTACACTGGTCAGAAGGGGCCTGCTCCCTGAGCAGTGCTGCTGAAATGGGGCTGTGTTTTAGTGGGAAACTTCTTGCAAGGGCAGCAGCCTCAGAATTGTGCTGTGAGGAATTATAACAGATCAGCTAATGGCATATTCAAAAGCAAGTCAATCTTTTGTAGCATTGGAAATACCTCAAATGGACATTTAGCACAATTCTCTGTTCTGTTTCTGAACCATCCCCAGGTGGCATAACAAACACCCTGACAGCTGAGTTATTTGTACAGTCCTCACGTCCTGCTGCCTACATGATTGCAGGGACTGTGAGCTGGATTAGTTTCTTCACAGTTGGGATGCTGTTCCCCTTCATAGTGGTGAGTATGAACAGCATAATTTCCATTTTTTCTGCTCCCAGCTTCCATCCCATTGTTTGTATTGTATTACATACACTTGTGTATATATAATTCACACTTGACCAGAATGCACACTGGCCCTCAAATGAGAAGCAACAGATTCAGTCCCTCTTAAAAGTATTTTTTACACATCACAAACCTCAATATAACATGATAAATGAAAAGTAAAGGAATGCACTGGAGGGCAATGCTCACGTTCACATGAAAACAAACCAAAAGGTATCAAAAGCAGAAAAACTTAATCAGATACTGAGATTTAAACAAAACAGTTTTTAATAGTGCCTTGTGCTTTTATGGCAAAGTAATGTTGAGATGGTACCTGTGGCCAGTAAGACACATCCCCGAGAATTTGCTGAACTGACAGAGTTCTGTAAGCAGATTAGGAAAGGCAAGACAGGCTTTCATCTCCAGCTTTGTATTTTCAGTTTTAGCACATGTTCTTGACAGCAAAACCTGCAGGAACAGCATGAATCTGGGTATCTGGATCTGCCTGTCCTTCCTTCATAGTTGAGCTCTGCTTCTCAGTAAAACAGTTGGTTTTTTTTAATGCACAGCACTGAAAATATTAACATTCAGAGAAACTTAAATTATATAAAGTATGTGACAGCTAAGTAGCAAATGTTGACTTCTAGATTGTGACATTTGACTGTTTAAATGGTTTATCTTATTTTTATTATAAAGTCTGCCCAATAATTGCACAGCACTTGACAGTCTTTTATCTAAAAAGTTACAGGTAAAGACTAGGTTAAATGACTCCTTTTAGAAAAACATCTGAGCAGCAATGCTAATTGTAAATGGAAACAAAAAGCTTATTTTCTCAAACCTACTATTATTACTCTTGAAGTATGTTGCAATCACATTTCTTTTCAGAATGGACTGAAGCAGTATTGTTTTGTGGTGTTCTTACTGGAGTGCTTCTTTGTTGCTGCTTTCATCTTCCTCATAATTCCTGAGACAAAAAACAAATCTTTTCTGGAAATCAAAAAGGAATTTAACAAGCTTAATTTTGGAAGAAATGCCAGGAAAAAGGAAACAGAGCTTTATGAAAGAAGGCAACTCCAAGATGAATTTTTAAAGGTTTCTGCATAATTTCACAAATGCAACAGAACTTCAGTGAGAATTATGAACCTTGTAATACATGATCAAGTGGCTTATTAAATCTGCCTGTGTATTCAGAGGAAGTGTAACTAAAGGCAAGTTAGTACTGCTGAAATGCTGTTAACAACGTATTGTATTATCCACAGAAAACTTGATCTTTAGCTGTAACCTGGTGCTGTAGGGATGCAGAAATGCCAGGGAGGATGTTCACTGAGCCCCTCTGGCAGATTTCTGCAGAGAATTCAGCAGCTCTTCTTGCATTTCAAAGCCCCGTGTTCAGTTTGGGTCATAGGGCACATCCAAATGCTTTGCTGAGTGTAACATTCTGAGTTCTTGTTAAAACCCACACAAGAACTGATAGCTGATATTTGAAATATCCCAGTTTATGTAGAAATAGTGGTATTTAGTTTCTGTTTTTCCAAATATGTAACTCTGAAAGCCTTAAAGACATTCCTCATCCAGTCCTACTACTGTACTGTGCAATGAAAGTACAGCACTCTCTGATTACTGATATTTGTAATAAAAACTTGTATCCTGATAAAAGACTGCCTGGGGTTTCAATTTGGTTACTTTTCCCCCTAACCTAGCATCTTAACATTTTAAACTATGCAACAGTTGTTTGCATAGTTTAAACCTCCTCGTTTTGGAGGTTAGTTCCCATCAGACTGAGATCTACATACCCAAAAGCATGACGTAGCAGAGAGGACAGATGACAGCAATTAAATACTTTTTACCTTTAAACTACAGGGAACCTGTAGGACATGCTGAATGAGCCTTCTGCCTCCTCTCTAGTATTTTTTCATGGACTCTTTTTCAACTTAAAATACATTCTTCACATGTTAGGAAGTAAGAAATCTCACAGCTGGTGTTTGTGTGCCTCTCTGTTATTTGTTTCCATACCCACCACTGCCAGGACAGTGGCCCACCTCACCCAGTGCAACTTTTCCTGGCTGTAAGCATTTCCAAATGCCATCTGTTCCCCAAGTGCTGCAGCAAGCATGGGATTTCTATTTATTTTCCTCCTCTCAGAATTAAAGCTTTTAATGGAAGTATAGGAAACACAAACACCTTTGGTCTGATTTTGCTAATAAAACCATTTGTTTAATTGAAATAACACTAACTCTTAATAGCTAAGAAGGCAACATCAGGAAGGGATCTTCTTGGCCTTTAGTTTATCTTCTAAGTTGGCAAAATACTTCATTTTTCCTAGCAGCTTCTTGGCTTCTTGAAGATCATCTGAAATGAAATAAAACATTACTGGTTTACAGAGGGAGAGGTGAATTTGCATTTTCAAAATGAATCTCAAGATTTCAGTGACAGCACCTGTTTTAGTACCAAGAGTTGTAACCTGCAAGGACTCAGACTCTGTTAAAACCATGCTGCCTATTGTTTTAACCCTATATGGTTTGGGAACATCTCAACTCAAATGTTCCACAAAACACATAACAATAAACAAATTGGAAAAGAAATGTGAATGAATACCCTTTAATGACTCCTGTTAAGTGGCTGAAGTATTGATCTACCCACTAGGCAAGACAAATGTTTTTGTTTAAAACGTGTATAAATAGACCAACTGACATAACTGAAAAATGCAAATAGGAGGAGTCTGGTCTGGACAGTGCCAATTCCAAAACTGATATTGAAAGAATTTCTGCTCAGTTAAAGGGGAGGGTGGTTTATGACCTCCAGACAAAAGCAACACAATCCTTCTCATGGCCCAGAGTAACAGAATGTAACTCCTCAAAGGCAGGGACAGCCAGCACCACTTTGATGTTTACAGTTACACCCACCCCGACCAATGTGCAGCATTCTAGACCTGGCACACATCCACAAAGGTTTTTTCCCAGCTTCAGAAGCTCAGGAATGATTCAAGTCTGTGCCTATCCACTGGCTGCAATAAAGTTAAGTTGATTATTGCACAGAAGTCCCCAAACCTTATGCTGAACAGGCCTTTACTTGCCACACAGCAGCTGTGGCTTTCACTGCAAAGAACAGCATTCACTGCTCTGCTGCAGCTCCAGGACTGCAGAACATTTCCCAAATTCAAGTGTGAAATCTCAGAATATGTCTAAGATCACGTCTGTCCTTCCTAGCATTCTGGGAAACACACAAACTATTTCTTAGCATCTACATTCCCACTGAAAATGATTATTTAGATGCAAGATGAATGGAACTTTTGTACTGGACT
>NW_005054330.1:1026218-1027963 GCF_000277835.1 Geospiza fortis | reverse complement strand
AGTACTTATTCTAAATACCTAACAAAGAACCCTTGTCAATGCAGTATTTCTATTCCATAGCTCAGGAAATATTTGCCAGTAAGAGAATGTGGAGCTGTAAGCATTTGACAGGTATGTATGGCAGCTAAAAACTTCATAAAATCAGGTACCTCTTTCAAAAGCTGCAGTCACCTCTCTGGTCAGTTCTTCTTGTTTAACTGCAAAACAAATGATTTAATTTACTTTTTGTTATACTTAGGATATTTGATACCACTGCATTCTGACTGCCTGTGGTGGGAAAGTTCATTACTCATTTCAGCCTTTGGGAGCCAAACGAGTTTTTCATTATAATGCTATCAATGTTGTTTCAATTATCATTTCAACATGTATTTCTTTATTTAAACAGATATGCTGACAGCAATTCCAATGCACACCAGTGATCACTAATGTCCCAGCAATCTAACTTATTTTTGGTGTATCAGTTTATCCTTCTACAGTTAACTTTCTCCTGTGTTACTCAGTTTTTATTCTAGTTATTGTAATTGCTTTTAGCACATAGCTATTATTGAAAAGAATTAAATATATCAGTAAACCAAATGTTTTGGGTATCACCAACATTATAAAAAGAAAGTTGTTTGTGTAAGGAGAATAACCACTTAATATAATGGCTGCCAGATGAAGGAGGTGAAAGAACTACAATGCCTTTATAAATAACATTATTTAGTGTGGTTGGACAAGCATTTTATTCAACTTCATTCTGACAGGGTTTTTTTTGGAACAATTGACTAACCCTCACCTGATGAAGGTTGAGTAAATTCCTTTTTATTGTCTATATATATTTATTTTGACATCAGAATAGGTTCTGTTATACAAGTCTTCTCAAGACAGATGTGATGTTTAAGTGCATAAATAGGTAAAGACAACATTGGAAAAGAGGGGAACAGGGCAGAAGCTCCTGCAGTGAGTCAATTCCAGACTAACACAAATTGAAGACATTACAAGAAATACACCAACACAGTTTAAAGCTTTCACACTCATATATTACACAAGAGTCAGTATATTAGTTCTGTACAAATTCCTCAAGTCATAACCTACCTCTAATTGAAGTTTCAACTTCTTCAAGGTTATCCTTGTTTTTGGACTCTGCTAATTTCTCATTAATTTCCATAACTTCCATAAGGAACGCTGAGTCTGCATCACAGTCTGTCTCTTTTGCTGGCTCCACTCCACTCAGCTCCAGCTGGCAGAGGAAATGGAAATTTGAAAATAAATATTCCCACATCCATTCCTATGGAAATTATTTTCTTTAATATTAAGTCTCTTAGTGGGGCATACTCAGATTCATATTCAATAAACCTACAGTGCATTGAGTCAGTCTGAAATTAACTCCATACATAGGCTGACCATCAAAATCAGCAGTTACCCAAAGCCAAAACAACATAAAAAAGGCTGCCATGGACCAGACTGAAATTCTGAATGAGCAGCCATAGCCAAACACCACGTGTGATATGAAATTACTGTAAGATGAGTAGCAAATGATATGATATGCTGATTAATTTTTGGAGAAACTTGGTTCTGGTCTCCCTTCTATCTCTTCAGGGTGAGATGATGGCGATGGCGATCCTCTTCAGGCGAATTAGCACAAATTAGCACATTAAGGACTGAATCGAGGGTGGGATCCCTACCAGCCCCCAGGGGTAGTTACAGAACGCTGCAATGCCTAACGGGGACCTTACTAGATAGAGGCCTCGGCTCAGAGGGTTCAG
>NW_005054330.1:1025798-1026204 GCF_000277835.1 Geospiza fortis | reverse complement strand
TGATCAGGGAAGAGTGTTGCTCAGAGTAGTACTGCTCTTTCTGCAAATGGATGGCAAATAATTGGAAGCTAATTACAAGCGGCAAAATACGCTTTGTTACATGCGGAACAGCAGCGTCCCCGCAGCAGTCCGTGTGCGAAACGGAGAAGGCTCCGTGGACCTGGCAGCTGTGGCACTGCGCTCAGCTAAGGCCTGACGAACCGCAGCGGCCCCGCATCGTCCGCCTCCTCCGCAAATCCACGGCAGAGCCTCTCTGAGCACCGAAACACAAACACAGGCGAATCCCCTCACTCCCCGAGCGGGAGAAACGTGGGGACTCCACACTACGACCCCGCCACGCAGCCGAAGGCTAAAGGCGAGTTCGTTCGGCGCTCACCGAGCCCAGCGGGCCCTTCCCGGCCCGGCT
>NW_005054330.1:1010480-1025256 GCF_000277835.1 Geospiza fortis | reverse complement strand
GCAGCAGAGCTCCGGCGGGCACGGCCGCACGGTGCGAGGCGACCGCTGGGGGCCGGCCCCGCCGTCTGAGCGTTCAGAGCGAGGTTCAGGTTGGACACGAGGGAAAGCGCCGGTATGGAAAGGGCTGCTGGGTCAGAGGTGGGGTCACCATCCCTGGAGGGTCCCGCAGCCGTGTGGGTGTGGGAGCAGGGGACAGGGGCACGGTGGCATTGGCAGTGCGGTGGGACTCGATGGCCTCTGTGTTTTCCAGCCCGAATGGTGCCGTGGTTCTGTTCTGTCTGCGGGCGCAGCTCTGGGCCTCGCCTGTGTTTGTAAACATCTGTAAGGAACGGGACGGGGGAGGGAACCTGGGAGCTGCCGTGGTTTTATGGCTCGTAATGAAATATGTAGCAAAGCGATAAGGAGAAGTATACATTAAACTGTATGGCAAGCAGCTAAAAACCCCATATACAGTGCTAAGGTTGGAAGGCTCCTGAGCAGTGCTGTGCTGGAGGAAGCTGGCTAGAGCGGGGACTGGGCCAGCATTTAAGTAGAGAAGGAGGCACCGCAGGCTGTGAATTTCCGGGCTGTTTCCTGCATTGAGTCAGTCTGAAAATTAACCGGCAGCTGCCGGGGCAGTGTCTGAATCTGGCAAGGTTTTGTACAGTTACTGTGTACAGGTGTGATAAATCACTCTGAAGCTTTCAAGAAAACCTGTGTGATTTTACAGTTGTCCTTTCAGTTTTCTCTTTGTGCCGGGGACCAGCCGCGGTCCCTTGCTCCGTGCGGGGATGCTCTGTCAGAGCGCAGCCCATGCCTGTATGACCCTCTGGGAGCGCTGAAGTGCTCGGTAACAATCCGGGGATTAATCAGGTTTAGTTCTGCTTTAAAACCAGCAGAGGCCGCCCCAAGTTGTCTTTTAAAAGGAAAACCATGCTGGTTTGCACGCTTCCTGGGAATTTACGTATAACCCAGACATGCACACTTTGGTTGTAAGTTTTGCATCTTTGAGGCTGAGAATGGACTTGGACGTGAATAGTGCAGTGTTTGAGTGTTTGCCAGTTTTACTTTGCTGTAGTAATTGCGTTTTTTTAACATTATCTTTTAAAGCCAGCATGTCTCGAGAGACTGTAAGTGAAGCACAGCAGTCTCAGAGTGCCCAGCAGCCACAGAGTGGGACCAGTTCTTCCAGTGGCTCACAGAGCACTAGTCAGTCTTCCTTAAGTTCTGGGACTCTCAGTTCCTTGGACACTGTTCCCACTCAGGAGCTTCCCTCCATCCCTGAGGACCAGGAATCTGAAGAGCTGGTTCCTCAGCCTTGGGGTCGACTCTTTGCTCTTGGAAAAGGTTTCAGCAACTGTGGTAGGTGCATACTGTAATAAATCTCTTGGTTTCTTTGTAGGATCTCACAAAAGTTCTGAGCAGCTTGCTGAAGAGCAGTGTCTTTTCATTTTCAACTTAGGTACAAGTTAAGCAAATTTTGGTATGGAACATTTTGCTATAATGTTTTATTCCATACTACATCCCAGTGTTTACACTGAGTTCTCAGATATACAGCTGCCATAGACTTACAGAAATCCTGGGGTGTTCATATTCTTTGTTACATGCTTAATTTAAAAAAATATATAATTTATTTTATTTAGTTATATGTCTCTGTATTACTGACAGTGAACTAAAAATACCACTGCTGAAGAGGGTAAAATTATTAAAGAATTGGACAAGGTGTGGTGCTTTGTATGAGTTAAACTTTCTATGGGAAGAATCTTGTTTCTGTTATCCTACCCATTACCATTTGGAATCATTCTGTGGTGCCATAGTTATTAACTTCCTGCAACATTGTCTTCTTTCTCTGCTGTACCTTCCCCTCCTCTGCAGACTGTGTCAATGAGGAGTACTGGTTTGGGAGGGACAAAAGCTGTGATTACAGCTTTTCTAAGCTGGGATTGTCTGAGACTGGCTTCTACCAAAATTATAGCAAGAAGCACTTCCGAATTTTCAGGGTAAGTGCTAAAACTGTTAATTCTGTCTGTTTTGGCATAATTTAAAAAGAGACTTTGGGGCAGAGATCCTAAAGAAATCAAAGTATCTTCAGGGTTAACTCCTTTAACGTGACTTTTGGCGATGCCCCATTCATGTGGTTTATGAAATAAACTCAGTCTCATTTCTTGAGTCAACAATAGTAAATTTCTAGTGTATCATGTCTTTATTGTAAAGTCATTTGTTCTTTACTGTCATCTTCCCCATTTTTTCCCTTTGAGGAAATGGGTCCAAGAAATTCCTATGTTGCCTACATTGAAGACCACAGTGCAAATGGGACATTTGTTAATAGAGAGCTCATTGGAAGAGGGAGGAGGCTTCCACTGACACACAACTCTGAAATTGCATTGTCTGTACAGACCAATAAGGGTAAAATGTGCTTTAACTTAAGTAGATTTTTCATGTATTGACCAGGAGGTTGTTTCTGCATTGATTTGAGTGTGTTTCTTGGGAGCTGAGCTGCTTCATGAGCACATCTCATTAATAGATGTTTTAGTACTCACATAAAAATTATCCATGTCAACCCTAGGAAAAAACCTGAAAAAGAGAACTTAAAGAAATCTGTATCAGGCAGCACCTTACTAGAGTATAAACTTTTATAGGTTTTTTCCTCTTTGTGAAACCCTTTTGGGCTTCAGTAGCTGTGGATATGATGGTGGGAACAGGGGAATCAGACTATTCAAGAAAAGTTGAAAAAACCCTCCCAGATACCTAACAAAATACTGCATAATAAATAGAAAATCCTCTTAAAAATAAACAGGGCTGGGCTTTTGTTTCTTTGTCTTTGATTTTCCACTAAGATGCTGTCTTCTTGATTATTACTTCTCTTTGATCTTTGCTGGAACATTGAAATTTTTGCTCCTTTTGTCCTTAAATGTAATCAATTACTTAAAGACTGTTGTGAATTTAATCCCAGAATGTAATTTTTTAGCAATAAGATCACCTTGCTAACCCATAGCTGGTATAATTTATAACATATATTTAGTTTTTCCTCTAGCAGGCAGTATTTTCTCAGTTATATTGTTGACTATAAAAGCTCACAAAACATTGCTGTTTCTTGTAATAAAAAAATTAAACCTAATAATAGGAAAATTATCTCCACTTGTCTTCCCAGTGTTTGTATTTTCTGATCTTATGGTGGATGATCAGATGATGTTTCCTAAAGAATTCAGAGAGAAATATATTATGTCAAAGACTTTGGGAAGGTAAGCATCCTTCTTCCCTCAGTAGAAAGGGTTAACATCATTATCATTATCAGTATCTTGTGCTGGAATTATTACCAGTATTAACTGAGCTGCTGTTTTAAAAGAAAAAAGGAAAAAAATGAATGATAACATGGGAATAAATATTACAACAATTTAAATAAATTTTACAACAATTTAAACAGGAGTTTCAGCTTTGTCTCTCTAATTGGTTTGGGGTTTGTAACCTACCACCAATTGCAAAAACCAGGTTTTGTTTGGGTTGGTTTTTTTTTCTGTAGAAGGGAACGAAGTCTGTAAATTCTTACTGTGTTTTTAAAGTTAGTATATTAATTTATTCAGCTATTGGAAGTAGAAGGAAGAGCTTTATGTTAGAATACAGCTTCCTACAATATCACTGTTGAGGCCTTCAGATGAAACGAACTCTCCAGGAAAAAGGAGACAGAAGCTATTTTAAATGGGAGCTGGTTTTTTTCTCTTTTGGAAGCAGTGAAGAATCTAGAAGAGAATAATTAAGTAGGAACAAATCTGAGTGGAAAACAGAAGATTTTCTTTCTGTAATATAATTGCTATTTAGTAAAAATACAAGTATTGTCACATCTGTTCCTCAGATTTGTGCAGTGTTAAGAGAACTCATTCCTAAGTTCTCGTCTCCTAAATTCCTTTGCATGAAGGAGATGCTGACAGAGCTTGTCCTTCCTACCTGCCAGCACTTCTGGTATAAACAGAATACTGACTCCTGCAGTTTTGAATGAATGGCCCCTGACAGCACTTGTGTTTAAATAGATTTCTAACTCTTGAATGTTTCCTGAGAAGTACTGTAGACTTTAGCTGTTGAGTACTTCCTCAGAACAGGCAATGTGCCTTATTCAGAAAGTTAGAAAGCAGCCAGCTCCAAATTATGCTTTCATTTGCCTGCACTTGTCACACAGATTGTTGACAGAGCTGTGCTCTTGTTGCAGTGGTGCCTGTGGAGAAGTCAAACTGGCATTTGAGAAGAGCACCTGTAACAAAGTTGCAGTGAAAATCATCAATAAACGGAAGTTTGTGGCAAGTGGCCTGAGTGAAGAAGTAAGTATTTTTGTCTGTCTGTCTTGGCCACCTTGCAGTGGTCCTGGAATATTTGGTAACTTCTCAGACTCTTCAGCTATTTTCAAATAAGAATTTTCTTACTCAAGGTCTTCAGTATTTAATTTAAAAATGCTTTTTGATCTTGTATGATGTACATATTCTTGTTTTTATTCCTTGACCACATTATGTTCACCATTTAGGACTTTTAATGGGATTTATCCAATGGGTGGTGTGGAGTCTTGCAGGGTTTGGTTTATGTCCTAAAATGCATCAGATAGACACATGATAACCAGCACAGTCTTGACCAAAAAGTGTACCAACTAAGCTAATTTTGTTGAATGCTCCATCATAATACATTTGAAGAAAATTGTATGAAGCCTTTAGGGAAGGCCTAATGGCAGAAGCCAGAATTTGGAGAAGTACAAAGACAACTGGCTCAAGATGCTGTTGTGAATTATAATTACTGCTACATGGCATTCCACAAAACAGACACAGGAGTATATCTGGAATGTTGTGTATGGGTTCAGTTGTGTGTTCCAAGATTGATTTGGATTGGAAGAAGAGCAAAAAAATCCCTGCTGAGCTGATTTCATTAGTTGAGCCTTAGCCACGGGTTAGAGAATCTGTTTATGTTATCTTGCAAAATAGTAGCATGTAATTTTAGGTTGGCCCATCTGCAAAGCATCTTGGAGGGAGAAAAGCTGTTTAAATTCAAGTATATAAGCAAAAAGTATTTTATTTTTTTTAATTTGGAAGCTAGTTGGGGATATCTAACCTGCAGTGAAATTACATGTCTGGAGCAATATCTTGATCCAGATAGTGACAGCACACTGTTTATTTAATTCACTGAAGGTATCTGATCATTTTATGGAAAAAAAAATTGTATGTTATGGTCACTTAGAGTAGCAAAAGGCCTGGAATTATATATTTCCTGGTACTGTCTCTTATTTCTCATATGTCTTATTCCAGAACAGCTCTGTCTTACCCAATATGGTATTTGATTCTTTTAATAGAACCCAGGTTTAAATATCAATACAGAAATAGAAATTTTGAAGAAAATAGATCATGTGAGTATTACTGTAGATTTTTATTATTTTTTGCTCTCTCCTGTATGTACTTGTTTAGTTTACTGACCTTAGTGTAGTAATGAAAGAGCAATTTTATCCATTCAGAAATGTGTTAAAAGGGATATATAATTTTCCTTGTAAATTATTGAATGGATCTTTTTTTCTTCTTTTAAATGTATTATATCCTAACAGATTTGAGACTTTAAAGCTTTGGATACTGAGATGTAAATTTGAGAAGGAACATAACAGGAGAAGTTTTAACTGAGCCCTTGTAGCAGAAATTTTTATTTGATGCAAGTTTTTGTAGATGCTGCAAAACAACTGAATATAAAGACTAGTTAGTTTTCACTGGCAATTTCTTGAATTTGTATCCTCTCTTTCCTCTGCATGTAAAATACATAAAATGTTGAGGGTGTGGTCTGGGGTGCTTGCAAGTCACTTGTGTTAAGTGTTAGCTTAAGTGACCTGGTTTGAAATACTTAAACAAGAACTTTGGGATTAATTTTTACAAATTATTCTATTTGTGTGTCTGTATTTGTGTTTCCTTTTTTGTTAGCCTTGCTTAATCAAGATTAAAAACTTCTTCGAAGCAGAGGATTACTACATTGTTTTGGAACTGTAAGTAGCCTGTTTGAAAGTAAATGCATAAAATGAATTTTTTTTTATAGCCACAATGAACTGTGGAGGTTTTGCTTTTCTTATTTTGTTTTCCTTTTGCTGGCCTCCATTTTCCTCTAAAACCTTTGTAAGATTAGGAGCTAGGATAACCAGGAGAAATCATCCTTTATTCTTTGTAGGCACTCAGGGCTTGGGTATTGTTTGCTCTGCTGCTTTTGTGGATTGCTGCTTTTTTTTTTTTTTTTATTTTTGAGCTTGTAAGTGGAGGCTGATCAAAAATCATGTAACAGCTCCCAGTGCAAACTCAAGAGATTGACCTTAACTCAGCCATGCATGTGCTGTGTTTAGGATGTTGCTCACTCATTTTCAGAAATCTATTCTTTCTCTGTAGCCAGAATAGCCAAATGTTTTGGTCTTAGTCTTGTCTAATGAGATGAATCTTTTGGAAGTTATATGTTGGTTTGTTAGCCTGCATTTGTTTTAGGATGGAAGGAGGAGAATTGTATGACAGAGTGTCAAGGCCAATCAAGATGAAAGAAGATATCTGCAAGTTGTACTTTTATCAGATGCTGCTGGCAGTAAAGGTACATCATCGTGAGTTCTACCAAAAAAAAGTCACTCAGATGAATTCTTCTGTCACTTGTCATTGCTGAAACCCATGTAAGCAATCAGCACAGTGTTCTTAACAAGTTGGTTTAACAAGAGAGAGACAGAAAAGCAGAATTCCTACAAAGGTGACACAGAACGTGGGTCTGCACACTGTGCTTGCATGAGATTTGACATTTGAAGCATAATGATTTCTAAGGTGCTTTTTTGTTTCTTTGTGATGGTGTTTTGGTGTGGGTGTTGTTTTGTTTTGTTTTGTTTTCGTTTTACTTTGTTTTTTTTAAGAGACAGTCCCATGTTAGGAAGCTTTAAATATTTGCCCTCTTACACAGCCATTTCAGTTATCCTGCCATTGCTATGAGAAAAAATGGAAAGCTTACATTTTAAAATAAGTTAATAATCTGTTTTTCCTTAATTACCCATCTGTATGTATTTAGTATCTTCATGACAATGGAATTATACACCGAGATCTAAAGCCAGAAAATGTGCTGCTTTCATCTACTGAAGAAACATGTCTTGTAAAGGTAAGGAAACTTACATTTCTTATTAATGGAGAAATTTGGGAGTGTTCCTTCACATTCTTCTTGATATTTCATTGGACACAGCCAAAAAGATATTATGGAATTAGTCGTACAAACCATGAAGTAACTTGAAACACAGACCTTTTTTTTTATAATTGTAATTTTACTTTTATGGATATTTCAACCCATACACTGCATATGTATTTTCAAATGTCAATGATTTTTTTCCCCTATAAAATCTAAATTCTTGAATTACAGACAGCATTCCCACAAATGTCCAGGCTGTGTGGTGACAGTGATTTTTTTCTTTTGTTCTTTTGGTTTTTTTTGGAGGGGGGGGGAAATTAGGGTTGTGTATTTTCTTTTGTGTTGTTTTTATTTTCCCCCAGAGAAAGCATTTACTATATTTGTATGCTGAAATGCTTATTTTTCACATAAACTCTTCTAATAGGCTACAATACATTTATTCTGTAGTTGTCCATTTATATCCATATCTTAGAGTATTTTTGCTAGTGTAAAGTGTGATCCTTTGTCATATTTTTCCCTCTTCCTCCTCTCCCATTCTCACTTAATAATGTTTGGGGTGACTTCTATTCATAGTCATGTACTGGAACTGGCTTGGAAGGAAGAAACTTAATGCTACCTCCTGATGTATGTCTACAATGTGATGTGTTCTAGTACACTCCATCCTAATATGTAATGTGGTGTTACCATTTTTAAATGCAAGATTACAGATTTTGGACAATCCAAGATTCTTGGAGAAGCTTCTCTTATGAAAACATTATGTGGTACTCCCATGTATCTTGCTCCTGAGGTTCTAAATTCACTTGGGACTGCTGGATACAGCCGAGCTGTGGACTGCTGGAGTTTAGGAGTTATTCTTTTTGTATGGTAAGATATTGTGGAGATGTACCTTCACTGGGCAGTCTGTGACATACATGGCTTGAGACTTGGCAACTTCAGTGTCTATATGAGGAAGTGAAAGTTTAAAACTCTACAAGTATAAAAACACTACGATAGCAGATGCTTTAAAATGTGTGATTTCAGTGTTGCATTTGCTATGAGAAATTCTGTGCTATTTTACTTCTTTTCTTTTATACAGCTTGTGTGGATATCCACCATTCAATGAGCAAAACACTCAACTCTCTCTGAGGGATCAAATCACTCATGGAAAATACACATTTATTCCAAAAGAGTGGAAGCATGTGTCAGACATGGGTATGACTCCAGCACAGTGGATAGCAAAATATCTACCTCTTTTCTTGGTGTTTTTGTTTTCCTTTATCCTCCCTTCAGCTGCATGGCACACTGTTAATATGTTTAGTTTTTAAGCTAATATATTAAATATATTTTTTGAAGTTCATAGTTAAAGCATTAAAAAGAGAACATACTTTATTATTGAAGAGATTTCTTAGTAGTATTTAGCATAATTAACCACACAAGTATAGAGTTTGTGGGCACATACATCTATTTCCCTTCTTTTCACTTTTTCTTCTGACTTTATCAAGCTGGTCTACAGACTTTGCCTAAAGATTCTTCAAGTGTTGAACCAAAAATACCAGGAATTTAAGGAAAACTAGTTAGAATTCCAAAAACCAAACGTTCCAAGAGAGTCCTTTCATGGTGCTAGTCTTTGAGCTGAAAGTGTCAGTCACATTTGAGGAATCATCTATTATGTTTGGCCCACTGTAAGTGAAGTAGTCTGTGAAACTGAGTTTTTGCATAGCAAACTAAAATGATAATTACTGTCTGTGTGCTTTTAGTTTTTCAGGACATTTTATATGCACAAAATAATTGTGGTATTTATCTTGGACACTTCTTTGTATGTGCAGAGGAGTTTCTAATAAATGATGTGGTCATCCTTTGTCTAATAAATTTATCAAATATAACTCCTTCCTGGATAGTTTGGACCTTATTCAATATTAAGTCAAACATTCATGAGAATGTACAATCTTAACATAATTTCCATAGCCCTACTTGTATGTATTCAGAATAATCTGATCAAATGATAAGTAAATCTTGCTGAAAATCCTTTATGGGAGATTTGGAGTAATAAAATACAATATAAATGCCACATTTTCACAGCGTCTACTAAGCAGATTCCTAAGAAGATGAAACTTTATGTTCAGCATACATGTGTATGTCCTGTCTCTCCTCTCCCACTTTCCCAGATGGATAATCTCCTTTCCAAGACACTGTAAACCAGGATAAATTAAGCTGTCGTTGCTTTTCAACAGTAATACTGAAGCTTTTAGGGAAGTGCTGAGCCTCCTGTGCATGCTCAGAACATAAACTGTGTATATGCTAAATACATCTCTGGGTAATTCTGGTGTACTGAGAATTGTTGAGTTGTGTATATTCTGGTGTACTGAGAATTGTTGAGTTGTATATATGTGAAGGAAATATGAAAGAGTGAAGGAAAGATGAAAGATGGTTGCAGTTTGCAGCCCTTCCCATGCATAGCAAAAAGAAAAGGGATCTGCCCAGCCTGCACTTGTATGCATTGCTCTGAAGGGGTGTAAGGCACATTGTCACACATGGTTCTGGTGTAGGCATATTTCAGGTAATGAATGTGTTGATCACATGCCAACCAGCTCATTTTATTGTCTTAGCTCTGGATCTGGTGAAGAAGCTGTTAGTGGTGGATCCAAGCAAACGTCTTACCACAGAGGAGGCCTTAGAGCATCCTTGGCTGCAGGTAGGAATTGGGTTTTAAGTGAAAGCTGAGTTGTTTGAGGGATAACTTGTTCATGTCCTGTGTTTTCAAAGATTTAGTCCCTGTAGAGAGACTGCAAAAGCAGCATGGAGTAGTCTCCTGAATACTTTCTGTCAATACAATAAGCAGCTTCTGCATCCCTTCTGAGACACCTCTTCCCAGAACGCTTTCACATGTGAGATCAAGATGTGGTTTTTAGACCCCAGGTCTGAGTGTGGTTCTGGTAGGATGGACCTCTCCTGAGCATTGGAACAGAGCCCATCTCCTCAGGTGTTTGTGTGGGCAGGCAGTGCAGTTTGTTTCTGGCAAGCATCCAATACTAGCTGGTTTTTACTCTGCTGTGCAGGAATAAATGTCCCTGGTTTGGGAACCCTCTGAGTAGGAAGTGATGGTTTCCCTGCTTCCTGTTACAGTCTAATTAGGTTTGAGAGGGATAGTCTTTAGGTGGTCTTTTCTTAATTTTAGCAGAGGTACCTATGAGCTTTCTTGAATATTTTTGCTTAAAGAGGCTGAAAAATGTCACCCAGCCTACATCTGAGCCGTGCAACAGGTTCTGTTTATTCACACCAAGCACAAGGCTATTCCTGTTCCCCCACTGGGAACAGGAGAATTTCAGATGCTTTGGTAAAGAGCATAAGAAATGGGGGAAGCGAGGGAGTATCCCTCAGTGCTCAACAGCTGATAGTGTTCTGAGACAAAAAACATGTGTGGATTACTCTTTAAAGTGATTAACTTGTCTTGATTATGCTCCTGGGCATCAGGAAGCATTTCCTGGCATTCATGGGGTTTACTTACTCTAGTTTTGTGTGTAACATCTACAGTGAGTTGATCAGAAATAGATTCTTACATTTGAATTACAAATCTGAGCAGAAAAAATATTC
Organism: Geospiza fortis; assembly: GCF_000277835.1. Taxonomy (NCBI): domain Eukaryota; kingdom Metazoa; phylum Chordata; class Aves; order Passeriformes; family Thraupidae; genus Geospiza; species Geospiza fortis. The sequence continues at coordinate 1,014,558 of NW_005054330.1, read as the reverse complement.
AGAACCATGCAACATTGATTTTAAGAATTGCTGATATGCATAAGGGGGAAGGGGAAATAGATGATTGATTTAGATGAGCTAAGAATTTAAGATATTTCAGTATATATATTCAAGTTGTTATTAACTTGATTATATTTTCCATGTAAAGACATCTCTTACTGTTAGGTTTAATTTTGAAGACAGGACAGAAGGTTCCAGAAAACATCATAGCCATAAATCCAGATGCCATCTAGCACTCAGCTGCTGTTCTTTGAGCTGTTTCCCTGCAGGGGCTGTTGTTAAGAGTGTCAGGTGTTCATGAGTGATGTAGACTGCCTGCTTGGAAGGCCAGCATCCAGCATGCTCAGTTTAGGATATCACACATCTCATAGCACCAAAAGAGCTCCCCAGTCCTGTTCCTGTGAGCAGTGAGGAGTTACTGGCTCCTCTCTCCCTCTTGTGGTATCGAAGCCAGCAGGAAAAACCCCATTGTTTCTGTGACCAGCTGATGCCTGTTAGCCCTCTGATCATTTTGGGGGCACTAGGAAATTTTTAAATTTTTTACTAGAAGTAAGCATGTTCTGCATATTTATTTAAACTAGTAGTGCTTTCAAATTAATGTTTTCAAAACAAGTTGTTTTCTCCATTCTTTGTTCAAATCTAGAAGTTTAAAACTTGTTGAGCTGTGTAAACCTAAGTACTGCTCAGTAGAAACGTTTTCTTACCTATATTTACTTAATAAAACATTTTTTAAAGGCATATAAACCATTATTGCTGTTTCTGCCTCTGAAATCTTCACTGAAGTTTTTTGAATGGTACAAGATTAGTTTGGTTGCATGCTGAAGAAAAACCCACAGGTCTTTGTTACATCAATGGAAAAATATTTCTTACCTTATCCATCAATTCAATTGTAGCCACAACCAAATCAGGTGAAGTGGAAAAAAAAAAACAAGTCAAAATTCTATATAAAATTAAATGGATATTCGAGTTAAATCCTTTTTGTAGCACTTAGGAATAGTTAAATAAAAAGGAGATACTGCAATACTGCATTGCTTAGGAAAAGGACCCTCTCCACTGCCTTCACCTAAAAAAAACTCAGTTAAAACAGCTGAAATCCTTAAGACCTCAATGATCTTTATTTCTAATTGTCTCTAGCACTGAATGTCCCATTCACTTCTCTTTGATTTTCCCAATCTTTGCTTTTCCCTTAAATACTCTATATACTACTTAGATGCTGGTTTTTTTTGCAGGATGAGGATATGAAAGCTACATTTGAACAGCTACTTGCTCAGACACGTACCAATATGAACTCACCTGAAACATCAAAAATGGTATGTGCAGTAGATATTTGAAGATTCATATTTGATGCACAGAGAAACTAGGTTTTGAAGTAATCTTTAATAAGAAAATCAGTTAATTTTGAGACTTTAGAGAAATGTACCCTTGTATGTGGCAGCCTGCTGGTTAATTCTGTTTCCTGAAGAACAGCAATGGATTTCCATGTTTTGTCAACACTTTGTTTAAATGTATAGAAACACTTGCCTAGGCTTTAAAGGATTATTCCTATATTTAGAATAAAATTTTTGAATGTATTTTTTAATGGATTAAAGTCACTAATGTTTAGTATTGAAGTAAAAATTCTCGTGCTGGTGCAAGGTTAGGACAGCATTGTGCCATTCATCACCAGATGCTAATTAGGAAAATTGTGAACAGTGGCTGTTTCAAGCTGGGAGCAATGTCTTATATCAGAACCATCAAATATAATTAGATGGATCTTGGGAGAGAAACATGGGTTAGTTTTTGGTCACACTGTCCAACACCTCTAGTTCTGGAGCAAGCAGAAAGTCAGGTTCTGCCTCACCTAGTTTCCTGGAGCAATCCTCCTGTGTTTTTCTTGCAGCCAACCACAACGAGAAAGCGTCCCCACGAAAATGAGGAAGACAATGGCTCTGCTAAACGTGCTGTTCCTTCTACCTCCTATCAGAAAATGAGGTGAAAAGCAAGAGAAAATGACTTTGTTAATGACAGCTTTTTTACGGAGAGCAGAATTTTTTATTAAGAAAAATCTTAATAATGGAATAAACTGTTGAAGATGTATAATTTTCAAATAAAAGTAACTTTGTAAGACTGAAGTGACTGCTGTGAATGCATGAGAATCTGCACAATTAGTCATGTTCTAGTCCATCCAGCTGTCTGACTCGAGGAAAGTATCAGAAAAACTCCTGAACTAATTTACTAACACTTTTTTAGGCTAGCTTTATCCCCACCTACATTCTCTGTTTCTTCTTTTCCAATTTCTAGGTTAGGCATGGAAATAATGGTTAGTCCTAAGAGATGAGAAGGAATACTAAACTTGCTGAGTTTTTGCCTGAGACACAGCATTACCTGACACAATGCTGCCCACAGACTTCTGAGGACACTTAGACTATTCAGTTCAGATGTAAAACTTCTGATGCATCTTGAAGTGCTCTGGGCTTCAGGTAAAGCTCCCCAGTAAATGCTGGACTGGCAGAATCATAGCACTGTGCACTGGGATGGGGCTGATTGGCTTCCAAAGCAACAATTACCATCTGCATGGTGTTTTAACCCGTGTGTACCATGCTTATTTCCCAGAGGAGGGATGAGTAAGAGGAAACATGATAACAGGAGAAGAAATGAAGATGTATAAATTCCTGTCAGGGAAGAACTAGGAATTGGACTGAGAGGAAAAAGTTGCTTGCCTGTTAGGTGAAAATTTTGAACTGTGTGCCTCTTATTAAAGGATTACTGATTGTTATCATTACTGACTGAGAGAACAGTTTAGTAACTCTGTTCTCCAACATGCAATTATGGTTAAAGGCATCTACTCTAAGATTGTTGATTTGTAAAGAATAAAACCTAATGCATTATGGAATAAACTCATGTCAGGTAGGAATTAATATATTCATGAGTCACTTTCCGATATTAACCAATGTTAATGATAAAATGCCAATTCTTGTACATTGATACCTTTCTTAATGGGTTGGATGGAGAAACATCCATGGGCATCTGGATGGAAACAAAACCACTGGTTCCAGTCTACTCCAGATGCAGTGGGGTGTCTGTCCTTGGGGAAGTGCCCTTCAGTACAAATCTGTCGGTGGCACATCCTCAGGGAGTTCTGGTGCTTACTGTAGCTCATTTGAAGTAGAAGGGAACACTCAGCTGCCATTTGCTACATAAAAGAATCACAGGATGCATTGAGCCAAATTTCTGTCCTGGTGTACTGCAAAAGCTGATACCTTTGGCCTTTGTTTACCAGTTACTTTAAAAAGACCTGCATCATGGCCGATGAGAAGGTAATTCCCTGTCAATTTGTTTTTAGATAGAAACAGAAATGGGATGGGTCAGGGGCTAGGGTCTACTATGTGATAAGAATGTGCTTGATGTGCCATTGAGAGTTAGATATTTTCTTGTAGGTAGAGGCTCAGTAGGAGCACGAAGACAGGTTTGGATTATTGTTACTGCTACCTCTAGGATAGTAAGAAGAGAACTAGTAGAGTTAGGAGCAAAACTGCTGGTATTGTGGAGAATAGAGCTGTTGTGGCTGTAGAGATGAGTTGGATGAGAAGGTATAATTTATACCTTCTATAATTTATTCCTCCATCTATTTTTACATCCCACAGTCGTTAGATAATCAGTAACTGCTTAGTTTGGGTCCTTTCCCTGGGTCCTGACTAACACCTGCTTTCCAATGATGTCCTAAATTTGATCTCACTCATTTGATGGCAAGCCTTTGGGCTGCTGGCCACGTGTTCATCATTTGATTGCAGAAAGCTTTCTGAAGTTTCAGACTCAGTTTTTTCTATGGAACAGTAAGTTTTGCTAAGGTGAAGTGGCAACCAATTTTCCCATAGATAAGAAATTATTTATCACTTATCTGCAGCACAAAAGTCTTCAGCATAATGCATTTTGTTCATTTCAAGAGGCAGGATGGGTCACAGCAGTTGGAAGTTGGGTTAACCAAGGTGCTGAGGCTCGCTGTGCCTGGCCAGTGCTGTGGCATTAGTGACCAGCATCACCACCTGCGGTCTCGTGTGGGCCCCGCTTACTCTCGAGCTCAGGCTGCCGCTGCTCTTGG
>NW_005054330.1:998251-1009800 GCF_000277835.1 Geospiza fortis | reverse complement strand
CGCCCCGCCGCACCCCCGGCGGGGCCCCGGCCGTGAGGAGCGGCGGAGGGCCCGGGCCCGGCCCCGGTGCGGGGGCTGTGTGCCCCGAACGCCGCCGGCCGCCGCTAGCTGGAGCGGGACCCTCGCGAGCACAGAGCTCGGATGTCGGCATGGGCATTGTGCTCGCTCTGGCGCCCCCGTAAACAAACTCGAATCTCGTTGAAATGTACAAAGTTTGGAGGTGAGCGTGTCAGGTGTACTTGGCAGCGCTGCAGAGCTCCTTACCCTGCGTCAGTGGTACAGAAAGTTGTTAGGAACTTGGATATGAGGGCTTTGTCACTGGCAGAGCTTAGAGCCCGGAGATTGGGTTCAGTCAGCGCAGCAGGGGTGACAGCAGATGTCACCAATTTGTCACCAATGTGGCTGTGCCCGTGACTGAGCACAGACTGGCGATCAGCGATGCTGCTCCGGGCAGCGGCTTGCGCTCCCCGAGCTCGGTGTAGAGATGAAATCCAGCGAGCCGGGTGCCTGTGCCTTCTCGTCCTTCCTCATCTTCTCTTCTGGAGTTGTTCATAGTTTTAGTGTCTTTCCTTTTCCTTGGAGGTTTTCACGATCTTAGATGATATCTCTCCTGCGCTTTCTTCTGGTGTGGAACAAGAGCTCTTCAGGTGCTAATGGAACCCTTTATAGCCTCTTTGAAAGGGAAATGTGGCAAATGGATAAATTCCTAAACGGATGAGTGGATGTGCCTTGAACATTGCCCTAACAGGTGTTCCTCGAGTGAGCGAGGTTACTGTTCCTGCCTGGCTTTTGCTGAATTACTGGTCCATCAGTCCCTCGTGGCTGCCTCTGTCTCCATCTGGCTCACAGACAGATCGGAGGGAAAGATCTATTTTCTCATTGATAGTTTGTTATATATATATATTTATTATTAACAATAACTAGCTTTAAGAATTATGTATGAACCAAAAAGTACTGTTTAAATTTAACTATGGATTTATTACAATTGCAATTATTAGCAACATGTTATTACAATTACAGTTGTAATTATTACAATTTTTAGCAATATGTAGCATGCCTTAAATTAGGATGGATCTAACTGCTGTAACAAGTGCAGATCTCTCCAAGTTCAGTATTGAAAGCTCACAATTTTTTCCATTTAAAAAAAAATTCTTTAAGTAAAACCATTTTCTTTAGAAAATTTTGATTAAGCTCCAGTTAAGAAAAAAATCTGTTTCTTTCCTGTTGATAAGTTCATATCACCTGTGGTGGCTTAAGCCTCCAGTTCTGGTGGTCTTTCATTTGTTTCTGCAGTATTTCTGTTGAAATTCTGCTCTGTTTAGGAGAGGGTTGCATGTGATTGGCAGGGTTTCATATCACATTGTACCACACACTTTAGGAGTGTGGTACAGCCCGGCTGAAGTGCTGGCTGCTGGGAGGTATCAAGGACACACTTCATGTGTTTTATTTGTTCTTGGGCTCTTGCTGAAGCCAATTTCTATTGCAGAAAAACAGTAATTCCCCAGAATATGCAGAGAAACCATAAAACCATTTTACAGATTAAAATATAAGTTGTGTAGAAGTTTTCCTAGAAAGGGAAGCTCAGTTACAGATTTAAGCTGATTTTGGAAACCTATATTTAGCTTAAGTTCCTGTCACTCTTTTTTTCAGAATCCATTAGGAATGCCAATTTTTCTGCTTGCCTCTTTTTGGTTCTATTCTCTTCCTAATGCTTTAATAAGTATCTTGAGCTTTTTAGATAATTTAAAATATAAAAATTATACATATCACACTTACAGTATCTTTTTTGAAAATTTATAAGTAATTTTTTAAAAAGGTGTCTTAACTATGGACTTGCCACCCAAGACATCATCAAATTAAGTAAATTATTTGCATTATGTAGCATTAAATAAGAGGAATTGCATACAAACCAACAAGCTCTGAGACGTAACACTGGTGTTTTGATAAAACATTTACTTTTGTACCACATTGTTTTCTTTAGTCCTCTTGGAGCAGAATGTGGATTTGCTGTTGTCTCTTCTTATTCTTACTGGAACTCACTGGGAATCTGTTCCCTATGGTTGCTCTGACACATCTTTCAGTGTGTATGGGCACTTCTTGTATTTGATGGATGTTCTGTAGAGAGGACTAAATTCAACAAGCTTGATCAGTGGAGACAAAAGTTCTTGTAAGAGAAGTTTTGCTGTATATTCAAGTCCCTGTTTGCTTTGGGGGCAGTTGGGAGTTAATTTCATCTTGAAAAAGACCAAGGAAGGTTGTGTGTGTTTTAACACTCCACTTGCAGGGCCTGCAGGATTGAATCCTGACACCTTCTCCCAGAGGAGACGTTTTCACCAGTGAAGGAAATTTGTTGCTGAGTCTGATCTGAAGCAGATATTGTGGAAGCTTCTGTCTGACATGACACTAAGTGCTGCTTTCTGCTGTCTTGTGCTGGCTTGGAGAAGCACTGTTAAGAAGCTCGTGCCATCTTCTACTTTATGAGAAATATATGAGCTTCTAACTCAGACTTTCTCACTAAATCCTCCTCTGCACTTCATTAGAACCTTATTTGTTCTGCTGCACTGAGAAACTTCTGCTTTAGCATTGGTTTAGTACATGCAAGCACCTTCTGTAGCAAAATATTAGGCAGCCCAAAAATGTGCATTACCATCACCTTCCACTGTGTTAACAGGAGAGCAGCAGTGGTGAGCAGTGGAAAGTGGGGATGACTTTCTAATGAGTACTTTTTGTGAGTTGGTACCATAATCATAATCTTTTTTTTTTGTGGTTTGAGTGCCAGAGTGACTCAGTTTTACTGTTTCAGGGTTTTTGCTTTTAGCTCATGATGTTTTACTGCCTTACGTAGTTCTCATGATAGCAGGAATTAAACAGGAACATATTCCACAAATTACCATCATAGTTTCCTTTTTTCTTTTTCATGAGATTGTTTAGCGTCACAGGATATTAGAGGCAGAAACCACTTCACTTGAAATGAGAGGATGTGTCCTCATGGATTCTCCTTGTTGTTACAGACTCACAGTGTGATCCTGGAAGGATCATTACCAGCTTTGTGTGTGCATTTGTTTGTGCATAATAAACTGCCAGAAAAGACAGCTGTGGTTGGACTTGTCTCACTGGTGCTCCTCGAGGTTGTGCTGGGTGTTTTGTGCCCTTGCAGAGGCCCCAGTGCTGAGGGTTCAGTAGCTCTTGGTGGTCCTGGGCTTGCAGCTCCAGCAAAGTCCCTGTGGTCAGGCAGAGGGGTGGGTGAGGTGCCACTGATGCCCCTGAGCTCTCCAGGGGCAGCTGTGCCTTCACACTGGCTGTGCTTTCCTACCAGGCCAGCCTCACAGATGAAAGGAAAAGAGGTTCAGTCTACTGCAGGACAAGAAACAGTACATTTACTGACACATAGGAGATTTGGATATTAGGAAAAATATTTAAATAATGAAAATTTTGAAGCAGTATAAGGAGATTGTCTGAGTAAAGCATAGAATCTCCTTCAAGAGAGAAGTTTAGAAAAAGTTTGGACCAACACACAAACACTGTCAGAAAAGAATGGATATAATAAGAAAAGCAAGAAATCAGTAGTTTCTAACTTGATGCTTTTCTATTGTTGTTATTTGACTTAGGGAAGAAGGGAAAAAAAAGTCTATAGACCAATTGATCCTTGTGACAGGATGTCAGTTTGCAGCTTGCTTCCCTTTCCACCTTTAAAAATATTCCCCAGCTGGCTCTGGTAATGTATTTAAGCCCTGTGGTTGTTGTGTTGTGGTAACAATATGTGATATTGTTAAACTTTTTCAATTTGCAGGACTGAAACTAGATGACACCAATCGTAATTATAGTAGTCTGAACCTTTAATGAATATTTTCAAGTACTTTGTATGTTACCATATGTATTGTGTTGCCTGTTGCCAGATACTGTTGCTGCACAAGTCCCAACTGCCTTGTGATGAGAGTTGGACTAAGATGTTCTGCTGAGTTCTTGAGTGTCCTTGGGAGAGAGTAGGGTTTGCATGACAGAAACAGTCACTGACTGCAAAGGAGTTGTTGAGGAAAATGTGCAATGTAGAAAGTTAAGTAAGGAGAAAAAGTGTACCACAGTCAATGGAACTAGGATTTTCTACAGCTCACTTTAAATAATGTCTTATAAATAGAAGCCTTAAATATTTTTCTTTGTTATTTTGTATTACCTGGAGTTGTCAGTGTGGGAGGGTAGCTCTGCCAAGAATGACTGTTCTGTTGTTAAAATAAATTGTATGTCCCACTTACTTCTGTGAGTGTATGTGGTTCTAAAAACTCCTCCTTCCCTTCCTAAATGTGAACAATTTGCAGCTGCATGTTGTTGGGTTTAGAGGTTTGTGAGCAGAGGTTGCAGGGCAGGTTCTTTGGTTTGGAGAGATTTTACACATTTTTCCATTGTCTGTGTATGCCTGTGCTTCTCTGTGATATCAAACTTCAGATGTACCAACATCAACTTAATATTCAGAGCTGCCACCTGTTCTCTACATGGCAACTCTGCTTAGTGGTGTAGAATCCAGTAGCATGGCTGAGGAGAAGAGCACTTCTGTGTGTGGAGTGCAGCATATGTAAACAGACTGCAGCTGCTCTTGTGTCTAGAAGACATCATTCATATGGAATGATATGTTTAGCAAGACTCTTTCTGTTACTCCTGTACCCTCAAAAAGAGATGCAATAGATAAACAATTTACTTTTTTAAGAATCTGGTTCTGAATTCATCATTTGTTCTGCAGTGATGCTGGTGGCTTTAATTTTTGCTGTACAGTTTCTAATAGTTTAATCTCTTTTTTGAGTAGCATTTCTTAACACTAACATACAATTTCTCCCTTTTCCCCCCCCGTCAGCTTTCTTTCTGTGGATCAAAATCCTTGAGAAGAAAAAGTCCTGACAGTCCCATGTTGAGCAAAGCTGAGTTTGTGGAGAAGGTTCGGCAGAGCAACCAGGCTTGCCATGAGGGCGATTTCCACACGGCCATTGTGCTCTACAACGAGGCCCTGGGCGTGGACCCCCAGAACTGCATCCTCTACAGCAACCGTTCTGCAGCCTACATGAAAATCCACCAGTATGACAAGGCCCTGGATGACGCCATCAAGGCACGACTCCTCAATCCCAAATGGCCAAAGGTAAGGAACTATATTTGTCTTCTGTGTATTATTGTTCTTCTGGGGAAGGAGGAACTCCTGTGGGGTTGTTGGTCACATATAGTCACATAGCAACTTCACCTTGAACTTAAATTTCTGCTTTCATGCACTGCCAAATAGGGAAGGCTCTCCCTATTTGCTTGAGCACAAGAGAGTAAGGCAACATGGACACATGCTACCTCAGTTTGTCTTCCAAGAGTTATATGCCTTAGCAGGATAATTGATAGTAATGGCTTAAATCTAAATAACAATTTAAGCAACATTTTGGATAAAGATTAGTATCTAGTATATGTATATTAATATATGTAGCACCCAGTGTAAAAGAGTGCGTGTATTTCTGTACTAAAGTCTGGTTTTGCTAAAAGCTCCAGGTAATAATGTTGGGGAAGATGAAACAGGAAAGCCTTGTAAATATGATTGCCTGGCAACAGATTTTGAGACTATGGAAACTATAAGTGAGATTGAAATGAAAGCAAGCTTTGAGATACCTTAATTACTAAACAACTGGAAAACAGTGGTATGGCCAGCTGAAGGTAATGCCCTTTTGATGAGACAATACCCTTGTGGTGGTGTTCACAGGGTCCCAGGACGAGGGAAGAGAAGAGAATCTTGACTCCATGTTTTGGAAGGCTGATTTATTATTTTATGATATATATTGTATTAAAAGAAAATGATATACGAAAACTATACTAAAAGAATAGAAGCAAGGATTTCATCAGAAGGCTAGCGGGGAGTAGGAATGGAATGGAATGATAATAAAATCTTGTGACTGACCAGAGAGTCTGAGACAGCTGGACTGTGATTGGCCATTAATTAAAAACAACCACATAAGACAAATCAAAGATGCTTCTGTTGCATTCCACAGCAGCAGATAATTATTGTTTTTCTTTTCCTTTGAGGCTTCTCAGCTTCTCAGGCGAAAAAATCCAGGCAAAAGGATTTTTCATAAGATATGTCTGTGACATGCCCTCTGCTTGCAGGCAGGTCCAAGGGTCAGAGTAGACCCTACTAGCTCGGCAGAAGGGGTCCAAAGAGGAGTTTTTAGGGTTTAAAATGTAACACAGTATGGTAATATAATGATTCTTATAGGCTGTATGGAAATGCTGTAGGATTTGTATATTGTACTAGATTGGTTAGTGAGAATGAGAATATTCAACACAGAAGAAGATTTATCGTATTGTAACGGGAACCACGCTCTCTCTCATCCTCTTTACCTCTTGCCTTCCCTCTCTTTCCTACTCTCTTTACTTCTCTCAGGCCTGCTCTGAGCTGTGCCTGGCAGCTCCCAGCAGGGCCCTGCACCCAGGACCTTTGCAATAAACCCCAAGTTCCTGACCTGGCTTCAGAGATCTCTCATCTCTGTCTGTCCTGACCATCCTACCCACCATTGCTCCTACATAATAATATATTTTCTCTTTAAAAGTTGTTTGACTTGAATTACCCATTTAGTATTAAGCAGTTTTCTGTGTAAGCATACTGTTCCCCAATGGGAGTATGCTACTATTTTACTGTTTTAACACAGCATGGTTCCTGGGTTGTGAAGACCAGACATCTGTTTTAATGTTTAATGTAGTCAGTATTCATCAGCATCCAGGAACATGTGGTTCCAAAACTTTGAGAGGTAGCATAGACATTCTTATTAGTACATTAGAAAGATAAGGTCTTTCAAAATGCTGTTCAGAGTGTTTGTTTGTAGTATATTTTGGACAAACATTTGAAGAAATATGTATCTTGGCGTTCTCACTAAGACCTGACTATGTAAGGAAACATTTGTAAAGAGTAAATGATGCTGGTTGCCTCTTCCTCCTGGGCGTGCTTCCCACCAGCTGCCCTTGATTGCTCCAGTAGCTGCCTGGCCTTGGCTAGTCCAGGGCCAGCCCTTTGCATGCTAATTGATTTTAACAGCATCTGCTCCAGATTCCATTTCTCTTGTCAATCCTTATGAGCCACTTCAGCTAAAGGTGCAGTTTAAGAGCAGACTCATCACCCAGGTTCCTCTCCTCAGAAATTAGAGCAGGTGGCAAGCATTCTGGTCTGCACCAGCTGGGCTCCAAACTATTGAAGTTTTCTTCTCTTTCAAAGCAGATCACTCTTAATTCTTGTATTTTCTTTTACAGTTCTTTATTAGCCTCTAGAAAAGCTTTTTCATATGTTTCCTTAAGACTTTATTAGTCCACACTAGAAGAGAGTCCTGCTTTGTCAGGGAGATGCTTTATCTTCACAGATGGAGTGGTTCAGAATGGGCTCCCAGGGAGGTGGTTGAGTCACTGTCCCTGAAGGTTTTTTAAAAAAGCCTTGATGAGGCACCCAGTGCCATGGTTTGGCTGTAAGGTGATGCTAGGTCACAGGTTGGACTCCATGATTTCCAAAGTCTTTTCCAACCTAGTTTATTCTGTGATTCTGTTTTCCTCATTTTCAACATTTACAATTTCTAAAAGGTGTATTTGTATTCTTATTACATATTTAATTCTAGTTTTAGCCAGAACAAGGAAGGGTGTACTTTGGAGAATGAATTAACTAGTGTGGTATGTTTTGAACACAGGCATTTCAGGAATATCCACTAGCAGAAAATAGGCAGTGGTGTTCAGAAGCTGAGAGGAGGTACAGATGGTTGAGTGCCAGTTTGCAGAGTGTCCCTACACACTACAGGCGTGTTTATTTCCTTGTGTGAGTTTGTGGAACTTGTCAGAGACAAAAGGAGGGCTCTGTCTGAAGTTGAAAACTTGTGTATTTCATGTCAACCTTTATTTACCAATTTCTAATTTTTTTTTTAATGATAGAACAGAACTGGGAAGGTCAAAACTTCTGCATACAAAGTCTAAACAAGTTTATTAATTAGCCAGAAGAGGGAGCTTAGTAGGGACAACTGGTATTTGGTTTGAAAGGCCTGAGTTTTAAATACAGAACCTGACTTCCTTTCCCTTAGGAAGTTGAAACATTAATTTGAATACAGGTTTTTTGAGTTTTGAACTACTAAATATAAATTTCTATATTTCTTTTCCTCCTTTGGGTACAAACTACTTTTCTAGGTAGTTTGTTTATTATTACTTTTTTGCTCCTACTCCCCTTAATGCTTGTTAACATCAGTTCAATACAATCTGTGGCTGAAAGTCATGCTCTTAACATCCCCACCCCAAAATCTTTCTTTAAAGCATTAAATAATGTTAGGTAATGAGCAGGTGTGTTTATACAAATGCATATGCTTATCTATACAGCTCAAGACATGAACAATGATAAAGTGATTGCAGAGAGAAACATCAGATCTCTTACAGACCACAAGAACTTGTGGTGTGTGGCTGAAACATGTTTATAACAACAGCACATAAACCTGTTCATAGGCTTTGTCTGAGAGGGCTGGCTTGTGTGTTCTGCTATTTGAAAAATATTTTGTGTACATAGCACTTGAGAAGTGCAAGGATAACAGAATATTTCAGGAATTAAACTGCATTTTGGAGATATCCAAGAGGCAAATCAGATCATGCTCATTTTGTTCTTTGATTTCCCACTGAACAGTTTTCTTTGTTTTGCTGTTGATTGTGCTGTAGAAAATTTTTATTCTATTTCTCTTCACAGCTGCACAGCCTTAGGCATGGTGCATGAAAATGGAGGGATAAATATTATGTGACTCTGATACCTGAATAGTCTCTCCTTAGTTCTTGCTGATTTTGAGGTATTTTTAAATCCTCACATTATAGGAAAAATGCTGTGGCTTAAATAGTTTAAATTTGGACCTAATTCTGTGCTAAAATGTAGATTTCACTTCCCGTTGAGTGCTGGCTCAGTGCTGTGACAGCTAACAAAAGGTACAAACAGCCTACTGCTACTGAACAATTAACTGGGTTTTGGCATTGATTTATTCTCTTAATCTCTCAACAGAAAAGTTGTTCATTAACAGGAGATGAAATGACTTTGTCAAACTTGAATACATTGGGCTAATAGGAACATTCACAGCCTAAGACAAATGGAAGCAAGAATCACAAAGATGGATGTTTTCAGCACTCTGAGGGGTACCTTGATTTTATTTGATTTCTTTGTCCTTTTTGAGTGGAAGGATGCTGACTGTACCATTAGTGACACTGTGCTGTTTGAAGTCCCAGGGACTGGTGCTTGAGGAGCAGAATTCCCTGAAAAGCACAGTGGGTTGCTGAATGAGAGGGGGCCAAGCTGGCAAGTTGAAGATCAGGGTTCAGTAATGATCTCTGATTATTGCAACTGTTCAAGCCACTAGGCAGGGAATAATGATATTTCTTAAAACAGGACCACCTTTTTGTATCAGCCTTTTTTAGAGCTGAAACACCTTCTAGAGAAAAGCTGAATAGTCTGGAGAATGTGGTTGATGCAAAAGGAATGCTTTGTGCATATGTAATTCAAAAGTAGCTAGGAAGAATTACAGCACTTTTCATCAGGCATGACTTTCTCTTATGGTCTTTGTTTCTCCTAATTTAAAATCATTGTCTCAATTTAAAAATGTGGCTTAGCATCTCTAGTGGAGAAAAAATATGAAAGAACTGCAAGAAAGGGGAATTGTGAGCTATGAAGCCTTTGGGTGTTTGCAGTGCAAGAGGGGTTTAGGTGTTGTCATCTCACTGTAGGGGAATTGGGCAGAAACCTTGCACTGGTATTTTTTAAGTGCCTCCAGCTGTCAGTCGTGTGACCAGGACTTTTACAAGAAGAAGGGACACTTGCATGTCCACTTGCACTTCTCCTGACTGCCTGCCCATCTTTATAAACAAACCTTCCCATGCTCTAGCGATCCCTAACAACCTCAGAGTTTCTCAGTCAATGGTAAGCAGAGTGCCCACCCTTGGTTTCATGTAAAACTTCTGAGCAAAGAATGTGACTTGACCACATAACTTTTTTTTCATGAATAGACCTCTTGTTTTCAATTTGATGAGCAAGGAACTTTCCAGTCCTGTCCTTCAGCTTACAGTCTGTCTTTAATTTGCAGAAAGTTGCATTCCAGTTTTTCAGACATACATAAAACCATTTAAACTGACTTCACTCTGCTAGAACTTGTGTTACGTTATCATGAGATTTGTGCATTTCTTTCTGTCTTTTTGTGTTGCAAAACCACAGCAGAGCTGAAGTTGGCTGGGACCCTTGGAGATGAATGCAGGGTCAGCTGGAGCAGGTTGTCCATGACATTGTCTGGTCAGGTTTTGAATATCTCCAAGGGTGGAGCCTCCACAGCCTCTCTGTGCAACATGTTCCTGTGTTTGACCACCCTCACCTAAAAGTTTTCTGCGTCCTCCTCCCCTTTTTTCCCCCCATTTAGATATTTAAATAATGAGCATCATGTAGTATTTTGACAGCTTTATGGAGTTAATGTTTTTCCCAACAGTCAGGTTCACTGGGGAATTATTCTCTGCACCAGAATGGTTGTGGCATTGCTGGGGAAAAACTGCAGTGCAGATAAGTTGTGTAGGTTCTCCTTTCTCTAAATTCTTAAAATTACAGAGCAGTAGCAGTACAACATGAGAGTGAAGGACAGAGACCCAGTAGACTGATGGCACTATAGTTATGTCATGCTAAAAAAAAATATGTATTTTCACATGTAGTGGTTGTCTATCTTAGACAAGTACACAAGAAAAATGGCTCCTTTCTAAGAAATCAGCTTATTGCCTTAGAATTGGAAAAGCTTATAGAGGTACTTGAGCTCAGCATGCAACAAATCAACACAAATTTTCCAAGCACTTACTGTAGGGTTTCATTATTCCTTCCTTTGTTTTCTGGAACCCTTTTGTGTATGGAATAAATCAACTTAAAATTTTCTTTATGGAATTAACTGCAATTATTCTTCTTAGTCTAAGTGCTATAATGTAAATTTCTTTCCTGGAAGGTGGTAGTTTTTTACCCCATAGTTCTTTTGCCACTGGAACTAGTTATATTGCTGTGCAGGAACGGTATAGTGGTTTTTATTCCTCATATATCTGAATATCTAAAGCACAAATGCAGAAGTAATTCTGAAATGCAGAAGTGAGGATTGATCTGCAAGGGTGATATTTAAGAAAAATATCTTCTACCTGCTCAATGAGATTCAGGCACATTACCAGTGGATAGCATTTTGAGACATTTGGACTGCTTTCATTTATTTACACAATGGGGTTTTGTACCCCATAGTTTCAGACTAGAACCTCAGTATGTGTTGTTATCTCTTTTTCTCACCTACCCAAATCTTGAGGAGTTAACTGCCAGATGATTTTTCTGCTCAGTTTTTGGTTCTTCAGTGGTTTGTTCCTTCAATTTTCTTATTCTTAAGAATGAGATACATATTCCTTGTTTTTACTCAGCATACAAGTGTTGAGTTTTCTCATCTTGGAGATTAATTCCTTTGCTAATATGACCATAGCGGTGACTGATTGTGAAGTTGTGGAATTTTGGAAGGTTGGAGTGATGTGTGGAGAAATAA
>NW_005054330.1:986892-998229 GCF_000277835.1 Geospiza fortis | reverse complement strand
CAGCAGGGCCTGGGATGTGATTTCAGCTCTGCAGAAATTCACATTTTTTAGATACCTTTAAGTGGAATTTCATTAATTTCTTTCCACAGCTGGTGCTGTTCTTGCTGCCCAGTGTGTTTGTGTGACATTGGGCAGGAGTGGCTGGCAGGGCAGTGCTGGCAGATCTGGCTCCTGAGGCTGCAGTGTCACTGATGCTCAGCAGTGGAGGGAGAGCAGCTGTTCTGAGCTGTGCTTTCTGAAATGCTTTGCTTTACACTCGTATTATCTATACACATTTGGGTTTCTTTGCATTTTAGTTGTTTACTCTAATTTTGTTACCCTACTGTCTTTATGCCCCTTATCCCCATCTATTTTTCCTTTTGCTACAATTACATTATTTGCTGCATTGATTAATCAAATCACCAACAACTGTGTCTCAGGTGTTTTTGGTTTTGTTCTGCAGCAAATAGTCCTGTTTTTCTTAGGGTTTGCCATCCTGGGTTTGTCCCAGCTCTCTGAATTTATGCTGTAGTTCTGGTTGGCCAAGGACTAGAATTTGAGAGTGCCCAAGATGTTGTGGATGATAAGGAGTGCATCAAACCCTCCTCTCCTTTGAGAGCTGCCCATTGGTGGCTGAGTGACAATAAAGAGCAGGAGGGGATTTGAGTGGATGCAAGGATGCTGTACCTGGTTTCTCTGTGATAGGCAAGAATGCTCTTATAAACCTGCATTTCTTTGGGTACAGAGGCTGATACATCATGGCCTTTCTGGACATCACTGGATCCTCATCACAGAACTATAATCTCAACCAGTCTCTGAGGAAATTAAATTAAATTGAGAGTTTATGAGAGCAAATAGACAGGAGAAAACACTAAAAATGGAGAAAGCAGGAAATTGCCTTGACTAGCAAGTCAGTAGGAAGCACTCGAGGATACCATTTACACAGTGTGCTACACTGTGCCAAGGGCAAGAAAACCCAACCAATTAGCAGGGGCCTTGCTGAGAGCTCCCTGACAGCTGAAAATACATCCAGGGCTTAACATTCCATCTTCCTGGCCTTATAGTGCCAGCAGGGGTTTGTTCAGGTCATTCCATCTCCCTCCCTGCAGCCCAGTGAGATGTGAAGTGGCTGTGATCATGTACAAGTAGGAGATGCAGCACAGGGATAATTGCTGCATTAAGCACAGGCATTTTCTGAGACAAGAGCATGGTGACAGTTCAAACTAATGCAAGCAGGGAAGAGGTTTGTGGCAATTATTTTTATTTCTATAACCTGTTGTTCTCTGAGTCACTGCTCCATTTGTGTCTGAGGGCACTGAGGTCTGAACTGCTGCACAAAGCAGGTGACATTTCCCTTTTGCCACAAGCATCTTTGTACATGATTTCTCTTTTGCTCCAAAGAGGAAATTATAAAGCCCTTGTGTTATATGGAACAACAGAAATAATTGCTATTTATCAGCTATTATCCACTGCTATTTATCAGCTATTATCCACTGCCAGAGAATTTGCCCCTGTAGTTGAAAAGAAAGGTTGAACAATATTGTTGTTTCTATCATATAGTGAATGGACACTCTAGTTTCAATCTTATTTTGTGGATTTATGTTAGTTTTGAACTCTTCCTTTCTTCCCTTCACTCAAGAATGTCAAGTTTCTGTCCTGGAAGTCAAATAAGTTAATTTCTCTAGAAGTTCTTAGAAGTCTATCATAGGCACAATTTTTTATGCTCTTCAGTGCAGTTATTTTTGTAATCTCTGATGACTTTACCAGAAGTTGGCAGTGGTATGCAAATTCCTGTACTGCTTTTTTTTTTTCATTCTAAAACAGTTGAGGAACCAGCTCATGCAAAACAATATATGGATATATATATTCATATTATCATATGAATATTGATATATATATAAAAATATAATAAAGACATTTTTCTTAGTGTCCAGCATTTGAGACTGTTTTCCTCAGGCAGTGTATGGAATGGCTTTTGTTAGTCGGGGTCAAAATTCTGTTCCATGTGCTTGATAGATCTGGAACTGAAAACGATTCCTTTAGTTTTTCTTGTTTTAGAACTAATACAGTGCTCACTTCCCTTAATGGAAAACTTATTTTTTATTTAGACAAGTGTTAAATTCATGGTTTTATGATTCATTTTTAATGAACTTCTTCAAAGATGTATACCAAGCCCTAGATATTCTGGATGCTAACAAAGGGAGAATGTACTTGGATGAAACATTTGTTAATAGAAGCTTGTCTCATATGGGAAGTGGAAAGAAACTTTCTTGAAACACTGGAGAATGGGTAGTTCAGGCATAATTTTCCAACGTTTTTCAGGGTGAAAAAGGAGGTTTAATTTTTGCCAAGTATTTTGCTCCTTGTGGCTGTCTGCTTGCAGGTTCCTGTCCTTCACAAATAAAACACAAAAAGCAGTGCAAAACATAGCAGAAAGGGGAATGTGAATTATACAAAATAAACAATGAAACAATTTAATGATAATTTAATAATTACTGATTTATGTAATTAAAGGTGATTTTATAAACCCACATCCTCACAAGCTTTGGGATCCATGTGTTACAGAATCACAGAATGACCCAGAGCCGCCTTCTGCCTCTTGGAGAGCTCTATTCCCTTCAGCTCATAGGAGGTGTTGGCTCTTCCGTGAGAATTGCTGTGCTGACACTGGAGGGCCAGATGGTGGAGTTTAAGCCCTGGTGGGTAGGAGATGTTTAAGGAAAGAGGAATTGTGGGGTTGTTTTACCTGGCAAAGATGTCAGGCAGCTTCAGAGATTTTGGGGCTTTCTGTCCTCGAGGTTACATTTGAGCTCTTGTATCTTCATTATCACTCATGGGCTTCTCAAGAACTGAATTTCTGAGCCCGTTTGTCCTGTGAAGCCATAACATCTAGTGGAATTCAGTTTCATAATTTTTCTGAATGTGTGAAAAAGCTGGTGAAAGGTGGTTTTAACCCTGGTAACATTCAGTTCTGTGTTTGCTGGACAGCTCCCCCCTAAGTTGGGCAGAGCATGGTTGAGTCCTGCCTCACTCTGTTGGACTTTTGCAATAACTCAGGATAGGAATTCTAGACATATTTTTTTGTTTTAATTTTATTTTTATTTTTTCTTGCACTGTAATTCATTCTTAATTGGTCCAAAATACAAAATAATGATTCTCCTTTGCTTTTCCTTTACCAGATGAGTAGGAACTGGAAAACATTCCAATATCAGATTTTGTTGTTGTGTAACCTTTAGCCCCCCTCAGTTATCACACAGGAATACCTGTAAGTTCTTGATCAGCTCTTGGTTTTCATTGCTTAGACATCTTGTTTTGGCCCTGATAGCTCTCCTGCAGTGAGCCACAGCGTTACTGGAGGTTTGTGATCACTAATAGTGATTAATTTTAATGACAGTTGCCCTGAATCCTCTCCCATGCCTTTAGAGATACATGTCAAGCTTCAAGGCCTCTTATTCATTTAAATGTTCTCTGGAAACACAGAGCAGTAGTCTCACTCTGGAGAATTCAGATGTGCGATGTGCTCATGTTTATTTTATGGTGATACATCTCATTCAGTTGCCATTGTTACCAGGCTGTGCAAAGAAATTACTTTTTATCATGAGTAGGGTGGATAGGAAATGCATGCAACTGTATTTCAGGGAGTAAATTTTTCATGGTTGTAGCCCATGGGTACTAAATAAAAAATGTCAGCTTCTTGGGTTTGGTTGCACTCTGAAAGTGTGCTGAGAAATAATGGCTTTTGTGACTGTTTGGGAAAGGACAGCTACAGCACTGAGCCCTCCTAGGCTTAAAGCAGAAAATATGTGCACTTAACTCAGATGGAAATGTTTGGTATTGCAAGGTACGGTCACTGAGGCTTTGGGAAGCTGTAAGAGAATAGGGAATGCAGCAAAAAAGGAGCGTGGATAAGAGGAGCGTGTATAGTAAATGTGCTTTTTAAGGAGTCTAAATTAGTGTTCCAATGAATAAAAAGAAAATCAGTTGCCTGTATGATTTTGTGCCCTCCCACATTTGTTCTGCTTGATCTCACGCTCTGCGCTGAGTGAGGATCCTGATCCTGGAGTCTGCAGAGGGAGCAGCATCGAGCGCTCAGTTAATGATCCAAACCAGCAACTCACTCCTGGCTCAGATACATCCATTGTCTCTCGTGCTCTCACACAATTTCTCCTCCCAAATACTAATGCTTTTGTTCTTTTTTCTTCTGTGTCCCCACACAAAATTGTTTATATTTAAAATTGGGTTTATATTTTATTTTTTATTAAATTTTGTTTATACTAAACAAAAAAAAAATCACAGAAATGTAATTTTTATTGTTTGTTAGTTTAGAGTGCTCAGTACTGTTAAGTACAGTGGTAAATCATATCTGGAGCTATAAATATTTTTAAGCATTTGTAAATATGGTGCACATTGTGTTGGGTTTGGTTGGTGCTTCATAAAACCAGGAAAATTTAAAATTTGTATGAAAATAACCATCTGTATTTCACTAATTAAAAATTTACTGCAGCTTTTGTGGATTCATGTTTCATAAAATCACACTGTAGAACATAAAGAAGAAACTTGAATGTAGCAGATCTACAGCTCTCCATTCTGTTAATCTCAGTTAAAGACAGCTTTGCCAGGAAGGTAAATGCAGTGAGCACACTGGTCTTTCACATGCTGAGGCCTCTGAAGGGCTTTTGTGTATATTTAACTGAAATTTTTTGCTTTAGACCATGGTAAAGAAGGCAGTGTTTACATTTTACTTTAGGTATCTCTACGAATCTCTGTAGTGCTACAACCCCCAAAAATTCTCACAGTACAACATAAAAAAAGCTTGTTACTTAGTTATTTTTCTATTTTTGGGGTTGCCTCAGTCCCTTGGCCTCTGAAGTGAGCAGTAGCATTGTTCAAATATTCACACTTTCAGTATTGTGTAGCCTTCAGGTTCAGCCTGAGGTTGTATTTGAGGAACTGGCTCTCAAGGTCAGGTACTCACAGTTGTGTGGGAATTTCATCTGCTGATTTTTAGTGAGGTTGCAATGATAAAGGTGGAGAAGCACATACTGTTTTGTGATCTAGAGGTACAAAAATTTTATTGCTGGAAATAGACAGGAAACAGGCACAATAAAATTTTTTTACTCTTGAAGTATTTCCCAACTTCTAAATAGCTAAAAAGCCTTGAACAATGTCTGGCACGTTTTTATTTTACCTGAAAACAAATGGAGGATATGAACATTTGTCTCGTAATCTAGAGAAGGCTAAATTTGCAGTCAAAAATTTAAGCAGATATCCAAAACAACTGGTTTTTATAACCTAAAGGACCCTGAGACACTTGCACCAACAAAAGTTGTTTTGTTTCTTATTCCCCACTCACAAAAATTAACCATCTGCTCGTTAGAAGTGTTACAAATGGAAGAGCTGAAATGAGGCTGGTATGGCTTGCAGCTTTTTGGCAGCTGCTGAGAGACATAGTAGGGTTTAGCAGTGCTTTTCCTAGAATCACAGAAGGGGTTGGGTTGGAAGGGAACTTAAAGCCAGCTTCTTCCAACCCCCTGCCACAGGCAGGGACACCTTCCACTGTCTCAGGGTGCTCCAAACTCCATCCACCCTGGCCTTGGACACTTCCAGGGATGGAGCAGCCACAGCTGCTCTGGGCAACCTGTGCCAGAGCCTCCCCACCCTGAGAGCCAAGAATCTTAAGTGGCATGGAGGTGCTGATATGAGAAATAACAGAATGTGTGAGCACAATTCACATCCCAGCCATGCCTGTGCCACACACACAGGGAGGTCACTGAGGGAGCCTCTGCCACAGGTCACAGGAATGTTCTAGAGTGCACACCCTTGAAGGACTATTGTGAAATTTCTGTTGCTCCTACCAATGCAAGACTCAATCCTTTGGGAACTTCAAGTCCATGTTCTGTGCTTATTGTAACACAGAATTCGCATGAAATGGCTTGGGTGGAATGGGACCTTTGAAGACCATCAAGTCTCAATGTCTTTAAATGTGCATCTCTAGGAGGTGTATGGGTTTTGGAACAAGTTATGGAACAACAAGATACAGGGGAGACTTTATAACTGAAAAATTTTAATTTTGGTGCCTGACTGGGGCACGTGCTGAGATCCTTCATGCAGTTTGGTGGTTGTAATGTTTGAGGAGCACTTGGACAGTGTGTTCAGGTGCCTGATATTTCATGGCTAAACCCTCGTTGGGGGCATCTCAAAGCTGCAGAAGGTGACAGCTTTCAAGAGAATGCCTTTATAATAAAGGTAATGAACTTTAAACAGCTGTAGGTTTACATGCAGTCTGCTTTCCAAATAGGCTTCAGTTATCTTTGCAGCCAAATCTCTTTTCAAGATGTTCTGAAAAGTAAAAATCAAGTAAATACATTTTTAGCTCTAGTTTTTTGATACTGCTGTAACTGGATGAACTGGGGAATTGGCTGATGCATTTCAAAAGAGTAATTGAGATAATTTTTGATTGGACATGATTATAAGCTTAGCTGTAAAATAAGAAGATTCCTATTTTTACATAACTGAATAGTAGTTGAGGCTGAAAAACTCATGCTTAGAACACTGACACTTTCCTGAAAGATAAATGTGCTAAATAAGACTGACCTTGCTGTTGAAATGAGCAAGGGTAATTGCTAATAGAGAAGATGATGAATTAAGGTTATCATCTATTGAGCTGGCACTGGCAGCACCCACAGCTGTCACAGTGGTGGCCAAGCTGCAGGAAGGGAGAACACCTCTTCAGGAAGGTGGAGGAGGTGGGTGGACTCAGCTATTAGAGGACAGCCTTGATAGCCCTCTCTGTTTTGCTGTAGCCATTCCATGAGGGTAATTAATCATGTTGGGCTATGTCTCAATCTAGGGTTGATGCACTGCATTCTAATGAAACTCATTAGTGCTCCATCTTTATGATCACAGGATAACTTCTCTTTAAAGCTTCTATAAAGACTCTGTCAGGAATAACTTGCCATGAAAACAGACGCAGAACTAAAATTCAGGAACATAAATTTCCTTGCATTGCTGTTACAAGTGAGGAAGGACCAGAAATATTCAGGACTCCCCGAGTCAAAACAAACCACCCTGCAACAGTCAGAGTAGGAGTGCCAGATTGATTCTTCCTTCTTTCAGTGTTTTTTAAATCTGATATTTCTAAGGTCTTTTACTTTATCTAAATTTGGGATTCTCTTTATACCATGTATTTCCCTACCAAAAGTAAAAAGGAAAATACATTATCCCTGGAGTATCATATGTGGCAATTAATTAATCTGAGATTTTTTCAGGGGATGAGGTAGTATAAACAAAATATACACATTTCAGTGTGAGAAACACTACATAGTTATGTGTATATAGCATGTTTTAATCTTTATTAATATAAAAAAATTACTTAAACACTGGTCATCACTGGAAAAAGTACTAAAATAATAATTCGTTTTTAATAATAATACTGGATGAAAAGAAATTGAAGGGTGTTTACTGGGTGACCTTTCCAAGAGTGCTCTGAAGTGAGTGGCAGTAGCCACAATTACTGAGTGCAGTTACCTGGTGCCAAACACAGCAACTGGGATTGAGAACCTTCAGTCAGGGGGGCAGGCAAGAGGAAAAAATTGCTTTTTCATTTGGGAGTGCAGTGACTTGAAATCATTCAAGTGCCCTCATTTTTCTGTTCTGGAACATTAGACTGATATCTGGAAATGCTCTGGTGGCAAGCAAAGGAGATGTCAGTGGAATCACATGTATCTAGAAATGCAAGTAGTGTCTTGGGAGAAATGGATTTATGGGCTGCTGCAGCCTCGAGCCAATGTGCCTGGTAATTTGTGACAGACCTGGCTTCTGCTGTGTCCTGTTTCTGTGGATAACCTCTGAGTGACCCTTGCCTGATGAGTGAGTTGGCTCTTTTGCACGAGACCACTTTGCATGAGAAGAAAGCTGAAATTTGTCATTTTGAAATATCAATCTGTCGCAATTTTCCTCCCCCCTTTGACAATTAAGCCCTATTTAAGAGGAATCAGGTTTAGAGACCTTGTTTTTCACCTCTGTTGGTGAAATTATTGCAGGGAAATCTTGCAGCCTTATCTCTCATTGTGACTTCATGACCAGGCTGCAGTATCTGTAAGTCTATTTCCTTCTGACTGATTCGTTTGGGATTGATAACAGGAGTTGGAGCAGAGAGCCCGTTTTGGTAAATTCCAGGGTCTAATCGTGCAGCAGTTCTTGGCTCCAGGTCTCTCCACCAATAAGTGTGTAAGTCATGGATCTTTGGTCTTGGCATTTGTCTGCCTTTCTTTAAATGGTTTTGAAAGATTTTGAACATGAACATTTTTCAGGTAATAGAATTATTTTTCTTCTGATTTGCCCTACAATGTAGAACCTATTTTCTTAAGTGTGCCAGAGAGCTTCTGTGCTGCTGAGGCAGTGTTAAGTAATGAGTATGACACAAGATGAGCCATTAATCCCATCTCCAGAGAACAATCAATCTGTACAGTGCCACCTACTATTACCCATAGCAAAGAAAAACAAATGTTGGCTTCTTTGGGAAATACAAATTTCCCAGTTTTCAGGTTGTTAAAGAGTTAAAAACGCACTGTGAATAAAAGGAAAAAGGGTTCTGCTGAGAAGTAACTGAGTAGTTACAGCCTTGTGCAAAGAAAATATCTTTACAGGCAGGATAGAATAGAAGCAATTTAGGAATGATTTGAAAACTGCTTTTGAGTAATGGATGTGAGTGGGAGAGAGTGCAGCACAACAGATGAAACACTGAACAAGATTTTGCAAGGGGAAAACTTTTGGGGCTGGAAGTTAGCCCTGTTCCCCACAGGGCTGCTGGGGCTCTGTTTTGGTGGTCTGTAGAGCAGAGACTGCTCCTTGGCAGGCTGAGGAGTGCATGATGTCATGGGATGCAGAACTCATGCACCGAGAGCCAGGAACTGCTGTTCGCGCCGCGGCGCTGCCAGATGTGCGCTCTGAAAAATGGAAAAAGCAGCTTTGTAAAGATGCTGAGAAGTGTCCTGTGCTGAGCCTGGGCTCAGCCACGCTCTGTGCACAGTACAAATACACTCCATGGGGTTTCTCAGTCCTGGAGCCCAAGTTCTGCTCTTGGGAGCAGCCTGTGTAGGATGCCTTTCCCAGTGTTTTTCTGAGATGAGCTCGGAGAAATTCCTGTTTTATGCAGAAAACATACTGAGGGCTTCTCCATAAGAGTTACTTGCAGCAGAGGAGAATCAAAGGAATCTCTTGACTCCAATTTTCACTTGTACTTCCTACTAAGGATGGTTCCACATTCCAGGAGAGGCTCTGGTGCCAGACATTGCTCTCTTCACTGATGCAAAGCTCTCTGCAGATTAACTGGCCTCCAGGAATTATTTGAATCTCTTACCCAACAGTGCTTCACATGCAATAAAGCCAAAGGTGGGTTTAAGCTTTTCCATATTTCAGGGTGAAAATATGGGATTTTTTCCTAGATTTTTTTCCCCCTGGATTTTGAGGTCAACTAAAAATACTTTTATTCAGTACAGAATATGTTATCTGGTCATTGGTGTACAGAGAGTTAAATATAGCTTTGCTTCTCCCTCCTTTTGCACAGGCTCTAATTAAAGGGAGGAGGGGAGATGCTGGAAGGCAGCAACAGGAGAACGCCTACAGAAAGTCAGGAATTCTTTATCCAAATGGAACATTTGAAGCTTGAGAGATTTTTTCTTTTATGTATTTTTTTTATGTTTACTGATGATTTTTCCTGCTAAAAGGCTCATTGCTAGCTAATAGTATTATAATCTTGCTGGTCTGTGTACAAGGCTACAAAGAAGTCTCCTGTAGTAGTCGCAGATAGGTAAATTGCCACTCTGGAATCTTTGGAACTGTGCCATTCTAAGGAATCTGCTTAAGGGTGCTCTGATGCTTCCTCTCAGAGGAATGTGAGATCTGTAAGTTGCCAGAGGGTTCATATAATGCACTTGTTGAGTAGAAATTGTTCTGCTGAGCTCAGAGACTGTAGCACAGCAGGGATCTGGTTCCTTCTGTCTGGGATGCCCAGGTGTTTCTGCCATACTGGCAGTGAGAGACCTTGTCCTCAGCAAGCCATGGAAAAATCAGGAGGCAAATTGTGTTCTGTGCTGTTTTAATAGGGAAGGGCACAGCCCTGTAAGTGTCCCTGTGCTTGGATAGGTGTGGTAACTGCTCCCAGACTTCAAGGCATAAACTTCTAACAAGTGGCATCAGAAAGGAGTTTTCTTCCTCATAAACAAGATGCACCATTTGCTCTCTTCTTCATGTTGTAGAAGATGGATCTACAAGAGGTATGTTCCCAGATTTTGTCTGTTCTCTTAGAATGATCAGGACCCCCAGCAGAAAAAATCAGATTTAATAGGCCAGGCTGTTAGATTTAGGGACCAGTTTGTCTGTCTGATATGGGGTTCCTGTATCACCTCAGTTGAGGCTAGCAACAAGAACTTTTATTTTATTTTTATTTTTATTTTTCCTGGAATTATTTGGAATAAACCATTGTAAAACTGTTTCAGTTTTAGGACATTAAAGTCATGGTAATTAGGCCTAAGCCTTTATACAACTTAATTAGAAGGAGAAGAATAACAGCACACTTCTCTGAAGTGTAAATATGAGCTTATTGGCAGCATTTTACCTAAACTCTGATGTTTATAGAGTGGTGGTTGGGTAGCAATGTGAAAACCTGACAATCACTGCATTTCTGACAGCCTGCTACGATGTTGTGTTGAACAGTGAAAGTCTGTGCCCAGGCAGAGAGAATATCAAACCAATTTGTGTCTCTTTTGTCTGTCATTGCTTGTACATGCAGCATATAAAGGAGGCATCGTGTGTAGCAGTGTAATTCAAGATCTGTTGAGTCTTTTCCATTGCTCCTAGACCTTAATAAATTGAAAAGTTTTTAGATAATTCTTCCCCTTTCTTATTTTTGCTTATTTCATTCAGGTAATTCCTTCCCACACTTGTTTTTTTTCTTTTTACTATTTTGAACACACATTCAGAACCTGCTGTCAAAGCTATTGTGTATCAGGTTAAAAATACTTACCAGAATCTTTTTTCCAGCTATAATTACTTAATTACATTTCAGTTCTAATTGTGTTTTCTGTGCTGCATGGTGGGGCCTGGGCTTTGGGGTCTGTGGGTGACACCAGAGTCCTTGTTCCAAGGGGTCCAGACACATCAGCAGAGACATTCTGGGGAAGCAGATAATGTTATTTTTTCCTGGTTGCCCTGTGCCTGTGCTAAAAGCCTCTATTTCTAAGGTATCTGCTGCTAATCTCACTTTTTTAAATAGAAAAATCTGTGCTGAAGAAAAAGAAGGGTGAAGTGAGTACAGGTTTCAAGACTGGGTTTGTGCTTTTGGGTCTGCTGTGGGGT
>NW_005054330.1:981379-986636 GCF_000277835.1 Geospiza fortis | reverse complement strand
TGCTTCTCCACAGAGACAAATTTTAGTACCTCTTTAAGCCTTCTGCTTTTTCAGTGCTGGATGTTTGAGCACATGAAGGTAAATTAAACAGATGTGTTCTGCATTTTTAGGCTGGAGCCAGCAGCTGTCCTGGTTATTCTTAAATGCTCTCAGAACTTTATGCAGAAAAATGCCATTGAAGTCAGGTTCTGACTGACCCTTGTGTGCTGGCTTCACTGTTGTAGGACAAAATTAATTGGGGCTGCCTTGGTCATTGACAGGGTCTCAAGATCCTGTTTTGGTGAGCTCTCCTGATTTTACAGTTTGAAGTAGTGAAGCTAACTAAAACTGCATCAGAAACCTTCATTGTAGTGCTGAGTTGGAGATGCTTCTCCTCAGCAAACTGCACTGGGTGATTGTTTCAGGTCCCTCCCAACTGGAACTCTTCTATTCTAAGGATCTTAGATGTGACTCCTCAGAGAGGCCAAATTGTCTCTGCTCCAATGATTTCAGTGATGCTGTAGGATTTTACACCACCTTGTTTCCCACTTTTGGAATGGTTATCTCTGACATGACAGTGACAAGGTGTTCTTCAGATTAACTGTAGAAGGAGTTGCTCTTTGAACATCTGTCTTTCTGAAGAAGATTTATCTGATTCTGGTTTTGAGGCTTCATTGGCTGTCTGTAGACACTTTGTCATTGCAGAGGAGTTCAGTTTATTTCTTTCCTTTGCTTTCTTCCTGCTGCAGCAGTGAAAAGGGCAGCTGTGAGATACAGCATGCTGTGCTGTGGGAAGATATGGTGTTGCATATGGATAAATTGTGTCACATCTCTTATTCATAGAGTCCTGACTGAAAATGTGAACAGACACAAACAAAATTCCTGGTACACATTTTACAAGGAAGTCAGCAGGTGAACTGCCTATCATTCTAAATCAGTAAGAGAAGAGTCCTTAGGGAGTTTTGAGGGCTGTTTCTGACAGTTACAGGATCTTTTGCTGAGTGTCTCAGGGCTCAGGTGTAGGATAGCTTGGGTAACATGCTTACATTTCCACTGTGTGGAAGAGAAATTTAGAATAGACAAAACAGATCCTTTACAATGCAATAGTTTTATTGTGTAGCCCTTTCAGACAAAGCTAAAAAAGACTTTTAATAAAAACTTTGCATATGCTCCTATGATTCCTTTAAATTGAGAAGGTATGTTCCGTATCCTGAAAACAGGACAAATTTAATGTGCAGAGTATGTCACCAAACTCAGACTCCCTGCCTACTCACCTGTGAGCTCCAGAAGAGCTAATTGTTAAAGCAAGAAGTTTAATTTATTTTATCTTTCACTTTGTTCATGTCATTGTCAGGTGTGTCTGAAGTCCACCTCTTTAGGAGAAGTGTCTAAGTGGGGATGTGATTTTAAACCATAATTGAAAGGTTTCACATTTAATTTGCTGCTGGGGTTTGGGAGCTTGTTGGTTCCTCTAGTGTATTGATGGATCTGTTTCCTCAGTGCAAGAGTGTCCTTAAAGGTACCACAGCCATCCTCTGTCCTGCTTGATGTTATTTCATATTCAGGCACAGAATTCCTTCGTTTCAACACAAACCTTTGCTTTGAATCAATTGCCTCTTCCAGCAAATGATCATCTCTGGTCTTTAGTCCAAGCAGCATCATACCAGGAAGGGCAAGATTGTTTTCAGTCTCGGTACTGCCTGCATGTAAGATAATACAGCTTGCAACTGGGTTTTTTGGAAAGAATTCATAGGAATGTATTTAAAGTGTACTCTGAGGAGCAGGCAGAGGGGATGATCTTGGGGAATAAAAGCAGTGTTTTGGTTCAGGAACCTGATAACATTGTAAGTATACCTTAAAAGCTATTTAAGTTTGTATAGCCTTCTCCACTAAATTAATGTAAGTCTCCCATTTTGGGCTAGTAAGAGCTTATTTGAGGCTGTTATGCCCACAGAGACACTGAAGATGTGAGTGCTGGCAGATCCTGTGAATGGCTGGAGTCACTGGGTAAGGTGGGGCAAGGGAGGAGGAGGAGCTCTCCTGGTGAGAAGTTTCAGGTGTTACAGGTGATTTATTTGGCTCCTCCTTACCTGAGACAGCAGATGGTGATGGAAGTTGGCAAGGGAAGACTGGGAGAAGATCCTTCTCCAGGAGAGGACAGATAGCAGAAAGGGTGCTTGCTTTTCTGTGAATCTTTGCCTTCCAAGTATTGCTTTGACCCACATCTTGCCTGAATTACACTTGTCTCCATAGCAGCAGTAATTGTACTTCCTATGGAAAAAAGGAGGGGCAAGTCGTAATTAGAAGCAGGTCCCAAACATGGTTTTCTGCTCAGGATCATGTAAGGGTAGAGCTGAAGCCTCCTAAGCCAATCACAGAGTCTCAACAGTTCTGAAGGCAACCACCTTCCTTGGTAAGATGCAGTTAAAATTTAGGGTATGTTTCCTATCCATTGAAGTACAGAAATACATTTTGCCATGGGACTATCACACAGATATTTCACAGCACATCGTGTTTATATAATAGAGTCACAACTGAGGTGCCAGCAAAGACTCTCACTGCTCTGTGAAGGGAAGGATGATGGAACAGGGCACTGAGGGCACTGTGTTCTCTCTGTCTCTGATTATCACCTCTCTTCCCCCTGTTATTCCCCCATTTTCCCTTCCCTTCTCCAAGGCATGGAGTAGGGCTTTCATTTGAAACACCAAAGGATGGATAATGATGGAGTGTTGACCTTTTATTTCCTGAAGGGTGTGAAATAGATGGAGTTGTGTCACAAGACTTGCTCTGGTAATTAAAAGAGAATTCCTGCACTTGAAGGGACTTCCCTCCTCCCAGAGCAGAATTTTCTGATCTCCTTTTTCCTTTTTGCAGGCCAGGCTTGCTCAGCAGCTGCTGTAGCTCAGTCACTCATGCAGAGTCTCATCTGTAAACCCTTGTGAGGTGCTGTGTCTGCCTTCAGCACTCTGGCTGGAGGGGGTAAAAGTGACAGACACAGAAGCACTGTAATGAATTGAAAGCTGCTTTAATAAATTCAGAAATAAAAGGACTTGATTTCATTATCCTTTATGAATTTGCCAGGGGACTCAGCTGTTAGGAGCTTGGTCTGCAGTGCTCTGGCTGTGTGGGTGTTACTGAAGTGCTGGCATCTCACACTGCCAGGGAAGTGCAGGTTGTTACTCTGAGTCTTCATGGAGCTGCTGAACACTGACCAATTTAGCTGCTACCCAAGTAGAGTGACACAATGAACTGAATTCTCATTCTGCTTGGATAGCCTGACCTGCAAACTGCTCAACAAGCCATCTCCAACAGGACCTTTTCCTGCTTGCAGTGTGTGATTGTTTCTGGGTGATGCTCACTTGGGTTGAGCAGAGGGAATTTCAAGGTGTAATAAAGATATCAACTTAGAATTTATTGAAAAGAAAGGATTATGCAAGAAATGTGATAATGCATCAGACAGTTCTAGGTTCTTGCCAAAGATTAATTTGAAGAAGACACTTTAAAAGGTTTTTTATCCATTGAGTTGTAAGATTGAGAGCTATCAGATATGTCTAATAATGCACAGCTTGCTTCTGGTGTTCACTGAGTGTAGGAAAGGAGGACCATATACTGGACTGTCAGATCTACAGTGCAAATTTTAAAAACAACAGGAAATCAAGGAAAGTAAAAAAATAGAAAGTATTGGTGTAGGCTGCCATTTTGCTGGATGATTTTGTGCCAACTGGCCAAAATTGTGACCATTATTCACTCTAAAGTAGTCAGAGGAATAAAATATATTTATGTATTTCCTTGTCACTGGACCTGAGATGATTGGAAATGGTGTCACTTTTATCTTATCTCAAGTTCCCTTATGCTTCAGTCAGGAGTCACATCCAGGGAGGGGTGGGCTGTGGTGGTCTCAGCTTCTTTACACAGTGTTGCCATAATGGACAAAAAGTCCTTCATAACAATGTTTAAGCCATTAACTGTAACATTACAGTCTCTCACGACAGCTCCTGCATTTCTTCCACTTAATTATCCTTACTTGGGAAGAATTTCAAAAACCTCCTGTTGATTATGTCAAAACACCACATTTTGTAATCTGTGTGAATTTGATGAAGCTTCCTTCTGACAGCCACGTGGAGAATGGCATTGTCTGATGCTGAGTACTTATTTTCTTGACTCAGGCACCAACTGCTATGTACAGAACTCTTCAGAATTGTCAATACGAGTTTTTCAATTTATGGAAATCTGAGTTTCAGGGCCCACTGCTCTGCTGTTGGTGTAATGGAAGGGCAGAGCTCTGTGAGACACCAGCTCTGGAGAGTAAAACCAGCAGGAGTTCCTGTTCCAGGCCACACCTGTTCTTTTCAGTCCCTGCTGCATTTCAAAGCTTTATTTTTCACTTTTCACTCTGTGCTGCCACGTGCACTGTCAGTAATCCAGGGGAAGGTGTGGGAGCAGAAACACAGAGCTCGTGTCTGAGGGTAGTGGGACAAGATGGGACCTGCTGAAGGCAGCTTTGGGTCTGTGTCCGAGCTTTGTGTCCCTGTGGGAGGGAGTGGCATCTGAACATCAGGGCTGGAGCTGAAATACCCCTGTCAGTGCTCCAGCCTCCCTGAGATCAAAGGCTCGCTGTCCCTTGGGACTGAGGAGCTGTGATGGAAAGAAGCAACTGCTGTATTTCCAAGGGACCTGGCAGTGAATATTTTTTGATCTGCGTTTTGATATTACATTAGCCATTACGTTTATTGTTTACCTCCGAGATGCTCCATTGTTGGTCATTCCCACAGCAATGAAAAGTACACCTCTGCACCATTTCAGTAATGTAAGCCCAGAGTTACACTGTGTTGTGTTCATGGCCTAAGGATTTGTAACTCTCTTGAGCCTATTAGAGCTCAGTCTCAGAACAGCCCCCGAGCTCAGGCTGGAGCCGTGTGCTGTTAGAATAACCGGATCCTTGGAGATGGCCACAGTGCCCAGCTCTGCCGGCAGCCCCAGCCCTGGCAGCGACAGGAAAAGAGCGTGAACACAGGGCAGAGCTGGGGCTGCACAGCCCTTCCTGCTGCGGCACCGCCGCTGCTCCGTGTGCCCGGACGCAGGGGGCTGTCCCCGTGTGCCCCTGACATGGGGGGGCTGTCCCCGTGCCCGGACACCGGGGCTGTCCCCGTGTGCCGGTGCCACCCGGGCTGTCCCCGTGCCCGGACACCGGGGCTGTCCCCGTGTGCCGGTGCCACCCGGGCTGTTCCCGTGCCGGGTGACACCGACAGGGGGCGCAAGAGCCGCTCCCGCTCGCAGC
>NW_005054330.1:965736-980907 GCF_000277835.1 Geospiza fortis | reverse complement strand
GGGCGGTGCGCGGGGTCCGTGCGCGGGGTCCGAGCGGGGCCGCGGCCAGGACGCTGTTCCGTGGCGCTTGGCAGTGCGTTTTATGGATATTCTTTGAAGGGAAAACCCAGCAAAGCGAGTGGGCTGTGCCGCCCCTCTGCGGCAGTGACCCTTTGCTCCTGGCAGCTGTGGACTATTAAACTTTTTATTTTCCTTTTTTTTTTTTTTCCATTTTAGTTTTTTGTTTGGTTTTTTGGTTGGTTTTTTTTTTTTCGTTTGGGAAAGCCTGCTTGAACCAGCAGGGCTCCTTCTGTAGCATGTTGTGTGATACTGTGTCTTACATCAGGGAAGAAATAGGAATCATATGTGAAAGGCATGAGAGTGTCTCTGGCTGTGAGTGTGAGACGCGAATAAACGGTGTTAGACTGTCCTGGTTGGAACGTGCCTTGTGCCACTGCAGCTCCGGCTGATCACTCAGGCTTTGTACACGGGTACCTCATCTCTTTTCAGCTAATCTGAAGCTGTTCCTTCAGTTTTTTTTCAAGTAAGTGATTGTACCTAGTGAGAGGAGTTCTTATTTCAAGTCATTGTCTCATAAGAAGGATAAACAGATGACAGTCAAGCTTGGTGGGAGTGTTGGTGCATTTTTCAGGTCCCTCTGTGCCTTCTTTCAAACTGGTTTTAAGATGTCTACAAGCTGTAGGTTTTTAAATGTCTGTTTTTACTATTTTCAAGTGAATGTGCAGTCACTCCTGTGGTTACGGCTGTGGAAACCCCTCCAGGCCATGGTTACAGCTGTATTGACTGAACCACTGAAATATTATTCTTGGCTGTTGGCTGGACTCCTCGGCTCTGGAAGATTCTGTTCAGAGTGTCAGGATTCACTCGGCAGTATTGGCTCACCCACTTACGCTTAAATCACCATGTCAGATGGTTATTTTTTTTCTCCGCATTATTGTCTGTGTCCAAATCGAGTTGATTTTGGGCAACCAAATTTGATTGTGTAGAGGGTACACGAGACAGCTGAACTTCTCTGAACTGTCAGGCTTGTCTGAGCAAAAAATAATTCCTGTTCCTGATGTGATGTGATGCAAACTGTGTTCGTGTTGGAGTAGGTTGTGTGTTCAGCTGTAGTCCCAGGGAATCTCAGCAGAGGTTCTTCAGTCTGAGCTGCCAGCAGCCTCATGTGAGCACGGCTGGGATTTCTGCTGGCCCGGTGCCCTTGCAGTGCTGCCGTCATGTGCTGCTCGCAGCAGCCTCAGGAAAGGGGCTGTGCAGACCATGCAGGAGGTTCTGCTGCCCCAGGTCTGAGTGGCACAGAAAATGAGACAGGGCAGCACTCAGTGGCAC
Organism: Geospiza fortis; assembly: GCF_000277835.1. Taxonomy (NCBI): domain Eukaryota; kingdom Metazoa; phylum Chordata; class Aves; order Passeriformes; family Thraupidae; genus Geospiza; species Geospiza fortis. The sequence goes on along the minus strand of NW_005054330.1, from coordinate 979,578 downwards.
CACAGCCCCTGGTACTGCTGGTCCTTTCCTCAAGTGACTTCCGAGAAGTCATTCCCTGCCTTGTCCCCATTAGAATACCCAAATAAGAGCTGAATGCATGTGCTGCTTCACTGAATCGGGAGTCTCCCTTGATTTATTTATTTATACTTGTGTTCTTTTGCTTTACCCATGTTTTTCTTCTTAGATGTTTAAGGTGTTTTGCTCATTGAGAGCTGTTTGCTTTCACAGCTGTGAAACGGTGCTGTATAGAATCTCATGCAGTTTATTAGTCCTGTGTGTAACCCTGGAGTATGCTCCTTTGTCTGGTGACTCACAGATACAGCTATTGCCTGGAATGTGCAACCAGTTCTCTTGCTGTATAGAATGCGAAAAACTGAATTTGCTTGTGGCTGAAATGCTCCTGTTGTAAACCATGTGTGTTTTTAAATTTAAAAAATTACTGTTGTTTACTGATTTTTTCCCACAAGCATCAGAGCTAATAAAGACTCTTTTCCTGTGCACCCTGGTGTCTCACCTCTGGCTCCACTTCCTTCCAGGTTCCTCCTGCATCTTTGTCTTCTAGTGCAGAGCAAGGTCCATGCTGGCCAAGTGCCCTGGGATGCAGGCACTGGGCCCAGGAGCCAGGGGCTGCCAGTGCAGTGTGTGAGTCTGTTGCCTTGGGAAGTCAGGCTGGAATTCCAGCATGAGCCATCCCCTGCCTTTGGGTGAGCACAACTGCACTGACAGCATCTCAGGAGCCAGGAATGATACAGGGTCTGGCTGCAGCCATGACTGATTCGTTACATTGATCATATTCTTTGAAAAGCATAAAATCAGTCATGTCAGTGTGTTCAGCAGCTCAGTTTTTAGGAATTTCATAGAATTGTTATGTTTGGACGCCAAGTCCAGCTGTCAGCCCTGGATCACCATGTTCACCACTAAAGCATGTACCCCAGTGCCACATCCACATGGATTTGAACATTTACAGGGATGATGACTCCACCACTACCCTGGGCAGCCTTGCCAGGGCTGGACAACTCTTTGCATGAAGCAATTTTCAGTAATATCCAGCTAAACCTTCCCTGGTACAACTTGAGGCCATTTCCTCTTGTCCTGTCATTTGTTACTCAGGAGAATAACCCCCAGGTGGCTACAGCCTCCTTTCAGGGAGTTGTAGGGAGGGAGAAGATACCCTCTGAGCCTCCCCAACTCCTGCAGCTGCTCCTCATCAGATTTGCTCCAGACCCTTCATCAGCTCTGTTCCCTTCTCTGATGACCTCTTCCACGATCTTCTCTGGCACTGAGGGCAGGCTGACAGTTTTGTAGTTCTGGAACTAAATCTTTCCCTTATCAAAACCTCTTTTTGAAGCTTCCTTTGGCTTCAGGGTACAGTTTGCTGGCAGAGCCATGTGTGCTGCCCACAGGATGCTGTCTCAAGTGGCTCCCTCAGTGAATTGGTGATTTTTGCTGGATCCCATTGCCCTGGACTTGCCTTGGGCTGCTCTGACTTGTTGTTGGCCAGGCTTTGCTGCAGCCTCTGGGCTAAGGGGAGAGAAAAGAATGGTGTGGATGGTGGTGTGGTCGTGTTTGCTGATGCAGAATAGTGAATCTATGGATAATGATAAAAATATAATTGTGAGTGCCTGATGGGGTACTCTCAGGTGAGAGCGCTTTTTTCCAAACTGTTCAAGCCAGCAAGTTGTATGAAGTGGTGCTTCATGTTTATGAAATGTACCTTGTTTATGTGTAGGAGCAGTGTGGGAAATTCTGCCTGCTTGAGTCTGGTAACAGCAGCTGGTTTAGATACTAAACAAAATTACACAGAGGAGTCAATTGCTAATCAATGCTGTGACTAAATGCCGGACAAAACCTGAACTGACTGTGGTGGGTGTGGATGTCATGAAGCATTCAGTAAATCATCAATAGCAACACAGGGCTGAGCTGAGCTATCCCTTTGTTTCCGACTGCCACAAGTTAGGCATATTTACCAAGAACATTTCTGTAAGAAGATTCATTCATGTGTAATGCCTCTGTGTACAAACAGCTTCTTCAGTTTTCCTGGAGTACAGAAGAAAATATGCTCTTAGTAAATTCATGCAAATCTCATTATCTCTCTGCCATAAGTTACTCTCTTGGAGATCTGTATTTGTTTTTTGAAATCTGAATGTGTACATTATGGTATGTCCAAGTCCTCTGTTTGCATTTTCAGTATGTGCTGGAGACTGGATTAGTGCATTTCATCTTGGTCACTGTGTAATAGTAGGATCCAAAAGCTCAGATTTATGTTTTTTTTTCTTGTAATCTGTAACTTTGTGCCACCATTCCTGGCTCCATCTGTTCCTGCTGCTACTGAATCTGGGCACACACATCATGTTCTCCATGGGAGAGGAGCTGTTTTCTTGCTGTGCCATTTGGAGCTGAAGTGGGGTTGAATGGGAGTGTTTGGGTTCCTGGGACAACCTCTGTTATTGACTAGAAACAATGAAATACCTTTTTGTGACCTTGTTCTTGTCAGTAATGATGTCTGTGTGACTCTTACAAGCAAGCACTGTGGGGAATCTACGGTGATTGCAATCTGTATTGTACTGCAGCTAAAATGTCACAGGCTGTAGAGTCCTTTTCCATGGGGAATGGAATGGGCAGGCTCCTGGGTGGGCCATTGGTGTAAAAGTCACTTTTTCACTCTCTCCTGTGGGGTGAAATGGATTATGCTGTGGAAAAGGACTGGGGAATGCTTGCAAGGCTGATCATTCCAGCAAAGGAGCATGAGCTTAGCTGACCTTGGTGTCCTTCTCTGGGCAGGTTGGCAGGTGATGGGCAGCACTGGATTGGTTGCATGAGGATTTATTGATGTGCCAAATACCATGATTTTTCTAAGCTGGAAAATCAAACTGATTTTCTAGAATTCTGTTCATATTAGGTGAAAATAAGCAAATTAATTTTTTAAAAAATATTTTCCCCCCTTTTTCTTCTTTTCCTTTCTCACCCTTGCTTCTTTCCCTGCTTTCATAACTGACAGTTATCAGAGGAGTATTCACGAGCTTTCCTATCCTATATTTTAAGAGACTTTTAAAATCTCAATCTACCCTCTTATATGCTTAAATAAACAGAAAAGGATAGTATTCCTGACCTGTTAAATATTGCAGATCTTTTCCATTTAAGGCAATCCAGTCCTTGGCTCTGGAATGATGTTATGCCTGAATTCATAGTGATCTGAGCTGGTAATCTGTTGTTCTGCTGTGATGGACCAGTGTCCTGCCTTCCTCTTAACAATGACTGAAATCAAAAAGCTTCTTTCAGAGAGGGGAGAGCATGAGGGCACCTCCTTGAGGGGGAGGCTGATTTGGTGGTTACAGGGCTGAATTGAATATTTCCAGTAGAAAAATCTGCAAAATCCTGATAGGTCTTACCCCATTTCCCAAATTTCTGTGATGAAATGTGCACTTTGTAACTAACAGTGCATTATCTAAGCTTTTTTATATCTGATGAGAATTTCTATATCTTCACTTCCAGTCTTATGGGCATAGTAAGATACCTGACACCTGCTTGGTGTTGCAAGCTCTTTTTCTGTACTGTGTACAGCAAAGACCCAGCAACTTTTGAGGGGACAGTCCCCCAGAATGTTACCATTTTATCTCTTGCTATCAAATTGCTGTTGCCTTTCTCATCTCTTTGCTTCAGGATCTCCTGCTCTATGGATGATTGACTTTCACCTGTCTGTGACCATTTAGAGTCTTTGAGCACACTAAACACTCTTTGATAATACTGTTTATCTGTTGGGTCAGTCGTGAGCTCTGATAAACTTGCTCTGAAAACTTGTTCTGCAGTGTCTGGATGATGCTGTGCTTTGAGCAAGCTCAGCCCATCACTGCAGAAGATCAGTGAACACTGTGCTCCCCTTTCCACAGGCTTGGAGCAGGATGTTCTACTGTACTGCTGGAAGGCTGAATTGGGATATTATGGGATAACAGAGATGTATGGGGGCAGCAGCAGTCCAGTGGACTCTGCTCCCACAGCTGGTCACAAGAGATGTGGGATTGTACATATTTGCTGAAAAATGGTGAATAACTGACATTACATGTTCCTGACAGACATTTTCCTTATGCACAAGAAGAACAGCTGACAGACATTTTCCTTATGCACAAAAGCAACAAATGCAAATATTAGTTTCTCGTAACCTCTGGTATTTTGTTTGCCTTTATACAGTTTTTGCAAATACTGGAGCAGCTGTTGCCATACTTGTCCTTATTGCCCAAAAAGGAATGCATATCCAAATGCTGTCTTGGAGCCTTTGATTCCCTCAGCAGAACAGAGCTGTATGTCCAATATGCAGTGCTATAACTGATCTTCCTTTGATGTAATCTGTGGATATGATCTATTCCTCTTCTTCTGCATGCACTTCTAAAAATCCATATATTTTAGGCTTTTATGAAAACCTAATTATAGGGTCATTAAGTAGGATTTGGTGATTCTTGTTAAGGTTATCAAAGATAGATGCATATTTTGGCAGAGCAGAAGCGTGGGTTAATCAATGTGATGGCAACATACAATTCACCAAGAAAAATATTCCTCCTCTGTTTCCTAAATAGAGCATTTGATGGGAATGTCCTCTGCAGTAAGTGCTGTACTGCAGAATTTCAGTGTAGAAGATAATTATTACTTGTAATTATGGAAATTTCTGCAAGAGAAATTGTTTGAATTTATTCCTGTTAGGAAATGGAATTGCTCTACTTGCAATATTTGAATCCTTTTAGATGATTAATGCAATCTTCCTTAATTCCTGTGTATGGGTCTTGTAACCTTCTGATACACCTAAAATCATCCCTTCAGTCCTACTCATCCATTTGAATTTGTACTAGAGCTTACTTTGGTTTAGAAGAAAAATCCATGACATGCACAAAGCTTCTCTTAAACTGGGTCTGTTACTTCAAGAGCTGACAAAAGAGGTTAAAAATGAGCATGAAGTTAGATGTAGGTGAGGGTGAAAGAAGAGGATGGGAGAGCTGGCTAAGGTCAGAACTTATCCCTTATAGCAAGGGTGCATGATATGTACATTGTACCTGCATTGCACCCTGGAGTCATGTTGGATTTGTAAGCACTGTTCTGCACAGCTCATCATCTTGCTGTGATTGTACATGTTTGTCAGAGTTCTGTATTTGAATTGAACACTGGAAAATAATTTCATGATTTGAAGTCTTTCTGATTAGTTTCAATGTCACTTCACGATGTTTTGTGGAAAGAATGAAATCTTCAGCTGCCACATGATGTTAGTGCTTTTTAGTATATTTGTAACATTCTTCTCTGTGTTACTTTATTTAAGTAGAAATACCCTGCTCTGGTAAATCAACCCCTGTAATAGGGATTCCTGGGTCAATTTGTAAGAGAAGCAGCTGCTTGTATTGCTGAGTGTATTTAACTGGAACTTGGAATATTAGGTTGACAGGAGCAGCTAAGCATGCAAATCTGAGAAAATACAGGCAAAATGAAATTGTAGAATTCCTTGATACAGGTTGGATGGACTGGTTCAGCCACAGAGTGTTTGGGAGGGAAAGCTTGTCTCTGGAGGAATGGAAAAGGATTCCCTATGTGAGGCAAACACAGTGGTTCATAACTGAGCCTAATGTGGGGTAACAGCAGAAGACCAGCGTAGAGGGATTTTTTGCAGAGATGCTGGTTTGAAAAGGTTTGGAGTAATGAATAGGGAAATGCTCTCAGATTGCTTTCTCCTATGCTGCAAAACCCAGGGCTTTATGAATAATAAAATACCTGTCTGTGTCATCAGCTTAATTGGAACAATCTCTGAGACCATTACGCTTTGGTTAGCCACAGTTAAAAGTGTCAGTAACATTCCTACTGGGATATTTATTAAAGCTGTATGGATTATACTGTCAGCATAGCTTGGGTTTGTTCCCCAGGAGCACAGCTGCCTGGCCAGAGCTGCTCCCTGTTCATCCTGGGACAGGCTCTGATGCTGTGTAGATCCTCCAGTTGCTGTGCTGCTTGGGAGTGACCCTTGGAAAGTGTGTTTGGTTGCAGGGGGCTTGGCTTCTCAGCACCTCTCTGCCCTCTGAGCCTTGCTGGTACTGATGTGATTTTTGGTTTTTTTTTTCTTTTTGGATAGACAGTAATAAGCCATGTTTAAAAAAAAAACAACAGCTGCTTTTCTCCCATTATATAAAAATACAGGTCTTCGTGTCAGAGTTACTTATTGTTTCTTTTATTCTTGTTTTTATTATTTAGTAGCTTACTACATTTAATGGAGTAAATGAGGATTGTGAGATGAACGTAAGTGTGACAACTTTTTGCAAGCTATGATTACATGCTTTCCAGGGCAGCACTAACAATTCAGTGCCTACAGCTATTTGAATAACCCAGATATAGGCTTGTATAGTTTCTTGCCTACATTGAAACAAAATTGCACAGCTGAGGTGGGAATGTTTATGGGCTAGACTAGTCTGAGACTCTGAAAAAGAATTGAGTGTAGTGGCTTCAGTTGCAAATAATTTCTGTCCTTTTAATGGAAAGCAGTTTGTAGAAGCACTTTCTGTGGTTACTGTACAAGTGATTGAATCTTTCCTTGGACACAAGCTGCTGTTTGTCCTGCCACGGAGCAGCAGAGCAGTTGGGTATTGCAGTGGTGGTTTGAGCTGAGCTGGAGCTGGCACCTCACGAGCTGGGCAGGTTCTGCAGCCTGGGCTCAGGGGTGTTTGGAGGGGGCAGGTTCTGCAGCCTGGGCTCAGTGCTGCAGTGGTGGACATGCATAGAATTTGGTAGCCAAGATTCTTCTGGCGCAGGGTCCAAAGGGATTGTGCAGGTCTGGGAGCTGTTGCCACCTCGAATTAATCGAGATGTTGTGTATTTGTAAAGAAGCATACCAGATTGTATTCTGAAATAAAAAGCCATCAAAGGGATAAAACCAACTGTCTGACCTCCTGGTAAACCATGCTGTTTTTCTTTTAGATTTCTTTGTATTTTACTTTGTACTTTGCCATTACTCTTTCCTTTTCTGATTATCTTGTAACCTGTCAGGTGAGGATATCAGCTCATCTACTGTGAAACCCAAGTCTGGAATGGAAGGAAAGGCAATTCCTTTGGTACTCTGGCGACTGTGCTCATTTCTCTGACAAACCTCCTCTGCTGTGACTTCCTTCAGCAAACACCATTTAGACAGGCTGTCCTATATGGATGGCTGCAAGAGTCTATTCTGCCCTCTCTTAAAGTGGAATCACACCTAAGCAAGCATGAATTAACCTCCATAAAACATTCAACTATTTTTACTCTTAAGTGGCAGGAAGGACGGACTTAACTGATACATAAAATATCCAGCTGTGTTATTCATGTTAATTAGGCCTTTGCAGAGACTCTTATGACTTGGCACCATCCCATTTTCCATAGAAATGTTACTCTGTTATGGTTGGAGAGCCCTTTCATGAATTTCTGGGTTCTGAGTATTAGCTCTTGCTCAGATGCAGACTTGTGACAAGGATATCTGGGCACAGAAACACCTTTGCCAGTCTCTCACATCATGTAATGCAAACCACAGCTTCCCCCTCCTCAGACTTGCTAGAAATTCTTCCATGTGGGAGTGCTGAGGCTCTGGCACAGGGTGCCCAGAGCAGCTGTGGCTTCCCCATCCCTGGGAGTGTCCCAGGGCCAGGTTGGATGGGGGTTGGAGCAAACTGGGCTAGTGGAAGGTGTCCCTGCCCATGGCAGGGGGTGGAACAGGATGGGCTTTAATGTCCAAACCATAGAACCAGTGGTTCTGTGAACAGTTTCCTTCATGTGGAACAGTGCAGTCCCTCAGCCTCAGCAGTCCATACAGAGCATCTTTGATTCTGGAACCACCAGTGCCTTGTTATAACTGCTGCACTTGAAAAGTCTGAGGGTAAGCTTTGTTTGGTGTAGAAAGAATGGAGAAATCATTTTGAAGTAGTGTTTAACTTCTGTCTGGGATTTTCTAAGATCAGATCAATGCAGCTGAGATTAAAGAGAGGAAGAAAACATCTTCCTTTCAGGAAGTCAAGTAGCTCCCACAGTAAGTGTTCCTATTGAGCTACAGTTTTCTTCAGCATGCCACCAGTTATTAGCAACACTATAAAGAATATATTTCTTAGGTTGCATGAAAAGCAGGTTGAGCTGTAGAGTATTTTGCAGTGAAGAAATGTGCTTGAAAGTGAGCCAAAAGCTGTCATTTCCCTTTTCATCTATTAAAAAGTACATTAACACTGTCAATCACCAGGCTTCAGAGGTTAGGCAAATACAGTCAGTATCTGCCAATAAAATCAAAGATTTAACACATCTCACTATCAAAGTTAGATTAAAGAGAGAAATTTGCCATATGGGCAGGAGCCCCAGCTGTGCTCCAGCTCGGGTGACTCTAAACAAGCCATGATCCTTTGAAATCAGCATTGTTCCTGCAGTTAAAGCAGTTACAGCAGTGTGAGTGGCTGGCCAGCACTGGGCAGCAAGGCCAGCACCCCTGGGTGTCCTGCATCTTCTTGTCCTGGGGAATGGTGGGAAGGCAGCTGTGGGAATCAGGGAAATCTGTCAGCACTTGCTCCCAGGGTGTCCCAGTTGTAATGCAGTTGGTTGGATGGTGATGAGTTGTTAGAGTACAGGTGTCACTTTGATATTTTTTTCTTAGACATTAATTGTGTCCTTTGTGTAGCTGGCAGAAGTTAAAAGCATTTGGTGGATTCTCTGTGCTGCTTTCCTTTCTAATTGGCATTATCTTCTGAGCAGTAGCAGCAAAGTCCATCCAGCAGTCCAGGCTAAAAGTCAGCTAAGTTAGCAGAGAAATTCCCATCATCCTCAGTAGCTGTTGGATCTGGGTCTGCCCGACCATTTTGTGCAAGGATTGCTGAAGACATTAGTGTTGAATAATGTATATTATTTTTCTTACGCTGTAGATTAAGCTTAAGACCTTGTCAAACCTTGCTTTTACTCTCTTTTAAGAAGCAGGTTTGTGGGTGTGTTTGTTTCTGGTTTTTGGGGTTTTTATAATAGACCTCCTTAGAAGTCTTCAGAGTCTATGGAAATGTCCATTTCCCCTCATACCTCCCCCCTCTCCCACCACAGAGCTTTATAACACTTTAGCAGCAGTTGCTTTGCTCTCTCTGCAGCTAACTGGATATTACAGCAAGAATGTTGGAGTTTGTGCATGCTTGTTTTTATGGGAAAGTGTTTCCTGGACCCAGCAATTTCCATATTGTGCATTACTCAAACTTCCTTTGAGCTAAACAAGAGCTTCTGGGGTAATAATTTTTTTTTTGTAGTGGTTCTGAGTGTTTGCAGTGACTTTGAGGGTGTGCTGGTGGCTCAGGATGGCCAGTCTTGCCCCCTGGGTCAGGGAGCTCTGGAGAGCTGTACCTTGTTTTTGAGTCTTTCCCCATTTTTGCCTTGAAACTGGATTTTTTTATTTGTCCTGGTTGGGGAATAGGACATCTAGATCAGATGAAATGAAATTGTAAACATGCTACAGCTCTGTGAGTTAAAAGCAATTCAGCTGTTTTAAATGTAAATGGTGTAGGATTATATACTTGATTTGTTATAGCTTCCTAATTCTGCCTGCCTCAGCACTTTACTGGCAGTTAATTGCATCAGGGCTCGGAGAAACATTCCATAAGCTGCTGAAGACAGCTTTGCCACAGTCTGACACACTTCTCCCTTGGTTACATAGCAAATGGACACTCTGGGATAATTAGTGAGGAGGAGTTCCAGTGGCCTGGGTACTGTTCTTTGCAGCCTTTTGCCTGTGAAATCCTCTCTTCCAAGTCTAGATGTCTCTTATTTTGGATATCAGTGTGTGCAGTGATTAGAATGACTAGGTCTGTGTTTTGGTGGGTAAAGAAATATAGGGAAATGTTTAATATTTTTCACAGGCACTCAGTGAGGGAGATACAAAGTTCCCCAAAGCCACAATTACTTAAACTTTCCCCTAGTTTTTATTCAATGCACAAAAGTAGTCCTAGAAGAGTAGTAATGCATTTAGGTTCTCACTGTTACAGAACAAAGGGCTTAGCAGCAAAAATTCCCTGTTCAGTTTGATATCAGACAAAGAGATCCAGTTTGATGGCACTGAGATGGGAACTGCCCAGTTATAGTCATGCTTAAATTTCGGGCTCTGAGATACAGGTTGAATCACTGTTTTTTTGTCTTCGTTTTCCCATCTACAGCATTTTTTTTCTTCTGTAGGTCGGCATCCCTCTGAATAGATTGTCTTTGTGCTCTCATCCTGACTGACTCTGTACGTGGCTTTAAAAAACAGAACGTGATAAACCCCAAACTGTGAACAATTAGTGCAGCCTGGCAAGTTGTTCTGTGTGGTAAGCTGTCTGATGTGAAATAATGCATTAGAGGAAAATTTTCCTGAGGGAAATTAGACTCGAATGTGCAGGTGGACCATGTGTCTGTCTCTCTCTCTCTCCTGGAGATGATGTGTCTTCTGAGGCATAATTAAAATTCTTTACAATTGTTTTCACAGTACACAGTGAATGGATAAGTGTGACAGTTGAATGACAGGCAGATATGCAGCCTAGGACAAGCAGAATGGGTGAATATAGTTTTCTGACTAAAACTTTTGTTATGAGCTGAATTCACAGCTGTTAGGATATAGACATGAAATTGAATCTGCCATTCTAGATGCTGATTTCTTTTCTTTGTGCTTCTTTTTGTATGTTGAACCTCTTACTGGCTCTTTCTTCCCAGATCCTACCCTATCCAAGGTTGTGGTACATTGATTCTGTGGCAGAGGAAGCTGATGGTCTGTGGCTCACTCTGCTGAGCTTAGGGAGAAGTAATGTCCCTTGTGATGTGGCAGGGCAGTAACAGATCCAGTAACCTTCACACAGAGCTTTTGGCTGCCTCCTCTTTGCTTAGAGCATCTACACCCTAGAGGCTTAAAAGACTGATGACCTGCCAGGTGCCACATTTACTTCTTAAACTTCTAGTTTTAACCTTAATCTTATCTTGTTAATCATCTTGGCATTGACTGATTTATGGTTTTGTTCCAATAGTTGAAGCTAGGATTCACCCCGTTACGAGTGTTGGCTTTGTTAACCTGGACTCATTGCATTGCATTGCAGCAAAAGTGACCTCAAACCTTGCAGTCATTTCCAGAGACGTTATTAACCAATCTGCTGGAGTCCTTATGGTCCTGATAATGGTTGAAACTATTTACTTCCATAAAAAGTCTGTGGCTTTTGTAGTAAATCCTAGAAACCCTGGTTCCCACCCCAAGGTAACGGTGCCATGTACACAGATGCAATGGTTCATCCCTTGGGAGCTAGGATGTGTCTCATGGCATTTCACCCCGCGTCCAAAGGATCACTATCTTCATCTGAAGCTCTGCCCATGTCTGTCTGGGTTGTGACAGTGAGTGGACAGTGAGTGGGGACACCTCTCTGTATTTGCTGCTGTTTCGTATGCATGTCCCATTTAATCCATTCGACCAATACAGGTTCCAGTGGGACACAGACATTTCCTTGCCTGATACTTATTTTCATTGGAAAATACTCTTTGACAGAATCACAGAATAGTCTTGAGGTGGAAGGGACTCAGAAGGATCATCAAGTCCAGCTCTTAAGTGAATGGCCCATATGGGGACGAGCCCCATGGCTCTGGCCTTCTTAGCACCAGGCTCTGACCAACTGAGCTGATCTCAGGCTCTCACTTGACCAGCCTTGAATCTATGGAGGTGCTCACCTGGTCTCATTAGGCACTTGGAATGCAGACAGCACCGTTGTTTTTGTCTTGTGCAAAAGGTCACTTAGAGCTGCATCGAAATCGGTTTCCCAGTTTTCACCTGGGCCTGTTTCAGGGGTTCTTATCCAGGGGTTTTTCCACTGCAGCCCTGTGCCTCCATCTGATGGGGAAAGTCTGAGGTGCTGAGGCTCAGGACCCGGCTTTGTCACGGACCAACTTCAGGAGTGTTTTCATTTCCATTTATCTCAAGTCTCTCATTTAGGAACACATGAGGGGAAAGAGCCCATCTGCCACTACTGGAGTGTGTCCTGCTTGGCCTCCTGTCCCCTGGGATTGGGGCTGTCCCCTCTCCTGCACTGGTTCCACCTCAGTCCCTGCTGCCATGGAGACGCATCACCAGTGGCCATTACAGTGGTGCTGAGATGGCAGCTCCTGCTGTGCCTGCAATTCCCATCATCCTGCTTCCATCAGCATTTCTCTGGTTTGAATCCTGCTTTGATGAATTCCATCTTCTCCATGCTCACAGCACAGTGCCCTCCCAGACATACAGTCTCAGATGTAATGCTTTGTGGCCCAACACAAGCTGTCTCTCTCTTACTCTGATACCTCTTAATCATTGAAATGCAGCATTTTGAGCTGTTTCTGCCATCTGTTTTTTGCATAAGGCTTCTTCTGGCTTTCACATGATGTGTGAGAAGTCAGGAGATCTGCATCTTCTCCAGAGCAGAGGTGGTGGTGTGCCCATGGGATCTAGCTTGGGATACCTGTAATTCCAGTATGACTGGGGACCCAGTCTAATCCCTGTGCATAAAATGGGAAGTTCTCTGCAACAGGCAAGTCATGTGGATTCTGATGTACCTTCCTTTGCCAGAACTGTAGCAAAGAGTGCACTAATCAGGCAACACATCTGTGGGTAGGATTTAATGGTTATTTACTTACTGGCTGTCAAATTGGAGTAAATTTGTTGTAGCTCAGTTTGGAAATTGTTCAAAACTGGTTCTGAATGATGGCAGACAGGTCTTGTGTAGTCTCTGGAGGCTCTCAAGCTGGCCAGGGCCTTTGGTGGAGGTGTGAATAGTGTCTCCTCCTCTGGTGGGATGCCAGGCACTTGATCAGTATAAGCAGGGCTCATATCACTTGCAGCTGCTGCAGGGTGTCCTGTGGTAGCTATGAAACAGCTCTCAGGCTGTGGGCAGAGCACCATTTTCTTGGGGTATTTATTTGTCATGAAGCTGCTACAGCAGCTGTAGTTCTGTAAAACCCTGGGACAGTCACCCTGCTTCTTCAGAGCATCTGGCAGGAAACTGCCCTGAAGTCCTGGTGACTGTATAAAGCACTGATCAGTTCATTGTTTTAATTTTCATTGTGGTTCCTTTAGCTTCTGGCTCTCCAGCATTAACAACACAATTCCATCTTTGTTTCAGTGTCACTGTCTAATGTGTGGTGCCTGGTGACAGTGCTATGCACAGAGCTTGTGAAGTCTCTCTGAATTAGTTTGCTTGCATCTGTGGGAAGAACTGGAGCCAAAAACCTCTCCTTTCAGAGGATTAGAATCACATCATTACTGGAGGGAGTTCAGAGAAGAGTGAAAAAAGTGATTAGGGGCCTGGAGGGACTGATGTATGAGGAAAGATCAAAGGGGCTGAATTTGTATCATTTGGATAACTGACTGAGTAGGGAACATAAAAGTCTGTGATTATGGAATGTGTATAAACAGGGATGTGTCAGGGAGAGATTTTTCAATGTGGGATGATGAGGGCAATGGAATTACAGTAGAAAGGGGCAAAAAGCTGTTAAATAGGAAAATTTCCCAACAATGAGATTGGGTGTTCAGTTGTCTTTTGCTGTAAATCCAGTGACTTAAGCTATTGCTTTTTAATTTCCTAATGAATGCACATAAAAGGTTTTAAATAGAGGTAGGAATGCAAAGTGAAGATTGGTGCAGCAGTGGCTCTCTGGTTTTATGTCCCTTTGGCCTCTGTGGCTGCATCTGCAGGGTCCATCCAGCTTGGGTGGGACTTGCTGAACAGAGAGCAATGAACTGTCAGAAAAAGGCCTTTCCTGGCTTCTTCATCAGGTTAATGTGATCAGCCTGAGAAGAGGTCACCTCTCTGTGGCATGATCCTGCTGCAGGTTCTTGGGATTTCAGGAGATGAATAT
>NW_005054330.1:955249-965695 GCF_000277835.1 Geospiza fortis | reverse complement strand
TTGCTGCCTTGACTTTAAAGTGGGATCCAGGACCTTACTTCCAGAACCAGCAATTGCAGAAATTGGTGTTATTTTAGATAATATTTCCAGGATGCTGCTTTCATGCCTCCTGCCAGGTGTCTGTGCTCTGCATTTCATGGCATCTACATTCCTACCTCTGCCACTGAATTGCATTTAACCACCTTTACATGAGTCTGGGCTGCTGTATGAATTGACTGGTTATTTTCTCTACTGATGTTCATAATATCTTAAAAAATGCAAAACATGTTTTGGAAATTCCAGACTTCAGTTGCAGCTGAATCTTTCTTTGCCTTCAAGCTAAAGATCTATTTTAACTGAAGCGGTGGCTTGAAAGTTTTGTTTCCCACCTGTTTATAATACCAAGGCCTGGGAGGAGGGCTATTGTCATCATTTTCTACCTTGTTGATAGCTTAAAGCAAATCTTTTACATTATCTAACATATCTTTGTCAGTATAAGCTGTTGTAGCACTCTATTTTTTCCTGTGTGGCTGGGATTAATAAATAACCTGTTTGGGGCAGTGCCCTGTGCTTGTGGGTCAGCTTTGTCCCTGCTCTTGGGGGGCTGAGCTCAGCCATGTGGGGTCTGGCATGAGCCAGGAGGAGCTGGGGGAGATGAGGCAGGTGATGAGTGATGTAAGGAGATGCTTGATAGGCAATGTACTGAGTCCTGTATGTGCAGAAGGGAGGATCAAAGTGTGTGTTTAGGGTAGGGATGGGTGTCTTTAAAGGCATTGGGATAGCGTATTCTCTTGCTACTGTGTATTTCAGAGCAGAGGCTTATTGACTCAGGTACATGAAATAGTGGTGCCTCCAAGCAGGATTTCCTCTGGGAGCAGTCACGTGAAGGGCCAGAGGGGAGATGATTGAAATTGAAACCTTCAGACCCTGCTGAATTACTTTTTCATTTTTTTTTTAAATGGGACTGAATTACTGAAGGAACATTTACTCCTACCCAGGTCTGTAACTGCGGTGTCCCTCTCTAGGATAGATGTGAGATGAGATGTGGCAGGGCTGAGGTGCTGCGCATGGCATGAGAATTGCTGTGGCTGGAGCTGCTGTGTCTGCTGGGCATGGAGCAGATGTTCTTGTTGGGAATATGGTGGCTGCTGGCTGCTTTTCCCCTGGATTGTTGTACAGAATCTCCCAGCTGTAAATGAAATGCATAGCCACAGAATTACATGTCAGCATCATTGTTTATAAACTGCTTTCCTCAAAGGAGGGATCTGGTGTAAGAGGTGCCCAGTGTCTGAGGTGGTGATTGCCAGGGTAGGACAGCAGCTGATGGTTGGCTGACAAACAGGCAATCTTATGGAGGGCAGGTTTTCCCAGATAGGAAGTTTTCAGGTTTTCTGGTAAAATTTTTTGTTTGTGCATTTTTTTGGTTTGGGTTTTGTTATGGAGAGACTTCTAACACAATGTCAGAATGCAAATACCAAGATGGTCTCAAAAAAGTTTGTCCTAGGCAGGCTTAAGAAGCTTCAGGCTCAAAGTAGTTTCCCTGAAGAGACTGCTAGAGGATTTCTTGATCTGCTAAAGTAGGTTTGACTTATTTTCTGGCTGTAGGCTGCCTTGTGTGAGAACTATCACATGGCCATTTTTCAGAGCTTGGCCGTGTGTTTGCAATTTTACCACAGTAGCATGAATTTGTGCAGAATCTGTGTTCAGTCCTAGTAAGGGATGGCCCTAGCACATTCTTTATCAAATGATAAAGGGATGGCCCTAGCACATTCCTTATCAAATTATAAATATCAAAATATCAGTTTTTTGTGTTATAGAAAAAATTAAAACATCTGATAGTGAATGCCCTATAACATATTTATGACAATTCTCTATATTATATTCAATGTATGGGGATTTGTGCTCATTCCTCACAGATCCTCTGTTTTTCTCATGTATTTATGTCCAGAGATTGACCAGGAAAAGGATTCAGAATTCTGATTCCTGAATATGTTGGTGGAGAAGTGCCTTGTGGCAGTGAATCATTGCTAATGGCTGCCAAGCTGCTGCAGACCTCATTGCACAATGCCATTAGTAGTCAAAGAACTCTTTATAACCAAGCAAAGATTTTACAAGGCGCAGTAGTTTTCATCATTATTACTCTGTTAATTGTGTTGCACTTGCTAACAGAGTATTGTTTCTTCTTTCCTCTGTGAAGTAAAAGAAATATGATGAAGAGTAGGTTGTTATCCTTGCCTGTACCCTGAAGGGGAGCAATGAAATATTGATGGCAGTGCTGATGTCTGAGCGCAGAGGAGTTCACTGCCTTGACCTTCTGCTACCTGGGCTGCAGCTCCAGATGGGGATTCAGATTCTGTGAGCATGTGGCACATCTCACTTCTAGCAGCACGCAAGCTCTTCATCTTCTGACAAGGCAGAGCAGGATTCAGCTGTTTCTCCTGCACAACTTGGTGCTGCACTTCAGTGGTTTTCCTGTGGAGAAAGATAGAAAATTGTTTGCATGCTCTTGCAGCCCATCCTGGTCTTCCTGCAGGTTGGCTCTCCCTTCCCAAGGGTGCATTTCCCCACTCACTTTGGTGTCCTCAGCAAATGTTGTCAGGCTGCCCCTCTCCACCACTGTGTTCAGAATACACAATTCTGGAAGCTTTTCCTGGTCAAGTCCAGTTGTATAGTGGTGGTTTGAGGAGTGAAAAAGTGCATGCTCAGGGGCTGGGGCTGAGAGACCCACTGGATTCACACATCCATCAGATTCTGTGTCATCTAGATTCCAAACAGACCAAAATAAGGTTTCAAAATATATTATTTTAAAAATCTTGATGCTTAGTTACCCCATCTCTTGCATGTTTAATTAACTTCTCCTTCATGTGGTTTCTGAGTGCAGAACACGAAACAGTCCCTTTAAATTGTGTCATACAATTGTCTTTTTTGCCCATGAGACTGTTCAAGTGGAAGGAGTAGAGCATGGCTGGAATTTATAACCTGTGACTCTCTTCACTGAAAACTGTAATTTTCAAAGCAAATCTCTGCAAGGGGACATGTTACTGTGACTTGTCATGCAGTATAAATAATGTTCTTTTCAGTTTACATCAAACAGAGCAGGCCATTGCTTCCTGATCCAGTGGAAGCTCTGGTAATTGCTTCTGTAGGTTCCATTTATAGATCAGACTTCTATGATTAAATTTAATTACTTACAGCTGAATCCAGTGGAAGTAATAAGTTCAAAATAACCTCTGTCATGCTGCTGTGAAAGCAGCATGTTCCCTGAAAAAGACACTTCCTAATTGTTTCATTTTTCAGGAGAAGTTTTTAACTTTCACCTATTCATTGTCTGGTTGAGTGAAGAATGGAGCTTTGCAGGACTCTCCCATTTAAAGCTGTGATGAAGCTTCTCTCTTGCCATTTCCAGTTGTACTGAGTCACAAATAGGTGACTGCAGGAGCTTTTGTCAGACCCAGTGTGGTGGTTGTCATCTTGCACTGTGGTGTCTTTCTTGAGCTGTGGCACCCTGATTGGGAGAATATTTGGAGATGTGTGATGAGAAAGAACAGATGCCTTGAAAGATTGTCATATAATGAGAGAAAAGCTTGGAATTATTTACTGAAGTGTTAACAAAGACCTAAAGGATGATGTTCTGTTTTTCACTTAATTAGGCAATAATTGAATGAAAGACTGCTTAACAGATCTGCAGAAAAAAATTGCTGCAGGACAGTGCAGGGACACAGTGAGACTGGTGCAGTTGTGGCATTTGTACCTTTGTTTATGTCTCTTTTTCTATCCCACTGGATACAGACTATCTCAGACCTGCATTTTCTGATGTTCATATGGTCTGTTAGCATGATTGATCTGTGGCTGGCTGTCTTTTTCCTGTTGCATATGCATGAGTGCACACACGTGCTCACTTTAGTGAATTTGATTTCTTCATTCCTTGTCTTTTGCCTTTGTCTGGCATGTTGTCATTTAAATGACCAGTTCTTTCCAGACTCTTGTGTCACTTTTCTTTTTTTTTTTTTTTTGAAACATTTCCCCTGCCTTTTTAGCACCCAGGTGTTTTCTGACTCTCTGTATCCAGTTAATTACAATCACCAGTGCACAAATCCTACTGTATAAGTGATGATACCAAGAGCCTTTGGAAAGTTTGTTGTATCTTTCAAATAATGAATATCTTACAAATAATGAATGGACATAATTAATGCCTCAGGAAATTTACTGCAATTTAATCTAGACTCTTTCATTTAAATTATATTTTTAAGAGAAACATAGAAAAATTATTATTGTGAAAGCCAAAAGAATATGTGCAAGTGTAGTTGTATTACATTTAATTTTTCCCCTCTCGAATAATCCAATATATTACAAAATTCCTAGGTGGAAAGGGGAATTCCTTGGTGGCTGCTTGCCTTTTCAGGGAAAGCTACAGGCATGCAGCTCTGCTTCTGAATACTTCTCCTTCTTCCTAGGGAGTTGCTCAGGGGAATAGCTCAGCTGGGAAGGATTCCTCTGACATTTAAAGGATGAACTAGGAGGTAATTACTCATGCTGCTAGGTCAGTCAGTATTGATGGGGGCTGTTTGAGGATATTAGAACGTGGGAAAGTCTTTGATGGTTGAGAATTGATTTAAATCCTACAAGCTTTGTTGTGTGTGACCTGCCTGTGTGCTCATATTATCTAAAGCAGATTTCTAGGAAAGCAGATTGCCCAGACAGATTGAGCTGTGCTCTCTGATCCCATCATGGGTGGTTGGGTGTGGCAACTGTGGAATTCCACTTGGAAATGCAGGGATTTTTACTTGCTGCCATACAGTTATTGATTAAACAGGCTGAGTATGGATTGCTGCACAGGTACCTGCCCAGCAGTGAATGTTAAAAATGTGAAATAAAATAACATTAAACCAATAAAATCTGAGTGCACATAGCTACCTGGCAAGCTCCAAATGATGTCTGGGCAAAGGCTGTGCAGTGTTCACCCCCTGCTCTGCTGAGCGAGTGGTTTTTAGTGGCACAGAGTGGTTTTTAGTGGCACAGAGCTGTGGCTGGGGGCTTTGAGATGCTACAGACAGGTGAGCCTCTGGGTCTGAGCTGGATGAGCCTGAGTCTGGGTGACAGGGTGGCAGATGCCAGCCTGAAGCCAGCACAGGAGGGCTCCCTGGTCTCTTGTGCTGAGGAGCAGCACTGGGGCAAGGTGCTGCTGGGCAGAACTACAGCAGGTTCAGAACCCATGGGACCTCATGCACTGGGCATGATTGAGAGCTCTGCACATTTTTATCTGAGCTTAGTGTTTGGAAGGGTGAGTGGGTTGAGTTTTCATCACCTCTTCCCTCTGGACCCTGTTCTTTAGTGTGTTCAGACCCATTCAAGTGTCTTGAAGCGTGCTGTGAGTGAACAGCTGATGACCCAGTACTGACACGGAGATAAATTATTCAGTGTGTCTTATTTGGGAATTCAAGGCTTCATGATGAAACCTACAAAACTGTATTATGCCTCTGACATTCTGAGGTTTCATCACTGTATCTTCAATTATTCACTAAGCCTGCTTGTTCTCCTCCTGGCGCTCTGACAGGGCTGCAGGCCGGTGGCGAGCAGCAGGCAGTGTTTTCTTCTCTTTGTTCTCCTGCTTGCTCTTGGTACCTTGTGGAAGAGGCTTGCCTGGTGCTTACTGTAATAAACCTCTCACCCAAAGTTCAAATTTGTACAATTCACAGACAGGGAAGAGTCTACAGCCATCCCCATTGCTGGAGGTTTCTCAGTGAGCTGTAATTATTGTGAGCTTTCTCCTTCCCTAGGGACAGAGTTTTCACTGGGGCTGCATTTACCCTGCACGAATTCCACAGATGAGCAGCAGTGACCTGGTTGTCAGAACATCCTCTGGGAAATGCCGAAAGAGAGGCCAGTGGAAGAGGAGGTTGCAGGAAATGCTTAAGGAGGGGTTTGTCCTCGGGGGCACAGCTGAGGAGGTCTGTGCCAGTGGTGCCTGCCCGGTGCTCGAGGTTCTGCCCATGCCCAGGGGCTCCTGGAGTGGAGCTGCTACCATGGGGTGCTGTGTTGCAGAATGCTGAACAGATCCTCAGTGCCAGCCTCAAGCTGTTGGTTTTGTAGCGGCAGTTGCTGTGTCTGTTAGTGAGGAGAGAATTAACACACCAGATTCTGCTGCTGAGCAGCTCCAGTGAGCTGGGACTCCCCTGTGCTCTCTCCAGGCTGTGGTCCTGGAGCAGGGCACTGCTTGGTTTTCTCCTCCAGCATTCCTGAACTGTGCCTCTGGAAGTGCAGGATCTCTCTTGGCTTGGCATGTCCCCTCATATTTGTACTTCTACCACCTGGCATCTGCCTGCATCAGAGTCCAGATGTACTGATTTCCCATGAACTGGAAGGAACTGTGACACATCAGACATTTGTCTTTGGTTTTGGTCTCTCTGTACTATTTCTGCATGATTTGCAGTTTCTGTACAGCCCTGATAACTTTCTCAGGAGTCCAGGCTTGAGGCAAGCCCTGGCTTTGTGAGAATCCCTTCTGCTGAGTGTATCCTAACAGAGCATTGCCCCTGTATCTGCTGTGTGGAAATTTTAGTCTGTGGTGGATAATTTTAGAAAAGAGAACTGAAATTAATACTATGAACTCATTGCCTGACGAAGGAGAAATTTTCCTGTGGATGTACAGAAAAATATCTTCATTTCTCCTGGGATTCCTGGGGATGGAAAGTCTGAATCAAGGTTGGAGTCACCATACCAAGGCATGCCAAATACCTCAGAACTTAGAATATTTTCTTCCAAGCCAAGACCTTACAAAAGTAATGGAGTTCACAGGATATGTGAGAAAGACCAGAACTTGTCTACATAGACACAGCTTTTGCTTTCTTTGTCATCACTTGAATAATTTCAGCCAGATGAAGAACGGAGAGAATGTATGAGGAGGGAACAGAGCCTGCTCTTTACTGCTTTGCCCTGGGCACAGAACTTAGGCATGGTTGTCATTAGAAAGCATGTAGCCTCTTAAATTCAGGTATGTTCTGTAATAAAATGCTTTCTCTTGCCCATTCCAGTTATTTGAATTAAGTACAGTTGTAACTTAAAGGTTACTTAAAGATAACTTTAAATGCAAGTTAAATATGTTGGAATAAGAATTTCCAGGTGATGTTGAAGAGACAGAAAGTGCCTCTGCACAGGGGAGCTGCTCATGTCCTCCACAGAGGAAGCCTTGCTCCATTGACACATATTCAGTAAATGGGAATAATAAGGAATTTGGCACTTTTGTGGAACTGACACAAATCCAGTGAGTTCAATAGCAAAGCTGGAAATGCAGCCAGTGCTCCTGCTGTTCTCCTGGCCTGTAGGAATAGATGCTGCTAACTAGCATTTGGAACCTCTGGTGCCATTTTGTGTATGATGGATAAAGGAAGGTAGACTACGTTGTTTTCTGGTAGTCCAGTACAGGCAATGCAGTGTTTTCTGTTCCTAGAGCACAGACCCTTGCTGGCAAGGAAGACATTTTTTTTGGAGTTGCAAAGCTGAGAAGAGCTGGGTGCTTGCTGAGAAGGGCAGGGTGCTCTTCTACTGCTGTTTTGTCCCTTTTCTGAAGGCACAAGTGTGTCAGTCTGATGGATTGTTCATCTTGTGGCTGGTGCGAGCAGCCATGTGAAAACCCCAGGGATCATGGTGAAAACCAGCTCTTTGTGTTGGTTACCACTGCCTCAAGTTGGTGCTGATGTGTGTGAGAGGGAAGAGTCCCCAGTCCTTTGCTGTTCTGCCCTCAGTAGGGCTCCATTGTTTGAAAGATTTTACAGTGTATTAGAAAATGAAAATCGCTATTTTTGGACTTGGCTCTTGCAACCCCACTGAAGAATGACACCTATTCTGGAGTCCATCCAGATACTGTTCTAACAGCAAAACAGAGAAGTGGTAGGGCAACTAAAATAAAGCAGATGTTTAGCAGGGAAATAATTTACAATTGGCCAGTTTGATGGTACCTCTTGACCCTTTCAGGGCTGTTCAATAAAACTAGCAGTTTCCATAGCAACTACTAAATTACTTGGTGCTTCAGAGATCTGTGATAAAGGAGGCGAATCATTGTGGGGAAACATGGTGTTGATGTTTTTCCCCTTTGCATTACAAGAGTAATGATCTGGCAAAACTTGCTAAATGGGACGCCCCTGCTGAAGAATTTTTCCCACGTTCACTTGGGCCAAAGAGATTTATATGTTTAGTACTTTTGCAAATTTGATTTTTCCCCTCTCCCCTGTCATCAGCTTTGTCCTTGGCAGGCGGAGCTGGCAGGGTGAGCCAAGAGGCAGGAGATGTCTGCAGTAGGTGTGTGCTGGGCTTCTCTGTCACAGCCCTGCTGAGCATCAGCTGCTCCTCCAGGGAATATGGAGCAATTCCCCACTGCAGGTACTCTGCAGCTCCCACCTGCAGTCACTGCTATCCTGTGCTCTAACTGCTGTGAATTTCATCTTACTGTCGTCTTCTGCTCTGCTCTCCTGGGGATTGTACTGCTCAGACTTTTTTTCTACTTCACCGGTAAGAAAAGATGTAGTTTAAGATCAGGGCAGTCTTGAGAATGGACCCATGGAGTAAGGAAGTGGTTTTGGGGCTTGTTTTTCACAAAGCCCAGTGTAATTCTGGTGGCTCTCGGGGCGCATTTCACTTCTCTTTGTGTTTGGTTGCATGCAGAGTGTTGCTCTTGTGGAGTCTGTCTGCTGTGTTGGAAAAACTGTCTGTGTTAAAATCCTGAAATGCTAGTTTAAAATATTGCACTTCTTGAGAGACACAAATCACCATTTGCTGATCAAACTTTATCTGACTTCCAGCAGTTACAGAGGTTTTGAGTCATTTGGGTGAATTCACCAAAGTTGTTAAAGGGTTTGTTAAATGACCTCTGCTGTATCTTGTCTCAGTGCAGACAAAAGTGCTTCCAAAACAACCCTAAATGCTTTTCAGATTCACAGCAATCAAACAGCAGCTAAGACCAGGAGGAGGTAGGGTAATTGGGAAGTGCAAGACACAGGAATTTTACAGATAGAGAGTGAAGCCAAGAGGGCCCAGTATTAAGGTCCAGAGGAAGAGTACCTGGACTGGGGAAAAGAACTAAATTTACCATTTAAATAATGCTACCGTGCTGAGAGTAAACTAATCACTAGGTAACAATAGTGTTCAAACCAGCCCTGCCTCTGGCCCAAGCTTCCCTCAGAAGCCACCTACAGGTGTCAGCTAATCCATTTAGTTTAAGTTTTGTATAATTCTGTATCTGTTAAATATCTAATAATATCTTACAAAGACTGGTGTTACTTCTGAGCAGGATGAAAGGTGGCTCATCTTCTGCCATTTCTAAAAGAAGCTGTTTAGCCAAAAATTGTGCCAAACTGTCCCTGTCCTCCTTGTGGAGGAACTGCAGCAGATGCTGCAGTGCTGCGCCTGTTGGCCTCAGGCAGAAGAGGCTGGTTCTGTTTTCCTTGTGCTGTGACAGGTTGGTTGTTACTCCTCCAGAGCACTTTCCTCCCTCCACTCATAGCTGGTTCTTGCTGTTAAGTGGTGGTTAAGAGTTGTAGCTGATAAAGACAGGAAGATTGACTGCTGGCACCTGCTGTTAGAAATGGAGAGGGATGTCCTCTGAAGAGGGGTTCCAGGATGTAGCTGCTGTTCCTAGAGTAAGCCTGAAGCATGTGAGAAAGGAGAAGCAAGGATAAGATCTCTGTGAGAAGCTGAACTGTTTACTTCAACTAAGTAAACAAAGGTTTGACTCTTTATTTACTGATTAAATTCGATTTATTCCAGGTGGGCAAGTGAGCTGTGCACAGAATCCCATTAGCAGGTAGTGGTAGCGCAGTTAATAAGAATGATTAAATGCTGTTTGGATAAAACCAGGCAAGATATTTTACACACACACCCATCTTGTTTTTCTCTATATGCTCCATGGGTCTTAGAGGAAATTCTCATTTCTATGTAGGGTAGTTCTGTAAGAGGCATCTTGCAAACAAGTAGAAGATAAAGAAACAAAGCTGCAGAGACAACAAATCTGTTGTGCTGATTCTCCAGGGCAGGCTGACAGCTGTGGTTCAGGTGTCAGCCAGATGTAGGACTGTGAAGGAAAAGTGTTACCTGGGGTACAACCTTAATTTTGGGAAAGCAGGAATTCAGCTGGTGTGGTCAGCAGCACTATTTATGCATGTGCTACATGTGTTCTGAATTAAAGTGCAGTCTTCCCTCTCCTCGCATTCCTGAAATCCCACAGCAGAGATTTGTCCGTATTTTTCTCTAAAATTTGGCTGTAAAACAGTTACAAGGGGAGAGGATGGATCCAACCTGGCCCTGAGAAGCTGTGGCAGCTGTTCACACATCCCCTCCCTTCTCCTGGTCCCTTGCAAGCTCTGCTCAGCCCTGGGCACAGCTGGCATGGGCAGCCCTGAGGGGCACCTCTGACGGCACGAGGGGTGTTCTGCAGACTGAGAACAGGCATTGAATGCATCAGAGATGATTCCTGCT
>NW_005054330.1:946795-955196 GCF_000277835.1 Geospiza fortis | reverse complement strand
GCATCGGAGATGATTCCTGGTGTTTTTGGCATCTTCTCCTGGTCTGGCAAACCAAGGGAGCATTATGGAAGAAGCATTTTCTGTGTGTTTGCCTTTCCTGCCCCCATAGCCAACTGTCCAGGATCTGAAGCTGACAGCAGCACGAGGGTGGCTGGAGTTTCCTCCCCTGTGTACAATGGCAGCCTTTGTCTAAGACCAAGGTGCTTTTTTTCAAGTTTTCCATGTTTGTTTGACAGGAGTTTTCTGCTGCAAGTTCTTCTGATGCTGTTCCAGTTTTGTTCCTCTATCTCAGTTATCCAGTTAATGTTGGCCAGCATTGTGCCATGTCCATGAGCCTGTGGGGTGAGGTTTGGTGGCAGAGGGACCAGGTGAGCCTGGCAGGGCAGGGTGGCTGTGGGATTCCTGCAAAAAGGGAGGAGGCACAGGAGCTCCTAAGCAGGGAGGGGAGATCCCAAATGTAGAATCTGTTGCTGCATTCCTTGTGGGCAGGACCTTGACTTGGTTTTATTTGGCAAAATCTTAGGGAACTTAAAGGTACAATTCATTATTTACATGCTGTGTCTTTGTACTGTATTTTTATCTTCATTGTATATTTTGTATTAATTATAAACGCGTTACTGTTGCCTGAAACAGTTCTTGCATATTGATATCAGAAGATTTAATAAAAATTTCAGCTTCCTTCTTGATATTGGCCATTCAGTAATGACATTTGCATTCTAATCCTGTTTCAGATTGCACAGGGAAATCTAGCATTCAGGGTCTAGCCAGTTTCCTAGATGGGATCTCAAATGATGAGATCAAAAAAGCTAATAAGCATGTTTATTTGTGTTCCCTGGACACTGCAGCCATCAGTCCTGCGGCAGCTCCTAGTAGGACAGACAGAAATTCTCCTTTTCCATTAAATGGGCTGTAATAAACACAAGTGGGAAATACTGGTGTGTACAGAAGATACATGGGTCATTAAAGCAAGCAGAAAACCTAGGACTTGTGCTCAGAATTGCAGAGAGGGGCTGTGCCTGCCCAGGCAGATGCTGACTGTGCTGTGGCTTGGCCCCCAGAACTGCCCTGTGCTCTTCTCATGCTCACACAAGTTTGGTAAAATTATATTGAGGGTAGGAAAAGCAGTAAAAAACTTAATTCCAGCCATGAAAACGTGGAATACTCTGAAAAGCATGGGGCAAGTCTGCAAAAATGGGTGGGAAAGCCTGAATGAGGTAGGAAGATTTATTCCCCTTTGGGTGCTGTGCTGGGAGTGATGCCACTTCACCTGGCTGGGGTCTGTCCTGAGGCCAGCAGTGTGAGCAGCATCTGTGTTTTGCATGGCTCAGAAGTCTCAAGAGCCAAATATATTTTGCCAGTTAATTAATTAGAGTAATTTATTTTTGCTTCCAGAATATCAACAGTGCTTTCAAAGGTATTATGGATAAGTAGTGCTGTCTATTCCTTGTGCTCCCTCCTTCCCTTGGCATATGAAATTGGTAACTGGGCAGAAGCTCAGCCTGTTGTGCAGAAGGCTGAGCCCACCTGTCTGTGAGAGCTTGCACTGGTGTTTAATTCTCAGAGATGTGTGGGAATCTCACTTAACAGCCTCTCCAACGTAGAACTTGATGAGATTGGCTGCTTTGTAGAGCTGTTTTGGACTCTTTAATCCTCTTCCCTTCCCAAAGAGCTCCTGCTGGCAGGAGCTGCTCTCCCTGTCCTGCAGGCACTGGGTGTGCTGGGCAGAGCTCAGGCTGGAGGGGTGGCTGCAGGTGCTGGGAATCCCTGACATGCTGGGACTCTGGAGGTGGGGACAGCACAGCTGTGTCCATCCTGCTA
This sequence comes from Geospiza fortis, assembly GCF_000277835.1. Lineage (NCBI taxonomy): Eukaryota > Metazoa > Chordata > Aves > Passeriformes > Thraupidae > Geospiza > Geospiza fortis. Next base: position 953,378 of record NW_005054330.1, on the reverse strand, counting down.
AAACAAGGACAGGAGAAAATAATTCCCATTGAGGGAGATGCATCTGGTGCCAAATTCCAGCTGAGAATGAGGCTTTCTTCTTGCACAGTGCCTTGTTCCTGGAAAGTGTGGCGCAGAGACTGCAAAAATGAAAGAGATGGTTCCAGCTGTCTGTATTGAGACAATGAGAATGCAGAGCCAGGTTAGAAAACACCTGCTGTTTCTGTCTTGTCTTTAGCGAAATATTGTCTCTCTCCTTGCTTTAATCTTCTTAAAAGGAATTGATAGTTTTTTCTTATTTGAGATCACTGGGAAATTAATGTAACTGTTACTGTAGAGTGAGCACTGTAGTATCTTCACATAATGTGATTTAAAATTTAAAGCTCGCTCAGCAGGGGAAGGCTCTGTCTGTGTGGGGACCAGGAGCTGCTCCTTGGCTCATTCCTTGAGCTGCAGCTGCTGGCTCCCTGCCTTCCCTTTTCCTCTCCTCTTCCAAAGGGTGATTCTCACCATTTCCTCTTTGCAGACTTTTCCCCTTGATACAGTGTCTTCATTCCAGTGCTAAACTAACTTGTGAGTGCCTCTTGGGGAGGAAATAGGTGATGTGAATGCTTTTTATTTATTTAGTTAAAGGTCCGTGGGGAACACAATGTGCAGAAAGCATTCTTGTGTATGCTGGAAACTGGAAGAGGAAGGAAGGAAAGGTTTTTTGCAGGAGAAAAATAGGCCAAAAAATGTACTTTCTGCTATGATTAATAGGGTTCTCTTTTGGGCTTTGAATGTTGTGTTTGTATTCAAATTAAGCAGTTTCCAGGGGCACTTCCAGGAATAGATGTGGGGAGCGGATAAAAGCCCTTTCCATAAAGGATGTTCAGAATGTGCGGAACTGAACTGGACATTCATGGGTCTTGTCTCCTCCTGTCACCTGCAGCCTGTGTGTCCCCTCCATGTGCAGGGTTCAGGGGATGGGTGTGGTGTTTGTGAGGTCCCCAGGACAAGGTGAGAGATGAGAATTTGACTCTAAGTTCTCAAAAGGCTGTTTTATAATTTATGATACATGATATGATAAGATATGATATTATATTATATATAAAATGCTCTACTAAAACTATACTAAGAAAGAGAAAGGAGACATCAGAAGGCTAAAACAAGAATGAATAATAAAAACCTGTGACTCCTCAGAGCCTCGACACAGCTGGACCATGATTGGTCATTAAATTAAAACAATTCACATGGAACCAATCAAACATTCACCTGTTGGTAAGCAATGTCCAAGCCACATTCCATAGCAGCCAACACAGGAGCAGCAATCAGATAATTATTGTTTTCATTCCTCTCTGAGGCTTCTCAGCTTCCCAGGAGAAAATCCTGGGCAAAGAGGATTTTTCAGAAAATATCATGGTGACAGATGGGTGGGTTCTCATTTGTCAGCATTCAGGATGTGCCAGTGAAGCACAAGGTGCTGAAGATGCCCCACATGGAGCTCAGTGCTGGTGGCTGTGTGTCCTTCTGCACAGCTGAACCAGGCAGGCACAGCTGTCCTGACCAAGCAGCCTTGTGGGCTGGAGAGGTCCCAGTCAGAGTCGTGCTGTGTCCACTTCCCTCTCTCATCAGGCAGTAAAGAAAGCAATTAGATGGTAATTCTGCAAAAACAAGACTTAATAGTGTACAGCATGATTTAGGTGACAGTTCACACTCTGCTGGGAGGACTTGTGCTTGGTGGCTGCTGCATGTTGTTAGTTCTTTGTATTTTCTTTGATTTAAAGCTTCATGCTTGTAATCTAGTTAACAGTGAATTGGGTTTCCAGTACAGTGGCTTGTTTGGTTCAATAAGAACACATTTATACTAAAGGTTAATGAAAAGCATTTTGCTTTCATTGAATTCATTAAAAGGGGTTCTACAATCAAGACTTACTAATGGAAAAGAGATTAAATATTCATGTCTCTAAATTTCTCACATCATTTCTGATTTTCCTTAATCTCTGCCTTCCTGGATTGGAGTCCAAAAGTGCCTGAATGCTCTAACGAGTTCAAAAATTAATTAAAGATTTCTCCTGTTTAAGTAAAAAGACTTCCCAGATGTATACCTAATGTATCTTGAGTGCAGATCTCTGTGCTATTACAGACCAAGAGAGAGTGATGAGGTCCTAGCCAAGAGAGCCAATCTCAAGGAGCAGAATTGGTTCTTAAAGCACTTTTAAATCATATAAATAATGCTTTATCCTCTTTACTTGTGCTATTGAAATAGGTTTGAATGAACTCAAAGTGCAGCAAAATTTGCATTAGAAAAATATTAGCTGGGCATGATTATAAAATCTGAGTAACAGGCATCAAAGGTGCTTAAAGATTCAAGACCTTTTTATAACACAGTGTGCAGATATGTGTGCTACAAATAACCTGGTACTTTGTAAATACTGGATTGTGGTTTCTGTGGTCTTTTCCCCCAGTATCTCACAGGCAGCTCTGGATACCCTTTCGGCCAGGGCTTTGCCTGTGTTCATTGTGAGAGCAGGGTTTGTGTCTGAAGTTCCTGCTTTGTGTGTAGGTTCCTGGTATGCCAATTTGTGCAGATATGGGAGCTCTGTTTGGGAATGCTTTGCAGCTGCATATTGATGTTGCTGATGTAGAAATGGAGATACATGGTGATAGGAGATACAAGTTACTTTGAAGGTATTGCAGGTTCCCATAAATGATTTTCTGGAAAATTAAGAAATGAAGAAAAATGGTCTTGTAAACAGTTTCAGAATTATGAGTGTCTTTAGTCTAAGAAGCTTGTACAGATCAATGTACACATGTGTATGTGTGTGTGGGTTGTATAAATAGTACACTTAGCAAGTGGGGCAGTGCTGGACAGTGGAGAAAGAAGACTCAGCTCCTGGCTGCATCTTTGTTGTGTTTCATTGCAGCTTGAGATTTCAGTACATTTTGGGCCCTGCTAGTGCTGGATGTTGATACTGGACACATTGGCAAGAGCTGATGAGAGAGGAAGTGAGTTGCTTTTGTGCTGTGTGAGCAGAGACTGGAAAGGAGGGTCTTGAGAAAAAGTACCTGGTTATAAGTAGTTAAGAAATAGTATTTGGCCAAATCCAAGGGGAAAGCTTTGCCTTACTAGAAGTGACCAACCCTGGTCCCCAGAACACTTCAGAGGCCTTGCTAAAGCTCAAAAGGTGATAACAATGAGGGGGTCCACGCTGGTTGGGTTCACAGACTGGACAGTGTTGGTGGCAGTGATTGTAACCTCGTGACCAGAGGTGCCATGGTGTGGCCTGTTGTCCACCAGCATGAGGTCAGGAGCCGTGTTATTGTGCCTGTTTGTGATGGCTCAGTGATGGGCATTGCTTTGCCTCTGTCCCTGCAGGAGCTGTGTTATTTGTTCCTGTTTGTGACGGGCATTGCTTTGCCTCTGTTCCTGCAGGAGCTGTGTTATTTGTTCCTGTTTGTGACGGGCATTGCTTTGCCTCTGTCCCTGCAGGAACTGTGTTATTTGTTCCTGTTTGTGACGGGCATTGCTTTGCCTCTGTCCCTGCAGGAGCTGTGTTATGTGTTCCTGTTTGTGATGGGCATTGCTTTCCCTCTTTCCTTTCAGGCATACTTCCGTCAGGGCGTGGCCCTGCAGTACCTGGGACGCCATGCAGATGCTCTGGCCGCCTTTGCCTCGGGGCTGGCGCAGGATCCCAAGAGCCTGCAGCTCCTGGTGGGCATGGTCGAGGCCGCCATGAAGTCTCCCATGAGAGGTAAGCACATGGGGGTTCTCAGGGTCTCACCTGGTGCTGAGTTAGCCAGAGCTGGGAGTCCCAGAATCTGAGCACAGGAGAACCTGGAGGGCTGAAGGGAAGGATTTCAAGATTTGGCTTCTCTGCCACATCAGAAGGATGCCAAGAATGGAGCCTGAAGTTACAGGAGGAACTAAAACTTTCTATTTAAGCTGGTGATAGCCAGCTTGAGGGGCACTGGAGATGAATCAAGCTGGGTTTGTACAGCAGTTCCCATGGAGTCCTTGTTCATTTTTCCTTTCTCCAGTATCAGTGCAGGCAGAGGTGTGTGCTGCTGTGACACTGCCTGTGTTGTTACTGGAACAACTTCCCACAATGTTTAGGTTGGGAGCAGCACATCTGAAATGCCCCAGGCCAGTGTTTGCCCCAGAAGTGCGCATCAGCAGCTTTTCTGTGGTACTGCTGTCTCTGAAAACACAGCATTCCAGAAGGCAAAAAGGCTGCTCTGCTAATTCGCTTCTGTTCAAGCAGTGTTTGCAGTCACAGAGACCTTGAAGCCATATGAGCTGTGCAGTGTTTTTCTCTTTCATCGTGTCCCCATTTCCAAGATTTTTTTCTCTAGAGGAAGGGGGTTGTCTCCTCTTAGCTCTGTGTCTCTTGCAGGCTTTGTGCTGCAATGCCCTAATGCTGTTAATCAGGAGGGAACATGGCAATTGTCCTCCTCAGCAGATGGTGCTGGGGGCCACAGGGCTTAGGAGCCAAGGAGCACTGAAATGAAAAAAATATCCTTGTTGGTATTTGCTTTTTTACAGTGTTTTTCTCCATCTTCCAAAAAGAATTCATTGGGAAGTTTCTGTCCTATACAGCAGTTACCTGGTGAATGCAATTTAATTTGCTACCCAGAGGTACTAAGGCTGCTGCTTAGAATGCAGGCTACATGGTATTCTGTGGGAGCATCCCCAAATTTGGCAGGATGATCTCTGGCTGACTGCCCTGCAGCTGTGTGTCAGCTGTGCTCCCTGCTGCAGTTAGACAAATTGAAGCAGTTGGGCAGGTCCAGTGCTATCATGCCACAGGAGCACTGTCTCCTGCAGAAGGAGCAGCTTCTTTTTGCAGTTTTGGTCACCTCTCTTAGCACACATCATGTGCTTGGGTATCTGGACAGGCACAGACTTTGCAGACATTCGTCTGAAGGTTTGTGCTTAAAGAGCAAAAACTGCAATGCTCTCAGACACTGCAGATGGCCTGTTTCCAGTTTCCTACAAAATTCCACAGATATCTTCTGTATTCCTTCTGCCATTAGGCCAAACTTCAGAGCTCAGAAAGAGACTGCTCTATGCTGAGACTGCTCTAAGCTGCCTTTTTTTATGCTGCCTTCCTGAAGTGCTTTCTGCGAGGCAAACAGCAACTTGCCAGGTGATCTGTCTTGATGTGCCAGATCTTAGATGGTACCTTTGAGCCCCAAGCTCCCTTAATAAATCTTCACTGAATTTGGGCTGTCTGGCCCTTAAATAATGTGTCATCTGTTTATAAAAAAGTCAAGATGAGTTGTGAATGTGATTCCTGATGCAAATATCTTGGTTTGCTGAGTACCTCTGTCTTCGGTTTTGCGCTTCAGAGTCCCTGGAGCCCACCTACCAACAACTGCAGAAGATGAAGCTGGACAAGAGCCCCTTTGTTGTGGTGTCTGTGATTGGCCAGGAGCTCCTGACTGCAGGCCACCACGGGGCCTCTGTGGTGGTGCTGGAGGCTGCCCTGAAGATTGGCACTTGCAGCCTGAAGCTGCGGGGGTCGGTGTTCTCTGCGCTCAGCAGCGCCTACTGGTCCCTGGGGAACACAGAGAAAAGCACTGGATACATGCAGCAGGACTTGGACGTAGCCAAGAGTTTAGGTAAGAATGCTCCTTTCACTCCTGGAGTGCTGGGTTGGGGGCTGGTGAAACAAATCAAGAGCTAGGTTAATAATCAGCATCTCTCTGGAATGCTCAGGTTTCTGTGGGTTTTCACAAGGTGCTAAATCTGATGTGAAGCTTCTGAAATGTGCAGAATGCAGGTTTGTGCATCCCTGTTTGCCTGCCTGTGTGAAGGGGCAGATGATCAATGGATGTGCTAAGGTTTTCCAGGGTCTTCTAATTACCTGATGTCATGTATGTGAGAATTACTCTTACTGCCTGTGTTGACTGGGGCTCAGAACCTTACATGAGTCTTATATGAAGCCATCTGCTTTTCCAAGATGGACAAAAGTACTCACTCTGAGAGTCTGGGGCAGTAGCCAGGGAAGGAACAAATTAGTAGTGACACAATGATGAACAAAGAGTGTTTAAAAATAAACAAATTCAAAAATCCCTCTTGAGTACAGTATGTTCTGCACAACAATGAGAGCATTTGGCTTTGTAGGGTGCTGGAGGAGAGCAGACAGGTGTGAGACAAAGCCCTGACTGTGCAGAGCTGGAGAGACAATGCCAAAGGCTTGAGCCAGGACTGTTCACTGAGAGCACAGGGACTGCTCTCTTGAAGATGGTTGTAGGTGTACTTTGTACATCTGAGCTGAACCGTGCTGCAGAATTGCTTTCTGGAGAAAGCTGGCACGCTTTGTGCTTATTCTAGGCCTTGGCCATTGTCTGACCTTCACAATGTCAAGCAAGGAATAAACAGGGAGGAATGGAAAATTGCTGAGTGTTAGACCACAGAAGAAATTAAAACAATTCTAAAAATAAGGTTGATGGCTACTGTAGAAGTTTCTGAAGGCCAGCAAAGAGGGAAGTTTGGCTGTGTATTTAACATAAAGATGAGTTTGTTCTAATTCTTGTTCTCATACCAGAGCGTCACTTGTACCCCATATTTCTGTCTTCCCACTGGATGCTTCCAGCAGTGCCTGTATTAGCTAATCTT
>NW_005054330.1:900701-946777 GCF_000277835.1 Geospiza fortis | reverse complement strand
CCTGCCTCTGCATTCTTCTCCAAAGGAAATTACCGGGAAGCCCTTACTAACCACAGACATCAGCTGGTGCTTGCCATGAAGCTCAAGGACAGAGAGGTAGGAAGCTTTTTAAACAGTCAAACCTGATAGTCTGCACTGCATGGTTTTGCAGAGAGATCAAAAAGCCTTGTCTCTCTGCTCTGTTTTACCCCAAAATTTGGAAGCTGTGACTTCTCCTCCTGGGTGTCCACTTGCCTTTTGTTAAGGAAAGTCTCTGTACCAGTAGATAATGATATGTGAGTGTGAGGGGCAGGATGCTTGGGTTGCCCATTTGCCTCCCCCATCTCTGGGCTCTGAGCAGGTCCTTTTGCCTCCCTGTCCCTTACCATCCACGTTCCTACAGCACAGAGGCTCTGGGCTCCAGGGGTAGGAGCTGCTGCTGGGTCAGTGTCAGTACCACGTTGCTGCAGCTGAGCCCTCTCTGTCCTCAGCACATTTCCCAGTGTTACAGGTGCTGCTGACCTGGACTCTGCTAAGCTGCATCCTAAGTTGTGCCTTTTCCTGCCAAGAAATGGGCAAGATCCCTGTCCCCAGTGTTTGCATAAAATACACTTAATCTGAACACCAGTGAGAGCAAAAAGAACCCATGCAAACCTGAAAACAAATTGTGCAGGATCTGCTTTGCCTTGACCATTCAGTTATGCTGGGCTCCCTGCCAGTGCAGGGAAGTGGGCTGCATGGGCTGAGGAGGCTGTCCCAAGGCATTTCCACTGAAAGTTCACTGTAAGGACAGAATCATATTTTAGTGCACAGATACAAAACCTATCCCTGCTCCAGGGATTCCCCTCTAGTGCGAGTGGGAAAATGGAGACTGATGATCGCATTCCAGCAGGGCAGGTGAGAATTCATGTAAGCACAAGTGGTTTTAGGGGAGATCTAAAAGCTGGAGGAAGATCAATTTCCCATTGGCAAGTTGTGGAAAAAATCTGCTAGAATTTGCTGAATGCTTTACTGCTTTACTAACTTGGTAAGTTAAATATCAAGTAAGCCTTGGAAAAATGCATCTTTCCGTAGGTTGTGGAAGGACTGTGGCTGGGGGAGGGACTTCCTAGACATTTTCTTGATTATTTTACCAGCTGAAAAACCTCCTGAATCACTCCTGATTTCCTTGTTTCTGTTCATGAAGAGCAGAAAAGCTGTTACTTGTCATTGTTTGTGGAGTTTTCTTGATCGGGGTCCCTGTTGCTGCTAACAGAGTTACCTGTGTGGCTGCTGCTCTTCTGTGGGGTTTCTTGCCCCATGGAGGAGCCCCATGGGTTTCATCTCCTGTTGTGGGGCCTGGAGGCAGCAGCTGGAGAGTTGATGTGCTGGCAAAAGCACAGCAGCCCCAGAACCCCAGGCTGGCCTGGGATGTGGGGCTGGAGCATTTTCCTGATGTTCAGCCCACTGGTTTAAACAGATCTCACTGAGGGGAGTCCGGGGAATGAGGGCTAATCATAATAGTCCTTAGTTCATGACACATCTGGGCACATAATTAACAGTTATTGACAACAAATGACTACTTGCTTTAGCAAGAAAGCTGAGCTTCTTGGATTTCCTGTAGGATGTAACCACAGGAAATTAATTTGGCGCTTTCTGATGACATCATCTTGACCACAGAGCTTCCTCTGAACAAAAAGCTGTTTTTCTTGGCCTCCTTTGCAGACATTTTTATAATGCAAATGTTATAAAGTTGCAGTAGGGCTGATGTGAATTCCAGCAGAAGGGAATTTGGTGTGTGACTGTAATGAGGTAATTGTTTTACCCCTGACTGTACAGAGAATTGGCAGAAAAGGTAAAAAGTGCTCCTTTGTATGGGATACTGCTGTCTTTGGAGGGACTGTCAGGTTCTGAGGCTGCTGGAGCAAATGTTTGCTGTGTTGTGCTGCCCATAAATGGAGGAGGAGGTTGCAGAGGGTCTGTTTGGAGCATTCAGGTCTGTCCTCCCCCGTGCAGGTCTGGAGAAGGGGAGCTGTCAGCTGAGCAGGGAAGCATCTCAGCTGCTCACAGAGACTCAAGATTTTACATGTTTTTCCTCCTTGGCACAGGGAGTCTGTGCAGCTCCTGTTACAAACACAGGCTCTGTGTCCAGGCAGGCTGTTTGCTCCTTCAGTCAGTGTGGGGAGAAGTCAGAGCTGTTTTGCTGTACTTGTGTCTAGAGAGAGCATGGGGCAGCTGTCTCTGGGATTTGGCATAGCTGTAGTGTCTGTAAGAGGAAATTTGGGGGATTGAACACAAGTGTGGGTTTGGTCTGTGCAGGTGAGGGAGAAGACTGGTTCTTAGTGAGGTGCTATGAAGGGCACCATGAAACAGACACCTCAGGTAAGGAATGGGATGGATTTTTTTGACCAGCTTCAGCAGCTGGTCAGGAAATTCAAATGAGCTAGTTCTGTGGCTAGTCCTGTCCCTACTTCAGCCATGTCACTGGTGGCAGGGTGGGCATCACTCATTGTGTGCCCCATGGCAGCAGTACAAAGTGTACCCATCCCATCCTGAGTGAGGAGGGTGCTCACAGCCCATCTGAACTCACAGGGAACACGTGGGCAGGGGGCTGCAGGACCCTGCTCAGGGCCTGTGTGCCCCTCAGGAGCTGATCTTTTTGCATCTCTTGGCACCAGCTCCAACTAAGGCCCGCACAATTTGTGCAGAGGTGGAAAATAAAACTTTCCTGGGCTGGTGGGAGCCCTGGTCTTGTCTTTTCCTTGCTCAGAGCCAGCTGCAGCCTGTTGGAGTTCACCCTCTCCTGTCCTGCAGGAAGGAATTGCTGCCTGTGCAGGGGTCATTGCCACTGAGCAGGAACAAGAAGGTCCATTCTGAGCAGACCTGGCTGCAGTGGAGTGAAATGTAGTCTTTTTTCCTTGCTGATTGATAAAGATGGATAAAGAGTCACAGCCCTGTCCTGGAGCAGCAGCAGCCTCTTGTTGTTGTGATGTTTTCCATGCTCTCTGTGTCTGAAATGTCAGCACTACTGTCCAGCAGTTCATGTGCCAAGGAAATCCCATTCTGCTAGCTTGGGCTGCTGCTCTTTTTTCCAGTCTCTGCTTAGTGCTCATGAAAGTGCTGGGAGTTGTACAAAGAAAGGTTCCCCAAAGCAGCAGCCAAGGTGCTGGAATGTGCCAGAGGAGGAGTGGCAGATGATGTTAGCAGGGAAGACTGCATCACATTATTTTAGCTTGTTGTCTTTTTCTTGTCACAAAAGCTGGCTCTGATGAGCAGCAGAAGCTTGCAGCCTGTTTCTCCTCAGAGTGGTCTAAGGGCTGCAGTTACACCAGCCCATGATGCAGGTGCTGAGTGTTATGTCTATGCTCTATTTCTGAATTAATTGCTTTGGTTTTAACAGCAGGCAGCCTAATCTCCTGGAAACCATCAGGTAACTCATGTAGGTAGGATGTGTTGATGCCACATCACAAACTGTGATTTAGACAAGGATTATGCAGCTGATGAGCTATGCCAGGATCAGAGGAAAGAATGGAATCAAAATGTAAATATGAAAGCTTTCAATGCCTGTAAGATTAGTCCCCTGTGTCTCTTTTCATTACTAGCTGCTCCTCAGGTGTCCAGAACTATCTTGTATTAGGAATTCTGTAAGGCCAGAGTGCCAGTGTAGAGCCAGTGATGTGTGATTTCTTGGGACAGGTTGTGGTGGCCCTTCTTGATGACCATTGTGAAGGCCCTGTGTTCCTTCCAGAGCATTTCATTTAGAGAAGTAACACTTGAGTTTTGGAGCTGTGGGTGGCTGACAAGCAGAAATAGATAGGAAGGGGAAAGCTGTGGAGCTCCTTCTTGGGTGCAGTGTCCAAACCCTGACAAAGGCTGTGCTTGAATCCTGCCATGCAGAGGCCATGGACACCACAGGAACTCTCAGTCTCATAGTTCCCTGCTCTCCTGGGCCCTCAGACGCCTTCGATTACAGCCCTGCTGTTCAGAAATAGCAGGGCAGCATGGCAGGATCACAAACCAACCATCATGAAATGAGTGCTCGTGCTGCCAGCAGGGAGCTCTTGGGGAGGATGCTGCTGCCAGAAAGCCACTGGGCGCTGGCAGCCCCTCTGTGTTGGCTGGCAGGCATGCTCTGAGCTGAGCTGAGCCTTTCCCTGGCCTGCAGCATCTCTGCACCATGCAGGAGCGAACACAAGGGTTGGGTGAGAAAGAGGATTGTCTGCAGCCCTGAATTCTCCTAGGGCTGGGATAAAGGTGCAGCTGAGCAGTTTCTGGTGTCCCTTTTCTCAGCAGTGTGGCTGAGGGAAGGGCAGAGAGCTGAGGACTGTTATAGGAGCCTCCTCAAGCCAGGTCTAATAAGCTCTCAGAGGTCTATAACACACCCAAGATAGCTCAGCTGCCCTTGGAGGCATAAAAATCAGCAGGATGGCCTCTGTTGCAGTGTTGGAAACAAAAAGGTTTAATAAAAGGCAAAATAATAAACAGAGAAAAACCGAGCTAGGTGCAGGAGGTCCTTGCTCCTGGTAAAACACCTCACAAAACCAATAAGTTTCTTTGTTCACTTCTTTTTCTAGTAAATTGCTCAGGTGGGACTTTTTGGCTTCTGTCCAATTAGGTATCCTTAAGTTTGAGGTGAAGTCTCCTAGGCCTATCAGTGGGGTGGCTTTTTCACCTAATCAAGAAGAGAAACTTCTGGGCTTCTTTCCTTTTTGAAGGGACAAAGGATAGTTTTGTCGCTCTGTCAACAATGGGCACACTCCTACAGAGGACAGACTGATGGACTGTGTCAGTACTGTCTTGCCCCTGGGTTGACTCATGGTGACCAACAGCTTGCAGCAATCATTCCTGGCCTGGTTTTGAAGGGATTTCCCCCACCTCCCTCTGGAAGCAGCTGTTTGTAGAAGGAAAAGGTGCAGACCTGCTGGGGCTCAGTGCCCTCTTATTACTGATCCTTTGTATCAGGCTCTGGCTGCTGCCCTGGACATCTCCATGAGCATCTGGGGCTCTGGGAATTCTCTGCAGCAGGTGGGTGTGCTCAGTAACTTGATGAGCCAGGTTTTGCTGTCTCAAGATGCTTTTTAAAACGATTGCAAATGTAAGGCAGAGTTCATGTTTGCAGCTTCAGCAGATTTTGTTCAGAAAGGCTGACTATTTGCAGGAAGTGGGGATGATGAAGATGATAATTAGAACTGGGTAGTTAAGTAGCACAGAAGAAAGATGTTTATAAAGCAGGCTTTGGTGGGTTTTCTGTGTCACCTTGCTCTGGCATATCTATGAGGGTTCTTGTGTGGCAGGGGAAATACCAGAATGCAGAAATTGCCACTGGAAAGAGAAACCATGGGCTTGCAGCCCAGGAGATTGCAGAATCCAGCTGGGTGCTCTGCTTCCTGCTACAGAGGGCATTGCCATGGATGTACTTGGGACTGCTGGATGTACCTGGAACCATGGCTGGATGTACCTGGAGCTCGAGGGCATTGCCATGGAGCTGGATGTACCTGCAGCCATGGCTGAGAGGGGTCACCAAGCACTGGCATCCTTGGAGGAGGAGTATTATTGAGTATGGTTACTGGGGCAGACATAATCCTTGGTTGGATTCTGTTGGGAATTTGAACATTCTGAACTGTCTGAACATACTTTGTGAGCATCTCACAAAGTAGTTATTTAGGTTTGCAGTTTTGGTCATTTTTCCCAGTCAGTCCCCTTCAAAGCAATGAAACTCAATATAAAGCTCCCACATTTGGTAAAGTGCAGCTCCTCGCTTCAGGCTGTGCAAATCAAAGATCAGATTTCACCCTCTTGTTTCCAGAAGGAGATGCAGAAGGAAAGATAGATCATTCCTTTCTAATGAAATCTGTAAATTCTGTAAAGCCAAGGTTTTCTGCCCTTTCCTGAGGGGAAGGGGAAATGCTTTCCAGGTGTCCCTCCAGCTCTGCTTTGTCTGTAAAGTCACTTCTTCAGTCAACAGCAGGGCTGTATGGATTCAGCCTTCTCCCTGAACTTGTATGAATTCTGGTTTGGGGCAACAGAATGGGGTTTTTTTTCCTGTTCTTCTGAGTTAAATCTCATAGAGGATATGCTCCTTACCAGCAGTCTTGGATGGAGTGTGGCGAATCCCATCCATTCATGAGCTGCAGCAGGAGGGAGCCCATGGCAGTGTCCCTGCCTGTGGGATGTGTGTGGCTCTCAGCCATGCAAAGAGGTGGTCTGGCCCTGGGGCTGCCACATTTTTCAGAAAGGAAAAATCTGAAAATCTTATGACCACAGTTGTTTTGTTATATTTGCAAACAATCTGGAAAATGAGGACAGGATATAAATACCTTACAAATGAGAACTGGAAAGAGTCTTCAGGCTAAAGCAGTTTGTCATGCCTGGAAACATAGACTAAGATGTCAGAGACAGGCTGTGATGAAGAGATGATTCCAGCCTCTCAGTGCAGACAGCAGTCTTGCTTTATTAGGGATCCAGGGCAGACTGCCTTGTACCCTGGAGGAAGGCTGAGTGCCAGCTGCTGGGAGAACACTTACCTTTGGAGTTAATTTGTAATTGTGGGTCCACTAGCGCTGCATTACAGCTCAGACTGATTCACCTGTGTGCTTCAAAGGATGAGTTCAGTGATGTGATTCAGCCTTAGTGCCTGACCTTGAGCATTTGGATTTATATCTGAGAGTATAAATTCTTTGCCTTTTTCTGTCTTTAGCAGATTTTTTAGAGTCAGCTTGACAGGATTCATACAGGTTTGTCTGGTTCAAAAGTGATAGGATTAAGCAGAAGGAAGAGAAATCTGACTGGTGCAGGAAATTTGGGAATGCACTAAAAGGCCATATGCTTTGTTTTGTTTGGACTTGTGACTCAAGAGGGAAATGTAATACTTCCTGAGGATCTCCTTTAAATGTCCCCATTTGACCTCCACAGCACATGGATTTTAGCTGAAGGAAATGCAGTCTTCTGGTTTTACTTTCACAGTGTCTGCAAAGCTCAGCACACTGCTGAGGCCTGGACCTGGCTGCAGGAAAAGAAATGAAGCAGAAAACTCATGCAAGAGCTGCAGCTGCAGCACTCTGGGTTTTCAGGAGATCCACTTCAGCCAGGGCTTTTCTCCTCTGTATTGAGTTTGCAGTGAGGGGATGTCCAGCTTGTGAGCAAGGGTAGCAAGGGTTGGCACAGGTCAGCATGCTGCTGTAGGAGTTGATATTTTCTTTGCCTGCTCTGAACTCGTTAGATCCAACTTTGTGACTTGCTGGCTTCTTCTTCCTGACTTTGACCAGGGTATGAGTCACTCCTCAGGGTCACCACCATGGAGAAGCTTGTGGTTTTAACTGAGGAATACTTACATCACCACTAAAAATGTCAAGTCAGCCTTCCTCCCTAAAGTGATTGCTCACAGGAGCCTTTCAGATTACGTCCAGAAAGCGACCAAATTTGGGCTACTTGGGGTAAAGATAGCTGAACCCCAGGTGATGGGTAGGCTTGATGATGAGATCTCCTTTGCAGTGTTCTTGGGCTGGTGTATTTTGGGTGATTGCTTTGCAGAGCCCACCCAGAAAGGCAGCCCACTCCCCCAGGTCCCTAGCCCCACATGGTGAGGGGTGTTGCACCAGTTCCCACAGTGAACAGCCTGGTCAGTACGAGTGACAGGCAGATTTACTCCTAAAAATTGGAATGAAATAGTTGTTGCTTCAGCTTTCCAGCAAAACCCTGCTAACTTGGTCAAAACTATTTGCAAAATTACTCTGTTAAGGATGTAGCTCAGGTTTACTTTTACAAGTGTTCTAGGCAGAACTAGACACATTGCTCCTAAATGATAAGGGAGGAGATGGAGTCAGTGGAATGGAGCAGCATTATTTTGATCTCCAAATGAGCAGCTGAAAGTCAGCATTATCCTTGAAGAGGAACAACTGTGAATGGTCTGGCAGTCAGGCCCCCAGTGCTGCTCAGCTTTGCCTGGATTCATGTACTTTGTGTGATGCTTTTGCCATGGAACAGGGAGAATGAGAAGTCCTCTGAAACATGAACAATTTCCTGAGCAAGTGAAAACAGAGAGGACTGGGAGCAGATTGTCAGCACAGTCCATGGCAGGCTCTGTTGTGAGCAGCAGCTCTGTGAATTTTACCCATTAATCAAATGGGAGCCAGGACCATCTCTTTATGCCGTGTATTTTGAGTCTTTCTATTGTGTCATTAATTCCTTGTTGTTCTCTTTCATTTGCTAGGTACAAAGCTCCTTTCAGGCTTTCAGATATTAGTGCTGCTGTTCCATGGCTTTGGCTTTTTTGGGGTTTGCTCTTTGTTAAAGACTGAGATTTTCTACAAATAAATAAGGATATTGATTGTCAGGGATATTGATTTCAGTATATTTTGCCCCCAAGAAATAATTGTCTAAAAGCAAATCCATTCCTTCTTTCTGTGTATGATCATGTATAAGAGGGGAGGATATTGCCTGCTGCTTCCTTTCTGATTTTCAAAAGAATGGCACACAAAGGAAGAAGCTAGATGTGGCACATCAGCCTCACCTTGAAGGGAGGAGAGAAAGACAAGTTTTAATTTTGATGGGGCACCTGCTTTGTTTGGATGTGAGACTTGTCTTTGTGCATAAATCAGGTATTGTCCAAGCCAGGCTGAGGCATACCTGTGGATTCTGAGGAAATTATGAAGGGGCTTAATAGAAGTGGAGATAAAGTGCAATTTACAGCAAATTATCATTTTAGCAGGTCCTGGAAGTACCCCCATCACAGTGCTGACCTGTCTGTGTACACAGCAGTTCCTTGGTTCTTACCTGTAAAACAAACAGCTCGTGCAGAGAAGGAGCTGGGATCTGTCCCTGGTGTCAGTTATCCTGAGCCCTTCCTACCTGGAGCAGTTCCAGCAGTGTAGGGCACAGTGAGGTTTTACTGAGTGTGGTGACACCCACAGCACTCAGCCTGTGCTTTCAGAGCTCTGTGTGCGTGTCTGTTCTGGAACAATCTGCTCCCCTCAGTACCCCCAGAGCACTCTCAGTGAACCAGCACAGCTTTGCTTGCATTCAGGAGCAAGGGCATGCAGGTGAAGGGGTGGTGGGGGGCAGATGAGGAGGTGCACTGGCTTTCAGGAGTGCTGCTGCCTGCCCCCAGTACAGCTGGGATGGATGTGCATGGTAATCTGCTGCATACAGTTCCACTACATCTGTAGGATCAAGCTGCTGTTACTCTGTGCCCAGAGGGAGAAGGGAAGTTAAAAGAAGCAGCATGAAACAGGGATGCTCCATCTCTGATCAGTCTTAATTAATGTCTGTGTTCAGGGATTAAGGGTACCTTACAGTGAGATAGCAGGCAGAACATTTTCCATTACCTTGTCCATTTCAGGATGATTATAGTGTGTTCTTATTTAAGCAGGCTGTGCACTCAGGTGAAGGCTTTGTTTAAATGTAACATGATTGGGAAATGACCATTCTCCAGCAAGGGTGAAATACCTAAGGAATGCATCTCTGAATTGCTGGGTGCCATTCTGTGATGCACATCTGCTTAACATCAGACTCTACCTTCCTCAGCTGAAAAACCTGAGCTGGCTGTTTCTTCTGAGAGAAAGAGAGCACTTAGGAACCTTTTTTAAAACTCCCTTCTGTGCCTCAGCTCAATGGCAGAAGAATCTGCTTTCTATTAAAGTGATAAATTGCTTAATTGGAGGTGTAAGCAACCCCCACTGTAAAATTTGTCTTTGTCAGATACATAAAACATTGATTTTCTTTGTTTGCTGTTGCAAGCCCCCTGTGGTATGGAGCTGCAGTCTCACATCACCCTGCTACCAAGCAGAGGTGTGTGCTAGCAGAGATGGAGTCTGTTTGCCATGTGGCAGCTGTGTGCTCTCCCTGCAGTGAGGAGGGAACACCCCATCCCTCTTGGGGCTGAGCCACTTGGGCTTCCCAGTGGATCCTGTAATGTGGAGGATTTTATTAAATACACAGTCATGAATTTATCTTCTGGATAAATTCATATTACATATATTCCTAATCCCTTGAAGTGAGTCACTGGAGTCACCCAGCAGATGTTATCACCAAATTGTTCCTAAACACTGCTGTAAGGGCAAGCAGCCCTTACTGCCCCCAGAGCACATAGAGCACTGACGGGTATCTTGCTGGAGGATTGCTGCTGCACAATCAGCCCCAGCCTGGGGAAGCCAGGAGTGCCACAGGCTGTCCTCATGCTGACTCCCAGAGGATTGAGAAGGGCTGTTCTCAGGTCAGGTAACAGTGGAAGCTGGTGCAGAATAAAATGTGAGGGCCATTGGAATGGAGGACACATCAGAGGGTAGAGGTGGCCTTCCTGCCTTGTCTGTGTGTCTGGGTGAGCCACAAAAAAAACAAAACAGCCCCAGCTTTGTAATCAAGTTGTGCTATTTTTCATCAGTTCTTCACCCTTTATTTTCTATTTCTCTTTTTGTCTCTTTCAGCTTTTCTTTTCTGCTTCACTAGTCCTCCTGCCACATCCTGGTTTAGATAATCCAGCCCTGGGCACTCAAGCATGTCAGCCAAGTGTTTTTGCATGCTCTGAGAATGGTTGCCAAGCTTGTACCCTTCATTCTAGGTCTTTAATGTGAGCCTGGGCATGCTCTTGGGCTAAGGGATTAGGAGCCCTAAGAATAAACATTTCCAGCCTCACAAATTTCAATTCCTATCATCTGCTTCCCATTCTAGGAGACATCCTAAAGATTTCTTCCCATGTGCGGGATGCGCAGTCCCTGCTTCTGTCAAGTTTCTCTTGTGCACACACAATCTGAGATCTGCTGCTTTCCATTTATGCCTCTTTTCCCCAGCCATAGCCCATTAACATCATCTGAGTCTCTGCCTGATGGCTCTTGGCCAGAGCTCATCTCTTCAGCGATCTGCACGCATGGATGTCCACTTTTTTTTTATTTTAGCAGCCCCAGGAGACACCAGATTTCACTGACTCCTTGTTTTCCAGAAAGACATTTCTATTCTCTTCCCAGCAATAACAGAATTTCTGTTGCTGGTGGTGGCCAGTCTTGCAGAATTTCTGAACTTCCAGGCTGGATCAGTTCTCACAGCATTGTACTGGGCTTTTCTTGGCCCAGGGGTTGCTGCTGCTTTATTCCACAGCAGTGGGCACGATGCTTCCTATCAGGATGAAGGGAGCTCTGATGCATCTTGAGGACTGTAATGGGCCCCACTTCAGTCTGGGCCTGTGGAAGATGGCTGCATGTATCTGGTTTTTTCCCTTTTCTTCCCTACTTAGTTTGCAAGTGACTCAACACTCTGTATATATTAAGCTTCATGAAGATTTGTGTAAAAATGGAGTCCAATTCAGAGCAATAATTTTTGTGTTGGTTTTGTAGCAGCCTCCAAACAGGCCCCCTCAAACTCTCTAAGAACTCTCCCTCACATTGTCAGCCAAGAATTTATGTCACTGTGCTGCTGAAGAGCCTGTCCAGGGCCAGACCACCCCAGTTCTGCAGCCAGTGTGACCAGCATGGAGCAGGACCCAGTCCCAGCTCTGCCTGTGGCCACACCAGCTGCTCTGCTCTGGCTGCACTGAGGAGGGGCTGGGGCCACTGCCAGGACTGCCCAAGAGCCATGAGTGGCAGCCCTTGGCCAGCTGCTGCCCTCACCCTGGCAGCTCCTTTTGGGAGGTTTGGAACTGGGTCACAGCTGGGTAGCAAGGAAATGCACACGCAGGAACTGCAGAGGAGTCGGGGTCAGCACGCTGGAGTGAGCAGCCTTGCTGAGGCAGCAGTGTGTGAGGAGCACATCCCTGCCCTTGGCTCCTTGCCCTGCTGACTGGTTGGGAGCTCTGGCTCTGCCAGGTGGAAGGCAGGTCTGCATCCTGGGAGATGCAGGGGGCAAAAGAATCTGATTCTCAGATAATTTCTCTTATTAAATACAGCTGTTTCTTGGTGGTAGGAACTTGGGTTTTCACAGCACTGTATTTAGGTAAGATGTACCTAAGGGACAGGGGCTCCAGCTACTGAAATGCTGTTGTCTTTGTCTTTGCTGCATTCCCAGGGTTGTGTGAGGTTCAGGACCCTGATGCTGCACAGTAAGAGCTGTGCTCTTTGGAGCATGGTGTGCTTGGTGAAGCAGAGGTATAGAAGAATGTTGGTAACTACAGCAGTCACTCTCTCTGTCTCCTCAGTAGTCTCTGCATCTTTTCAGTGCTGTTCTTCCCCTCTGCCAGGTACAAATACACACTGCACACATCAAAGAGGTAGTCCAACCCATGTCCTCCTGAGTCAACCCCATCCCTTCCTGCTACCTCCACAGAAGCTGCCCCAAGCAGTTTAGAGCTGCAGAGAGCAGATTTTCCAGTTGGTAGTCACATTCTTTCACCAGAATGGCCTCTCATGGTTTTGATTTCTAGGACTGAGCCATCTGACTCTTTGCCATGAATACTTGTACTTACATAGTCTCCCTTGCCCCCTGCAGGCAGCATCCTCAGCTCTGAGCAGCCTGGGCCATGTGTACACAGCCATCGGGGACTACCCCAACGCCCTGGCCAGCCACAAGCAGTGTGTGCTCCTTGCCAAGCAGTCCAAGGATGAGCTCTCTGAGGCACGGGAGCTGGGCAACATGGGAGCAGTGTACATTGCCATGGGGGACTTTGAAAACGCAGTGCAGTGCCACGAGCAGCACCTGAAGATTGCCAAGGAGCTGGGCAACAAGCGGGAGGAAGCTCGAGCCTACAGCAACCTGGGCAGTGCTTACCACTACCGCAGGAACTTCGACAAAGCCATGTCCTACCACAACTACGTGCTGGAGTTGGCCCAGGAGCTGGCTGAGAAGGCCATTGAGATGAGAGCTTATGCTGGCCTGGGCCATGCAGCTCGATGTATGCAAGACCTGGAGAGGGCTAAGCAGTACCATGAAGAACAGTTGAACATTGCTGAGAGCCTGCAGGACCGAGCTGCTGAAGGCAGAGCCTCCTCCAATCTAGGTAAGGTCCTGACATGGAACAGAATTTGTCATGGGATGCTGAGACTATCAGAGCTGCTGCTAGGATGGCCAAGATCTGCTGTGTGCTGTCTTCTTAGTCACCCCAGTTTCACCAGGCTGCCTTAATGAATTAAACAGGCCCTTGGCAGATTGTGTGCTGCTGTACTGTATTCCGTGTACAATTATTAAATTCCTTAGAAAAACACTAGAAAGCACAAACTCACAGCAAAAGGGAAATGAAAAGATAAAATGCATTTGAGGAGCTCTTCAGGAGTTAGGAATAAATGTAATTCTTGCACTAATGCAAGAAGTGATGTGGCTTGTTACCCAGCCATTTCTTTAGGGGCTTGTCAGCAGGATCTGTCGATATACTGCTGCCTTGTAAGTTGAGAGACATGTGGATCAAATCTTAACTAAGTTTGTTTTCCAAATATACTCATTGAAATACTAGGGTGTAGGAGTCTTGCATTCTCCTAAGGAGCAGCATTGGCATGCTGCTGGCAGGCTGGGAGAGACTGAGTTCCATTCAAGTGAAGCCTGTTTCTCCTGCTGCCTCACAGCACCAGATGTGGGAATTACCAAGGATGCATTTCCATCTCTGCCATGGCTGTGGCAGTTGTGCTGCCAGTGTTCCAGCTGTTATTTGGGATGTGTTCTCAGTTGGCTGGGAGCAGCAAAGCAGGGCTGGTGCTGGGATATCAAAATAAGTGTTTGTTGGCAGCCTCTGAATCTCAGCCCTTGCAGGCTGCCCCACGCTGTAAATCAGCTCCTGTTTCTGCTTGGCAGTTGGCACTTGGTTCATTTGTAGATGCTAATTGTACTCTGATGTTATCAACAGCAGGTAATTGAAAAGAGCTTGATGAATTACTTAATTTCTCTTAGTAGCTGAATCTTCAGGAGCTGAATGAAGAAGATAAGGGGAACTGCAGAAAACAAAACAATCACAGCTTTTTAATTAGTGTTGCAAATCTCCTCCTTTACACAAATTGAGGCGGATCCGTGGGGCAAAATAGGTTTGTGATGCAAAAATGCTTGTGGGCAGCTTAGCATGAGAGAGCAGTGAGCATGAGCAAGGTTTCTGTTAATGTGACAGCACCCAGCAGGCAGGAGGGCTGGGAGAGGAGGCCTTGCATGAGCAGCAAAGCACAAACCGCATTCCTCATCTCTTTTCCAGTGTGGGACCTTGTCTTGGGGACCCTGTGGCTGCAGTCCTGGGGAGAGCCAGAGATGTGAGAGATGGACTGCTGCAGCAGAGAATGTTTCTCAGTGTTGGATTTTAGCCTAAATATAACTTTGAGTTGGTATGCTGACTCAGCCACTCCACACTTTGTGTTAGAATAGTTCTCTGAGCGCGGGGTCTCACGTTTCAGCTGTTATTTGGCTGTATTTTTTGTCTTCTCTGTCAGAGTTAAGTTATACTGGAGAAAGGGAACATGCAGTTCTTGTTGAGACACTCTATTATTGTTGTTTCAAATGCATCCAGTACCAATCAAAAAGTCAAGTTTTAATTGTCTCTTTCATCTAATCCACATGCAAAACAAAACCTCATCAAAATAACCCTGCTGACAGGCAAAAAACTGTATCTAAATGTGTGTTTCTAGGCCAGAATGTCAGAGTTGGCCTCTCTGCTGAAGCAACAGACATTTTCTGTTGCATTTCCCTAATGCAGATGGAAAGCACCCTTAAGTGTGTGATCCAGTGTTAAGCAGGGCAGACATGGAGTGTAACAGAGCCCAGCTGCTGCAGTGTTCTGCAGGGAGATACTCTGCACTCTGGGATGAGGTGAGCAGGAGGTGATGGACTGAGGATGAAGCACAAGCTATCAACCTTTCACAAGATGTGGAGTTTAACCAGAAGTCTCAGGTTCTCAACCTTTGCAAAGCTTTGCAAAGCATCTGGTATTTCCAAACACTCGGGCTCCATGTGGAGACCAGGCTTTCCAGCCTCTGCAGTTTTAAGGGTTCCCACTATGATGAAGAGAAGACAGTTCACATTATTAATAGAACATAATTTAAAGTCTCTCGGTGCTGCCTCTTTCCAGCTCCAAGAGAACTTCTGTACCTCTTTTCATGTGCTCATCATGTTGCCCAAAGATGCCAGATATTTTCTCTTGAGGCTTCTGGAATTAATGTCAAAAAACATTTGCAGGGCCTCCTTCAGTGGCTCCCAAACCTCCAGGCTTGTTCACAGGTGTTTGCAAAGTAGCCACAGGCATTATTAGCACAGAGTTTAATTGAAGTGGAGGTGGTATCATCAGCAGAATCAGAGCTCCCATTCCCATGCCTCATAACAAATACAAGATGATTCAACTGAAGTTGAAAAGCATCTGCAAGTGCTGTCTCACTGAATGTGTTGAGTCTGAGCTCTGGAGCTACCAGGTATCACTTCTGGAAATAAACAGTGATTTTATAGGGCTGTGTCTGGTTGTTGTGGTGAATGGGTGCTTTTGTATAACATGAAACCTAAACCTTCCCTGGGCTTTCCCTGTTAGAAGCAAGGAGGCAGAAGGGCTGAACAAAGGGCAGGAAAGGGTCTGGGCTGCAGGCAGCCCTGGTGTGCAGGGTGCTGCAGAGGTTTAGTACAGGGCCCTGTGTTTGTTGAGCTGGTTTCTGTTGTTTTCCAGGAATCATTCACCAGATGAAAGGTGACTACGACACGGCGCTGCGGCTGCACAAGACACACCTGTCCATAGCGCAGGAGCTGAGCGATTACGCGGCCCAGGGCCGGGCCTACGGCAACATGGGCAACGCCTACAACGCCCTGGGCATGTACGACCAGGCCGTCAAGTACCACCGGCAGGAGCTGCAGATCTCCATGGAAGTCAACGACCGAGCTTCTCAGGCATCCACACACGGCAACCTGGCAGTTGCTTATCAGGCACTGGGGGCCCATGACCGTGCTCTGCAGCACTACCAGAATCATCTCAACATCGCCCGGGAGCTGCGGGACATCCAGAGCGAGGCACGAGCCCTCAGCAATTTGGGCAACTTCCACTGCACACGAGGAGAGTTTGTGCAGGCAGCCCCGTACTATGAGCAGTACCTGCGCCTGTCCCCAGAGCTGCAGGACATGGAAGGAGAGGGGAAGGTTTGCCACAACCTTGGCTATGCCCATTATTGCCTCGGGAACTATGAGGAAGCTGTTAAGTACTACGAGCAGGATCTTGCCTTAGCCAAGGATCTTCATGACAAGCTGAGCCAAGCCAAAGCCTATTGCAACCTGGGCTTGGCCTTCAAAGCCTTGATGGACTTCAACAAAGCCGAGGAGTGTCAAAAGTACCTGCTGTCCCTGGCACAGTCTCTGAACAATTCCCAGGCCAAATTCCGAGCTCTGGGGAACTTGGGGGATATTTTTGTCTGTAAAAAAGATGTACATGGTGCAATAAAATTTTATGAGCAACAGTTGAGCTTAGCCCATCACGTTAAAGACAGGAGACTGGAAGCCAATGCCTATGCAGCCCTGGGCTCTGCATACAGGATGGTGCAGAAATGTGACAAGGCTTTGGGTTACCACACGCAGGAGCTGGAGGTGTACCAGGAGCTGGGGGATATGTCAGGTGAATGCAGAGCACATGGTCACCTTGCTGCAGTGTACATGTCACTTGGAAAGTACACCATGGCCTTCAAGTGCTATGAAGAGCAGCTGGAGCTGGGGCAGAAGTTGAAGGACCCCAGCATTGAAGCCCAGGTCTACGGTAACATGGGCATTACCAAGATGAACATGAATGTCATGGAGGAAGCCATTGGCTACTTTGAGCAGCAGCTGGCCATGCTGCAGCAGCTCAGTGGGAATGAATCTGTACTGGATCGGGGCCGAGCCTATGGGAACCTGGGAGATTGTTACGAGGCTCTGGGAGATTTTGAGGAAGCTATAAAGTATTATGAACAGTACCTGTCTGTGGCTCAAAGCTTGAACCGTATGCAAGACCAGGCAAAGGCCTACCGAGGCTTGGGCAGTGGGCACAGGTAAGGAGCCGCACATGTGTTCTGGTGTCAGTGAAGTACAAGTGCAGTCAGTGCAGTGTGGTACTGATGGGGTGTGTTTGAGGGCCTCACACACAGAGTGATGTGACTCAGGAGTGAGTTAGAGTCCTGTGGATGCTGAGGACTCTGCTGACAGCTCAAATTGTGAAGCTGATGACACTGCCCAGAGAGGAGGAGGAGGAGGTTGATTCAAAAGTGCTGGGGATGTCTACTGGGGGAAAGCCCCTGGCCTCGAGGGGAAATGGCAAAACACCTTCTCTCAAGGAAATACTGGCAAAATAAACCCTGCTGTTTTCTTCCCTTGTAGGGCCATGGGAAGTTTACAGCAGGCTCTGGTGTGCTTTGAGAAGAGGCTTGTAGTGGCACACGAGCTGGGGGAGGCATTTAACAAAGCCCAGGCTTACGGGGAGCTGGGGAGCCTGCACAGCCAGCTGGGCAACTACGAGCAAGCCATCTCGTGCCTGGAGAGGCAGCTGAACATCGCCCGGGAGATGAAGGACCGAGCCCTGGAGAGCGACGCCGCCTGCGGCCTGGGCGGGGTGTACCAGCAGATGGGCGAGTACGAGACAGCCCTGCAGTACCACCAGCTGGACCTGCAGATCGCCGAGGAGACCAAGAACCCCGCGGGGCAGGGCCGTGCCTACGGCAACCTGGGCCTTACCTACGAGTCCCTGGGCACCTACGAGAGGGCTGTGGTGTATCAGGAGCAGCACCTCAGCATCGCGGCGCAGATGAACGACCTCGTGGCCAAAACTGTGTCCTACAGCAGCCTGGGGAGGACTCATCATGCTTTACAGAACTACTCTCAGGCTGTGATGTACCTGCAGGAAGGTAAGAGGATGAGTTGCATAACAGAGCATGTAGGGTCAGAAGGGTGGAAGGGAGACCTGAAGACAGGGAGAGGTGAGGTACTGTAAACATGGCTCAGAAAGGATGTGTTTGACCGTGGCCTTTGATCACTTCTGGAAATAAACACAAGTGCAGAAGCTCTTGCAGACATCCACAGCTACTGCTGAGCATCTGTGAATAGCTGTCTATGGAGCTGTTATGGCCAGTGTGCCATCTCACAAGTTGGAGCCTTGGTGTCCTCTGGACAAAGCATGATCTGTGCCTTCCTCAGGGCATCTTAGGTGCCTCAGAGCATTAATCTAGACTGTAGCTAGCAGAGTCTCTCTGTAAAGCTCATTTGTGCCTGAAGGTGTAAACCTCCTCTATAAATGGCATTGCATACCAGGATCTGGCTCTGGGAAAATCACAGAGGATTATGATGAATCTCTCCGATCCTGAGAGGTCTGTTAGGAGAGATTTATGCCTTGCTCTTCTAACATGTTCACCTAAGAGTGAGACAAGTGGATGAGTTCCCCTAAAGTCTGAATGAAAACAAGTGCTATTGATAGAGAGGTGAGAGAAATTCAGCCTGAGGTGTCCAGGAGCTGTTTGCCACTGCTGAGTGCTGGGTCAGTGCTGGCCTGGGAGCTGCAACGGGGTGCAGCATGCAGGCAGCAGCTGATCAGACTGTGGGCTCTGATGCAGCAGATGTGCAATGTAGCTGGAGTGTATGAAGCTGGAGGCCGAAGGATGTATTACATCAGTTAGTTTGGTTTTCATGAAACTGACCTTGGCATGATTCCAGTATGCTGTTGGAAGGGGAGAAATGAAACACAGCTCCTTCTCCTGGTGTGCTGCAGGAATTCCTGCATAGCCTGGGAATGCTAGCTGCTGCTGAGCTGCGTGGTGACAGCCAGGGCCCTGCTCCCCAGGCTGGGGGAAACCCAGGGTGCCTCAGAGGAGGTGTCCCTGTTGTCAGCAGGGTCCACCAAGGCAGAGGTTTGGAGTGTGTGGAAGCGGGGACGGCGCAGAAAGTGCTGCTGGAAGTGAAGTGAGCTCCAGGTCGTTCAGGCCAGCCTCTGCCCTCTGCTCAGCACATAAACCATGCAGAGCCTCCCAGAGGGCTGGGGAGAGCTGATGGGAAACAAGCCAGGAATGTGGCAAGAGGTGTCTTTTCTGGCAGTGTTTGACAGCTCAGTGTGATTCTATTTGTCTGTGTGGCTTTTAGGGTTTAAAAGTTGAACTTTCTGATAGGGGCTTACTGAGTGTGCCTTAACCTCACTTAGGGAGGGCTCAGTCCCTGGAAGTGTCTGTCACCTCTCATGCTG
The DNA here is from genome assembly GCF_000277835.1 of Geospiza fortis. Taxonomy (NCBI): domain Eukaryota; kingdom Metazoa; phylum Chordata; class Aves; order Passeriformes; family Thraupidae; genus Geospiza; species Geospiza fortis. The sequence goes on along the minus strand of NW_005054330.1, from coordinate 927,762 downwards.
GTGCTGATGTGAGGGCCGGCAGCAGCTGCCTACCACTGGTGCTGCCCCACTGGTCATCCTGGTGCTGTCCCTGCCCTGCTCACCACCCCACCACTGGTGCTGCCCCACTGGTCATCCTGGTGCTGTCCCTGCCCTGCTCACCACCCTACCACTGGTGCTGCCCCACTTTCTGTCCCAGTGCTGGCAGCTCCACAGCTGTCTCTGCCTGCCCTGGGACCCCCTGGCACTCTCTCACTCTGACTCCTTTCCAGGACTGAGGCTGGCAGAGCAGCTGGGTCGCAGAGAAGATGAAGCCAAAATCCGTCACGGCCTCGGCCTCTCCCTCTGGGCGAGTGGGAACCTGGAGGAGTCCCAGCACCAGGTACGCCATGGCCTGCCCCGTGTGCTTCCTGTTCTCTGGGAAGAAAATGTGTGGTGTGTCCCAGGGAGGCTGTGAGGCCGAGCTCCCCATCCTGAGGGGATGGCTGCTGGCCCTGGCAGTGCTGTGCTGTCCATGAGGAGGTGACTGTGGCTGTTTTCCCTCCCAGCTGTACCGTGCCTCCGCGCTGTTTGAAACCATCCGCCACGAGGTGCAGCTGAGCACTGATTACAAGCTGTCCCTCTTTGACCTGCAGACATCCTCCTATCAGGCCCTGCAGCGAGTTCTTGTCAGCCTGGGTAAGAGATGCATTCAGGTGCTGAGGCTGAGCTCCGGGCTCATGCCAGGAGTTCAGCTGGATTTGTGGGGTGGCAGTTCCTGACGTGTCCTTTGCTCCACAGCTGTCCAATACAACACAGCATTTCTGTTCAGCACAGCAAGATGGGTTTCTCTCTTTGAGTATGGGGAACCTTTGGTTTCTCTTCTTTGCTTCCTCCATTGATTTGTCTTTCTGTGGCTTGTTGTGTTATTGCCTGCAGCAAATATATTCTGTGAGACTGTGTTCCAGTGCAGAGACTGCTCTTTTGGGAAATAAGTGGCACTGCTTCCCCAGGTTGGGATTGGGGTAGCAACTGTCCCTGTTCCATGAACGTGGCACTGCAGACCACACTCGTGTCAGGTGTGAGAGATGGCTTTGTCTTTTCAGGTCACCATGATGAGGCACTGGCAGTAGCAGAGAGAGGACGAACGAGAGCTTTTGCTGACCTGCTTGTGGAACGTCAGACTGGGCAGCAGGACTCAGATCCCTACTCTCCTGTGACCCTTGACCAGGTCCTGGAGACTGTGAATGGCCAGAGGGGACTTGTTCTCTACTACTCACTGGCTGCAGGTTATCTGTACAGCTGGCTGCTGGCTCCTGGGGCAGGTGAGCTCCTTTTTGGACACAAGAGCCTGGGAACAGGGACAACAGGAATGAATTTGGGACCAAAGTGAATGTAGGAGGGAATCATTTCCATCTAGTACCTTAAAGCTGAATAGACTAAAAGCTACGGCATAGCCACAGCAGTAATGACTCAGAAGTGCTTATTCAGGACTTTGATGTTCACCTGGAGATGGAAATGTTTAATATTTTCATTTTTCAACCTCCAATCTGTCTATATTTCCCACAGGGCAGAACAGAAGAGTAATGAAATTCCAAGTATGTTGGCTCTATGAGAATCTTCTCTGCATAAGAGTCCCTACTTTAATTATAGTTCTGTGCTTTATTCTTCCAAAAGCTTTTGAGGTTTATTCACTGAAGTGAATTGCAGAAAACAGAAGGGCATCCCCACTTCCTGATATGCCATTGAACTGCCTGATCCTCACATGAATGTGGAAACACTTATCACAGAGGAGCAAGGAGGATTAATTTGAAGAGGATTGCTTTTTGCAGACAGCTGTTATTCATTATCTAATAAAGTGATGACTGTAAATTTTAACAAGTTCTTTCTGGATATAATTTAATAATTGCAGCCCTTCATCATGACAAAGCTGGAGAGATAAAAAGCACTATTTAGACTGCATGAAAAATGCTTCAGAAAGGGAAGGAAGCACTCACACATGCCTGATTTAGATGGGATGTCAGTGGTTGGAAGAAACACTTTTTGGGAGCATTTTGCAATGTCTGAGTGTAAGATGGGATTGTCCAGCTCTGCATCCAGTCACTAATTGGCTCTTCAGGGCTGTAGTTTCCACAATAAAATGCCAATAATTCTATAGTATCACTATCAGGCTGAGCTTATTAAAATTACATAGATCAATTGTAGGATTTGCCACTGAGCATTATAATCAATGTCCTCCTTGCCCAAAGTGAGTCTTGGAGAAAAGCAGTGTTTGAGTCCATGGTTTGTGGCTGCCTCTTTGAAGGTTCTGTCAGGTGATGGGAAGGGTACAGGCTGTGGTGTTTTGCTCAAGAAACTTTGTTGGGAGCCCTTCAGTAGTGACTCTGGTGCAGCCATGGTGACCTGTTCTTGTTCACTGACAGAGGGAGCAGCTTCAGTGGCAGCCCAGGGTCCTCATTGTCCCACTGATGTGGAACCCTCAGGACCTCTTGGCTGTTGCTGTGTTTGCTGCTGTGACTGCAGAAGGAGTTGCTTTATTCTTTGTTCCTCTGCTCTTCTCTGACTGTGTGTAATAATTGATGCTGCTAAGGCACCCAGAGCAGCCTTTTACTGTTGATCACAGGCTGCAGAATTAATTGTCTCAGGAAGAATAGACCAGTCTGAAAGCAGGAAGGTTTTATCTGCAGTTGCAGTGGAATTCTCAGCAAAACAGGAACTGGCCTTTATCTGGTTTACCCATTGTGAAATGCTATCTTTTAATAATTCACTGTGCTTTAATCCATCTTCTTTCCTTTTATAGAGTGAAATCACTGTGTGTGATGTGAGGAGATTCTGCTGTAGTAACAACACTCTTGTTCAGCCTTGTGTGTTCAGTTAATTTTCTCAGAGGCTATTAATAGGTATTTTTTATGTGCATCAATTGAAATGTGAATTACTCTAGTAGGGGCTTGTATGGAAGATCTGGTTTATAATTTATATGAGTGCTGCAATAGCAAAGGCATTCTGAGCATCTCGTAAAAGCTCTCCTCTGCCTTTGTGCCTTTGAGCCATTATCTGCAAAGTACAAACCCAGATTTTAAAAACAAGGCTGGAAATGCTGGAGAAGTTCAGTGGAGACCTGGCATAGAACACTTTGCCCCAGATTTGCTGGAAATGCCAAATGCTTGGGGCTGTGCCATCTTCTTAGACAGCTGCTGGCAGCACTGTTGTAGCCTTGCAGAAATAACTCCTGATTCTGGTGCCTTGCAGGAATTCTGAAATTCCATGAGTATTATCTGGGTGACAGCCTGACAGAAAATGCTGGGGACTTCCATGAAGCCAACAGTGTGGCCCTGCAGACACTGACAAACTCAGCACTGGAACAGCACATCTCCAGCGTGAGGGAGGCTCTGGGGGTGGATTCCTACTACACCAGGTGAGTTGGGGCCAGGGAGTCTTAACATCCTGCTCTCCCACCTGAATTTATATTTTTTGGGATGAGCTAATTGGCTGAGAAGTCTGAGAGCTGAGAGTCAGAGAAGGGGCAAATTTTCAGTGCAGCAACAACAAAAAAAGGCTTTGTTTTTGTAACCATGATTATTTTCCTGCTAAACAACTCCATGCACATGCAAATAAGATCCAAACCCACAGGCTGTGTGGTGAGTCTGTAGACTGGATGAGGAGGCAGGTGCCATGTCTGACTGCATATGGGCAGATTTCATCCTGCTTAGTTTCCAGTGTAATTAATTCTCTTTCAACGATTTGCTTTGAAAAACTGCAAATACCATAGAAATTTTAACCACCCCCCCAATGTGGCTTGTGGCTATAGCTGAGTGAATAATTTAGAACCCACATGTTGATTGTTGAGTCTTACCCTACAGACATGCAGATACACAACATCCATAGCTGAAATCTGCAGTTGGGCCTCATGCAGCAGTTTTGCAGATGCAGTTTTTAGTTTCCTTAACTGTTTGTCACCACAGAGTCTCCTCCTGGCAAAGGCAGTCCTTCAGTCTTCAGGTTCTGCGATGAGTTTTTAATGTGCTGGGATGTCAGCTTCTTCCTCACCTTGTGGTAGTGGTAGGGGTATGTTTTTGGTTAAGGATTCTGGGTTTAATGCTTGTCTCCAAGATCCTTGGACCAGTGTGGTACAATGATAGGCAGACGTTCTTTCCCCGTGTCAAAATCACGTGCAGGGAATCGAGCAAACAAATCTTGGCTGTTCCATGTGGGTGAGCATCACTTGCTACTTTGAAACCTCTTCCCTGTGTGGTTCGAGTGCTTCCCCTCAGCCCTGCTGATTCCAGAGCCCCCCAGCAGAAGCTGCCAGCCTCAGTCCCAGCCCCAGGCTCTGCCCAGCAGCAGGGTGTGAATCTGCACAGCACATGTGAAGGAGCTTGACTGCTCAGTCCTGGCTTGCTGGAGTGCTCTGGGGTTCAGGTTGAAGAGTTTGTGTGTCCACACTGCTGTGGGCAGGGCCAGAGGTAGTGCTGAGTCTCCAGAGCATGGCTTCACACTTTGTGGAGGGGAAGGGATGCACAGGATGTTCAGTTCCACACTGCAGCCTTCAGGTTCTGCTAGAAAGGCTTCTTTTCAGCTGGTCTAATTAATCCTCAAAGTAATTCTTGCAAAAAACAAAAAAAAAGAAGTGTAAGGGATTTTAAAATCTGCTTGAACTTGTGTCAGAACAGACTCCACTCTCTTTAGGGGGAGCATGTGACCTGCTCTCTTGGGTTCATGAACTCAAGATTTTTGCCTCTTTAAGGAGCTGTGAGTATTACTCCAAACTGTGCCAGGACTCAGAGCTGAACATGCCTCAACTGGAGGAAAAATGTGCAGGGAGAAGCTGTTGACAACATTTTCTTCTTCCTTTTTTCCCCTTATGTTGTTTTTTTTTTAATCCCCCGTCTGTGGTTCAGCTGTCCCCATTTCAATGTTCATGAAGTGATTGGCTTTTGTCAGGGCTTACCAGGCTGTAAATCATATTGACCAGGAAATTCACTCACAAGAGATCCATGATCCATACAGCAGCAGAGATACAGCTCTGGTTGCCTGCACAAGTACAGGTTGTGTGTTCATTTAATTCCTGTGCTCTTTGTTGGGAAACATGCCCTTGAGGAGAGGCTTCAAGCTGTCAGGAACCCAAAAAAGAAGCAGAAATGGGATGCAAGGAGGCTTCATCAGGTAGCATCCTTATCTTAAGTGAACAAATTCCAAGGTTTGTGATGTGCCATTGTTGTGGTTTAGGAATGGTACTCCCCAGTTTGGTTCTCCCACTGAGGCTCTCCAAATCCCAGTACTGCTTGCTTGCTTCCTCCCCCTCTCTCCCTCCTGGTGGCTGGAGAAGAGAATTGGAGGCACAAAAGGTGAAGATCGTGGGTTGAGATAAGAACAATTTATTGGAAATAAACAATGAGACAAGGAAACAAACAGTAACAGCAACAACATTAACAAAAAAAGTGTACAAAATAGAGAGAAAGATTCACAAGCAAAATGCTCACTGAGCCCAACCCAGCCCACCATGAGCACCCCAACTGCACTGAGAAAATTTAGATATTAATGTCAGGAGACTGGGAATTCAGAATTGTTGGGCTGTTTCTCTATATTGCTGCTGCACTTGTGGCATTGATAGAGTAAATCTTTGTGTGCTTTCCTTCTTTGTGTAACAGGAGTGGCAGCACAGCTCCCTCTGCTATGTGAAGGAAGTATGTGGAGCTTGAAGTTAGCTGTGGAGATTTGGAAAGGATGTGCTCACACGTGTTCTTAGGCAGATAAGGGTTGAGCTGGTGTTTCCTGCAGACTCAGCTTTTCAGTGTTGTGCTGCAGCTTTAGAAATCCCTGCCTGCAGTACACAGAAAGGGTCCTGCACTCCCACCTGCATGTGCCACTCACTAAACCTTGAGGAATGCCAGAAGGGAAGGAAATGGGGCTGGGACTGTCTTATATGCCTGACAAAAGGCAAGCCAGGGAAGATTTGGCATTAGTTTGGTTGAGCTTCTGTTTAAAAAACATTTCTGCTCAGACTGGCCAAGCATTTGTCATCAAGCTGTTGCTCCTTCTTGCATCAGTGACCCTTCATCTCACTGTTTCCCCCCAGAGCCTGTGCTAGCAGCGAGACAGAGAGTGAAGCTGGGGATATCATGGACCAGCAGTTTGAGGAGATGAATAACAAGCTGAACTCAATGACTGATCCAACTGGCTTCCTGAGGATGGTCAGCAGGAACAACCTATTGAACAGGTGAGAATGCAGCACTGCTGTGGGGATCAGCAAGCAGGAGATGTCTGGGTGATGGGCCTCTCTCTAAACTGCAAGTTTAGGTGCAGCCAGTGCTTGAGGGGAGAGCCAGCAAGGACTGGTCCCCATTGTAACTGATGATTGTCCAGAGGAAAAGCTGTTCTGAATTTGCTCTTCTCCTGGCCAAGGGCTGATTTTGAGACTCCAAGCAATTGTTTTCTCCCTGCTGTGTGTGAGATGTAGAGCTTGGAGGTCTCTCCTGCACACTTGTTATGGAAATACATGTTTCTGTTGATGTCAAGTGTTGTACCAATTAGGTGGGAATATGCCGCATTTCCAGAGTTACAGGATTGCACTAGCTGCAAATCTCCACTCATTTTCTGCCTCTTACAACTTGTTCTCAGCCTTTCACATGACTGTGCTGATTAGGGCTTAAGGCAACCATTTGGAAAGAAAATTGAGGACAGAATTTTTCCAGTGTGGCTGCATGATGCAACCCAGGGTTTCTGACTGGATCTGTGCTTGATTGTGGTTTATGAGCACAGGACACCCTAGGCCTTTCTCAGCTGGAAAAGAAAATATGATCAGCCTGGAGTGTTGTGAGCCACCATTGGAGCTTGTGAACTGTTACAGCATCCCCACAGAACTGGGAGCTGCCTGCTGGCACCAGCAACTGGCCTGGTTTTCTTTTCAGAATCCACAAGCATATCTGTTCAAGCTGCTGCACTGATGAAGGACTATGAGTACTTGCTAGTTTTGGATCACACAGGAAGATCCCCAGAACTGCTGAGATATTTTGCTATTTTATCAGGCTTAGAAAGAGAGGAGATTGTCCTGGTTACAGGGGGAAGTAGGATGTGATTCTGTTCCAGGGAATGCTAATCTTCAGGAACACTACCGTGGCCAGCCATGCCACATCTGTCTTTCTGCTTCACAGGAGCCACATACATTACTTTGAATCCAGACCTGGGAGCTTAGCTCAGGTGTCTTGTCAAGTCAGTAGTTTGCAGCTCTTAGGAACAGCCCAGGGATGGGGCATCCTGCAGCTTTGTATGTGTCAAGGCCCTGATGTGGATTTAGGGCTGCATCTTTAGCAAGAGTCTCTTTGAGGAAGGCTTGGTGGGTATCCAGCTTCCTGAGGCTGTCAGACCCCTGCAGCACCAGCCTAACTTCCAGCCCCCTCCCAATGGCTGTGCTTGGCCATGGGGAGTATTTAACTTGTCCAAAATCCTAATTAGTGCTAAGGCAGGAGCAGCTCTGTGCTGGTTCTGGGATGAACTCCCCCTTCTGCCTGGGCCCAGCCACTCATCCTCAGCAGGCAGAGCCAGCACCTGTGAGGCTGCTGGGCAGCCAGGTCACTCTGAGCCTGTTCTCTGAGGCTTTGCTTTGTTCCTGCATCCCCAAGACAAAGGCAGGGAGCAGAGCTAAGCCCTGCCTGTTTGTGCTGTTTCTCTGCTTGCTGCAGGCTAGGCTGCCTGTACAAAGGGTTATAAATCAGCAGCACTGCAGAGTCTGAGCAGAGGCTTCCAAATGAGAGATTTCACTGTTCAGACATCAGGGAATCCTCTGCATTGCAAGAGCAAGGTGCAAATCATCAGTGCACCTTTTGTTGGCTTCTTTGGGAGGAAAGGATGGGCTGGCCAGGGCTCCTGGTCAGCTCCACTTGCCACAAGAGATCTGTCCATCCTCCCCTGTGGATTTGCTCACTCTTTGTGTACACACACACACACAGAGGCAAGAGATGTGAGAGATTTATGGTGCTTCCTTGGATTGGTTCTCATAAAAAGCAATCTGAGTGGTGAAGAAATAAATCCAGAGCTGCTTGGCTGGGAAGCCCAAGATGCAGGAGGGCTTTGCTGATTGGAGTAATGAAGCCTCTATTCCCTGCAGTAAATGAGTGTGTGACAATGGCTGAACATGGGCTGTGGGGCTGGCAAGTGCTGCCTGATGGCAACAATCCTGCCTCATCAGGGAGGATTGGGGCACAGGGTCCTGGAAAACACTGGATATCCCTGCACAGATTTTCTTTCCTGATCTGATGTAAAAATCTGTGCTTCATAAAGCTGAACCCTGCAGTCGGGTGCTGCAGTGAAGTGTGGCAGATGGGTGTGTGGGGAGCCTGTGCTGATCCCCTGTTGCACAGATCCCCCAGATGAGTTTCCAGCAGCTCTAGGTAGCAGCAGGAGCAGCATACTCGTACTGTCACTGGAATCTCTGGGTTGGAGAGCATGGACAGTCAGACACCAGGCTTCTGTTGGCATTCTGAGGTTATTCCTCGTATTGCCCATAAGATGGAAATTCCTTGTGGGTGGTAAGAGCATTTTTTTCTTCAGAGAGCTATAGGTTTTAGGCATGATGTGAGCTGGGTCAGAAGGCTGGGGAGCGAAAGAGAGGGAAAAATGCAATTTCTGAATCTGTGTGTTGGTATGTATCAGAAATGGCTGGAGTATGTCCCAGGCCTCCCTACCTTTCCTTTGAGATCCACCTGCTAAAATGTTTTGGGAAGTTACCCTTGCCACATAAAATGGTCCCAAGCCAAGGATAACATTTCTGTGGAGCACAGCTGCTGGACCAGTGAGCCCAGATTGGGGCAACTTCATTTCCTCAGCAGAGCAGACACTTGTGGCTGCTGATGCCAGGAGATCACGTGCAGAGCTCTGTGGGACTATCAGAAATGGGCACCAGGTGTTGCTCAGCAGTGGCAGAAGTGCAGAATTTTGATGTCTCGTGGTTTGCCTGTTGTCACATTTCCTCTGGTATCACCAGGTTAGTTGGTGCTCAGCCCAAGTGCAGATCCTCCTGTGGCTGTGGTCAGTTGTCAGTGGGTCTCATGCCTGCCTGCACACAGCTGCTGCCCATAGGTGTGCAGGAGCAGCTGGGAACAGCACTTGAGGCACTGGAGTGTGGAGAGAAACTCCGCACAATGTCGTGTGCTGTCTGCAGCTGATCCATCCTGCCATTAATGTCACTGCTCACTGAGGTGTGAAGCTGAATGGGAGACTGAAGTCCTCCCATGAAGCATCTTAGAGAGCAGAGTGCCCTGGGTGACAGGGTCACTGTCAGAAGTCAGGGCAGCTCAGATTCCTGCAGCTAACCTCTCCCTTGGCTTTTGCCCACAGGAGCTGTCAGAGCATGACCAGCCTGTTCAGCAGTACCATGTCTCCTGTTAAGGATGGAACATCATCACTTCCAAGGAGACAGACTTCTTTTAGCAAGCCCCCACTCCGTGCTCTCTACGACTTACTGATAGGACCCATGGAAGGAGTAAGGCTTTGCACAGACACCAAAACCCTCTCAGTGTGGGAAAGCAAGAACAAACAGCTTGGGGCTGGTTTCTGAAGGGTGGTATTTTCACAGAACAGTCTGGGGTGGAAGGGGTCTTAGGAACCATCTAGAGACAAAGATCTAGTCCTGCATACTTTCTTTTTTTTTTTTTTTGTGGGCTGCCAGTGTTTAAGCTGGAGCAAATTGCAGTGCCTTGAAGTAAAGCTTTCCTGGAGTGAAAACAAATTGTTTTTATGATACACTAGATGAATAAATTTCCACAGTTAGATGGGACCAGGAGCAGTTGCCACATTTTGTGCCCAGCTGCATGTTCCCTATTGACTGATCTCTCTGCTTCACTTCCATCCATAAGCTGCTTCCTGGTTAGATCTTTTGGTGACTCTGGCTTGATGATGATGTCAAGTGTCTGGAAGTGCAGGCCATGGACAAATCTGTTTGAGATGGTTTGCTCTTCAGAAGAAATGGCTTTTTAAAAATTCAGTATCAGAAAGAATATTCTCTGACAAAGGAAAGATGATGACAATACTGAAAGACATAGGTGGTGGGGGTTAGCCAGTATTTCAGGCTGGAGCAGAAGGAGCTGCAGAACCAGGGTGAGGCTGGGCCCCACGTGGGCTGAGGCCAGGATGATGACCCAGAACAGACAGGTCAATGCCCTCAGTGCTCCCTTGTCCCTGGGGAACTGGCTGGGCACAGGTGAGCAGCAGTCCAGCTGCACAGGACGTGCTCATGTGTCACACAGAGCGTGGTTCTGGTGTGGGTGTTTCCAAACTGACACGTGGTCACAGCAGAGCCTGATGCTTGGGAAATGCAGGCAGGGACATGGGTGCAATGAAAGGGCCAAACTAATTCTCTGCTCTTTCTTTTCAGGGTTTGATGCATTCCAGTGGGCCTGTGGGCCGCCACCGCCAGCTGGTCCTGGTTCTGGAGGGAGAGCTGTACCTCATTCCCTTTGCTCTGCTGAAGGGCAGCTCCTCCAACGAGTACCTCTACGAGCGCTTCAGCCTCATTGCAGTGCCCTCCATCCAGTCACTGAACCCCAGCTCCAAGGTCTGACACTGCTTATGAAACCTCTCCTGGGGGTGCAGGTCCTGGTACATGCTCACAAAGCAGCAGCTCTGTCCTGCTGTGCCAGACACAGCAACAGAAACCACAACCAGGCCACCCTGGGTCTGAGGAGCACGCTGAGCACCACAGCTCTGAAGTAGGTTCTGATGTAGTTCCTGCAGCACTCAATCACAGCCCCAGGCATGCCAGGAAGGACAAGGGGACTGGATCTTTTGGAGATCCTCCTCTAAAGGATTGCATGTGCTGGGTGTGGAACTACATGGCAGACTACAGAGATGTAGGTGTCTGTGATCTGTGCTGAGCTTCCTTGCCAAGCTGACTGTCCTGTCACATTGCTGGTATGTTCACCTCCATTTTAGCATTCTGAGTGGGGAAGGCCACTGATGTCTCAGGACACCAAAGCTATGAGGGAAAGCAAATCCCACAGGTGAATCCTGCAGCAGTATCTTCCTGCTGGGGTTTGGCAGCATTTCTAATGCTCAGGTCTCTGGGAGAATGCACCAAATCACATTTGCTCTTGCTGGGCAGTGTTTTGTGGCACATCTTGGTTTGCCCTGGGTTAAGCACAGTCAGTGGAACAGCAGAAGGGTCTGAATCTTGTCAGCATTACTGCTATTCCATTCAGCATCAGCTGTGTGCAGCACCTGCTGCTGGCAGTGCTGACACTGATCTTGGAAATACAGATATGAGGAACTGCTTAGTGAGTGACTGCAGGTGCTGTTCCAGGAATGTGAGAACCTGGAATCTTCTTTATGTTTTTAGCTCTGTTGCAGCCCTCAAAGGGACCTGGGCTATATCTGTGATCTGGGAATAGAAGTCTTGACCAGACTCAAACAGAGGTGTTCCTTGGAATAGTTAAACAGAAGAAACTAAGGAAATGCACTCTTCCTGTAATTATGACAACCAGACTTATGTTTAGAGCCAAAGGGACAGGATATTTTATTTCCAGCACCATAAAGACCAGGTCTTTGAACCCCATTTTCTCTTTCTCTTTCTCTCTGTAGTCCCATGTGAGGAAGAATACTCCTGCTTACTCCAGTTCTACCTCAATGGCAGCTGTGATAGGAAATCCCAAGCTCCCTTCAGCAGTTATGGACAGGTGGCTCTGGGGACCTATGCCCTCTGCAGAAGAGGAAGCCTATATGGTATCTGAGTTACTTGGCTGCCAGCCCTTAGTTGGCAGCTCATCAACAAAAGAGAGAGTCATGAGTGCCCTGACTCAGGCAGAATGTGTCCATTTCGCAACCCACGTCTCCTGGAAACTGGCTGCTTTGGTCCTGACACCCAACACTGACAGCAACCCAGCCAGCAGCAAGAGCTCCTTTGGGAACCCCTACACAATCCCAGAGTCTCTTAGGATGCAGGATGATGCCAGTGATGTGGAGAGCATCTCAGACTGCCCTCCTCTCCAGGAGTTCCTGCTTACAGCGGCTGATGTGCTGGATCTGCGTCTTCCTGTCAAGCTGGTGGTTCTTGGCTCTTACCAAGAGTCCAACAGCAAAGTCACTTCTGATGGAGTCATTGGCTTGACAAGAGCATTCCTGGCTGCTGGGGCTCAGTGTGTCCTTGTGTCACTCTGGCCCATTCCTGTGGCTGCTTCCAAAATGTTTGTGCACGCCTTCTACTCCTCTCTCTTAAACGGGATGAAAGCCAGCGCAGCCCTGGGAGAAGCAATGAAAACTGTGCAGAGCAGCAAGCAGTTCTCCCACCCAGCCAACTGGGCAGGTAGGAAGTCTTCTTCTGGACAAATCAGATGGGTTTCTAACTAGGGAGCTGCCAAACTATGTGAGCTAAGCAAGGAGCAGTGCTGGCAGGTAATTGGGAGCAGTGTGTGCCTTGTGCTTTCCCGGAATTCAGCCCCTGTGTCTCAGACTGTGATTCAGCTGAGTGTGGCTGAATGTCAGTGTCACAGGACTCATCAGCATTTCACTGGGCACAGTAGGTGGGTATGGATTGGGTATAATTAGAAGCAGTTGTGAGGTGAAGTGTTTCATGACTGGAAAGAAATAAAGTGCAGTACAGCAACTCCTTCTCTATGTTTGAAATCTCCAGGCTCACATTTCCTGTGTCCATGGGATGCAGTCAGCTGGAGCACACATACAGACTTTTTAATGGCAAATTTAGTGACACTTCAACAGGAGGCAGGAAAAGTGCTGCTAGAAGCAGCAGCAAGTAGCTGTGATTTTTGTGACATAAACCTTGTAGGGCTTATTCCTTTGGTCCTTTTAGGAGAAAGGTTTCCCTTGCTTCCATTGGGAATGTCTCAGCAGTATCAGCTCCTTGTGCAGTACTGGTGCTTGCTCCCTCTCAATTAGATCTGTACTTTGAGATATGGAATGACAAAGTCTTGGGAGTTCAGCAGTGCTGTGACAGGAATATGTGCAGATAAACTAATTTTTCTTCCTGGCATGAGGCCTGGTTTTTGAAAGCTGCAGGCATTCCCCAAATTGATTTTTGCACCAGCAGCAGAAGCATGTTCTTTAGCTCAGGAAACTGTGGTGAATATGGCTCTGGTGTGAACTGCATATGGCTGGAGGAGTGGGAACTTGTTAAAATGAGTCAGGCTGACAGTGATTTCAGGCATGTTGTCCAGCATCAGGATGTGGTTCAGGTAGCACCAGCTGTGAGCTGAGTTCAGGTTACGATCCACAGTTCAGTTGGGATTTTATTTTCCTTCCAAGATTTTTCTGTCTCAAAAGAAAAGAGCACTAAAAAGCCCCAAAAGTGACCACTTCCTAGGCAGAAGAGAACAAGTGTGGACATGGTGCTTGGCATTGCCAGCAAGCAGAGGCTTTCAGCTGCTCAGGCTGGCTGAGCTCTGCCCCTTCCATGGCACTGTGCAAGTTCATCCCACACAGTCCCTGACTTCCACTGCTGACCCTTGGCACTGGGTCTTGGACAGAGCAGCAGAGCCAGGAGCAGCTGCATCCTCACTGCATGAATGAGAAGGGAAATGTAGAGCTCCTTGTGCTGGCATCTGGGGTGTCTGGCACTGAATGGGGCATGAGCCAGGACAGGTTTCTGACCAGGACAGTGAAAACTTTCCATGTTCACAGTTCTGTTTTACGACCACTGTTGGCATGTGTTGATTTCTGCGGCTGCAGAGGAGACCTGGAGCATGCCTGGACAAGTTTAGCTGCAATCCAGTGGTTTTCTGCTTGCTTGAACAGCAAGACGCTATTGATTTAATAGCAGGGGACAGTAAGAAATATCTAGAAACTTTCTGGAAGTTCAGTCTGCATGACTGGGCAGGGAGTAGGCAGCAGCTCTGCGAAAAGAATGTCCCTGTGCAGGGTACAGTGAACCACCATTCACTGGTCTGAGGGCAGAGGACATCTGTGTCTGGTTTGAGCATTTTCCATAACAACAGGAGGTTGACTGTCTCTCATTCTGAATCCTGCAGGCTTCATGCTTATTGGGAGTGATATGAAGCTGAACAGCCCTTCTTCACTGGTAGGACAGGCCCTGACTGAGATCCTGCAGCACCCTGACAGGGCCCGGGATGCTCTGCGTGTTCTCCTTCATCTGGTAAGGGAGAGGAAGTGCTGTCACAGCCACGAGTGTCACCACAGCCCACCCAGTCCTGAGACACCCTCACCTGAGGGCAGGAGTGGAGCCATGAGTGGAACAGCCACTGCCTGATGTGCAGCCACTCCCACTTGAAAAAATATCTATATACACCTTCATCCCCCCTCCCCTGCCATGATGTATCCTCTTGCAAAACTCTGGGTCAGTGTGGAAAGACTTGGACACCTAAGGAAGTGTTCAGTGCAAAAAGAGGCAAAGTAAGCAAAATCTTAGATTGTATTGTGACAGAATCTTCCCCAGACCCATCTGGTTTGCATTAGCTGTTGAATTGGGTTTCTGCTTAAGGGGTAAGCATTGGGATTAATTGTTTATACAGGGAAATAGCTCTGAACATGGCAGTCATGGAAACACAGAGCACAGTCACTGTTGTCTCTGTGTGTTTGGAAGATAAGAGGCCCTTCTGTCCCCATCTGTGCCACCAGTCTGTCCTGGGGAACAGTGGGACTGGAGCCAACTGCCAGGTGGCTGCAGTGATCACTCATGACTTCTAATACTTTTCTTCCCAATGCATCATCTGTGGTCTCACAGGAGTGTGAAGTATCCATAGAATAATGGAAACCTGTGAATATTGCTGGTCTTCCCAGTTGCTGGGTTTTGTGGACACTCATCTCTCTTTCCTGTTTGCTGTGTGGCTGCAGGCTCTTTGTCTGGTAATAAGCAGCCTGGAACCCCAAGGTGAATCATCTTTAGGGAGAAATGCAGCTGCCAGGCTTACAGGAAACTATCCCAGACAAACTGCTACTTCATTTCTTGTGGCGTTATTGTTCCCAGCGTCCCAGAGAATATTGACACTCATCACTGTGATGTTGCAGCTGTGAAAGCTGAGTTCCTGGAGCTTTTCTTTCCAAGGCACTAATGTCCTCTTGTGTGAGACAGGCCAGGATCAATCTTGGATCTGCTGTCTCCCAGCCTGCTGTTCCAGTAAAAAGAAGCAGTCAGTAGCAGCATCTTGTACAATAAGGTGTTTTATTTCCTCACAGGTGGAGAAATCACTGCAGCGAATCCAGAACGGGCAGCACAACTCCATGTACACCTCCCAGCAGAGTGTGGAGAATAAAGTTGGTGGCATTCCAGGCTGGCAGGCACTCCTCACAGCAGTGGGATTTCGGTTGGACCCACCAGCCAGTGGCCTCCCAGCAGCAGTGTTCTTCCCAACCTCAGACCCTGGGGACAGGCTGCAGCAGTGCAGCACCACCATCCAGTCCCTCCTAGGTGAGAGGAGGCAGCTGTGGGCCCTGGCCAGGCAGACATCAGCCTTTCACACTTTTCTGTCATGTCAGCATGTGAAACTGGGATATTTTACATCAATGAAATCAATGTATCTGGGAAGAAGTTCTAAAAGTAGATGTTAACTGAAAGTTTTGCCACAGATGAGAATCATTTGCTGCTGGGTCGAGTAAGCATGAGGTGACTGTTCCTCTCTCCCAGCTCTCAGACAGGAGACCTGTCATCAGATGCAAAATGGGAAGACCTTTTGCTTTCTGGAAATTGCTGCTGCTTCCAGAGCTGTCCAGTGATGTGGGGGAGAGGTTTTAGCAATTAGCCAAGTGTGTGTTCTGTTGAGGCTTGTTGCATTTCTTGCAGTCAAGAAACAGATACAGATGTTTCTGCTGATGTTTTTCAGGTTTGCCTAACCCTGCACTTCAGGCACTTTGTAAACTTATCACAGCTTCAGAAACAGGAGAGCAGCTTATCAACAGGGTGAGTTGGGGGGTTTTCCTCCTGTACCATGTTCCAAATGGCTCTTCCTAGGTCAGTAAATTCAGAAATATGCTGAATGGTTGATGCCCTGGTTTATCAACCCAGAGCTTGCTAGGAGACTTGAGGGTTGAAATTCTAAACTTGCCTGTTTGTGTGAATGAAAGTGTGTCCAGAAGGAAAATATGCAGGTGGGTTACTGGGCTGCATGGCCCTGGGACTCCCTGTTCAGTGACAAGTGAAGACATGATCCCTCCAGCAGTGTGGGGGAATTGAGTAGCAGATTCCTAATCCTGTTTGGCCATCCTGCCTAGGCCCACGTTGGCTGCTCATTGCCCACTGTATTTACTGAAGTCCCAAGGTTTGGTTGACTTTGGACAAGGCAAGGTCTGTCAGAAAACTCCCTGAGCCTGTGCTGCTCCTGTGTGTGCTCACAGCTCCAGGGAAGGGATTTCTGGTCTCTAGGAGAAGGGCAGTGCTACCTGTGGTGATGGGACTTCACCCTGCTCCCCTCAGCCTCCTTCACACTCTCCCCTCTCCTGTCTCTGGAGCATGCCTAGCCTGACCTGACCTTTCTCTGTGCCACCAGCCTGGCTGCTTCCCATTCCATGGTTCTTGCTGTCCTGAGTGCTCCTCTGATGAGGTTTCTCTTCATCATTTGCTTGCTTTAGTACATGGACACACTCACACAGGCAATTGGCCTGTATCTCACTGTCTTTCCCTTTTCCCCATGCAGAAACATCCCAGGCAATGCTGTGATGGGGAGCTGGGATTGGTTCTGTGTGGTGTCAGGCTGCCCTTGCTTTGGTCACACGGAGTCTGCATAAAAAGCCAGAGAAGAGCCCCAGCCTCTCTGTGACCTGCTGAGCAGCTCTGGCAGCCCACTGGGATGACTCTGCTCCAAGGAAAGGGTTCCTGTTAGGATCCTGTTAGGATCTGCAGCAGAGTTTGAGATGTTTGAGATGTTTCCAGTGTCCTTGGTGGTGTTTTGCCTCTTGCCTTGGCTCTCCTCAGTGCCTGAGATGTGTCTCAGGTTAAGTTCAGGGTTATCTCCCTCATGGCCACCCAAGGGACGCCAGGTCCACGGGGTGTGAAGAGGACAGTACAACATTCCCATGGCTCAAAATGTCTTAGAGTGCTAATGAGGTGGCTTCATGATTGCTGCCCTGCCTCAGATAATTAAATTACCCAAGGTAATTACCAAACAAAAGACACACTCACCCTTTCCTCGCTGCCCCACAGAGTAAATACTGGCAGGGATATTGCAAGTTTTCTTCCATAGCCCAGACCCCTGGCAGAACTCCCTTTTGCACCAGTTTATCCTGTTACATGTTGGTTTTCAGCAGCTCTCCCCTTCATTGTGGTTATTGCTGTTTTCCTCTCCTGCCTCTTGGCAGTTCATGGTGTGAGCAGCTGGGGCTCTGCTGTCCCAGAGGAAAGCAGACTTTGTTCCAGACAGAAGCAGGAGCTCAGACATTGCAGTCACTGGGTGCTGCTGGTTGGTTTTCCTCCCAGCACCACAGGGGAGTGAGTGCTCTTGGCATTAGTGAAGCAGCAAGGTGGGAGCCTGAGCAGCTGCACTGGACAGAAAATGCTTATTTTGAGTGCAAAAGAGAAGGCAGGAGCCACCAAAGAGAGAACTTCAGACTACTGCATGTACAAGGAAAAGTCAGGGATTTCTGCTTACACTGAGCACCAGTTCTGTGTCCCAGAGGAAACAAGAGAAGGGCTGGTTTATGTTCAGCCTCCTGCCAGAGTGTGGGTTGGCCGCAGTGTCTGCCTGCTAAGTGTCTGAGCTGTCATGAGCTGGGCACTCCCAGATTCCAGCTGCCTGTTCCCATGCTGTTGGATTCCCAGCTCAGGCCATTCCCATTGCTCCCTTCTTTCTCTGGACAGAGCATCTTGGCAGTCAGGGTGCTGGCTTGGCCATGGATGTGTCCCTGCAAGGTTCCTCAGCACAGGCACTTTGTAGCACAGAGTAACCCATGTTCTTTTCTCCTCTTTTCCTTTCTTGTTGCCTGCTGCCCGAAGGCTGTTAGAAATGTGGTGGGAATGGTGAGTATGATGTGCAGGGGGGGACACTGAGGTGCAGGGTGCAGTGCAGGGGTCACTGCACACCCTGCCCTGTGCTGCACCCTCTCTGCACCCTCTCTCAGGCCTGGGATTTGCTTCACACAGCTACTGTGGAAAAAGGCCTGTGTAAGCTTTTGTGGGTTGTGAGAGATGGGTGGTCCTGAGGTTAGCTGGTTCCTGATTAATGGCTTTCCATCCTTGCTGCCCTGGCTGTGTTGGTGAATTACACGGGATCCTGGCATCTTAATTTGTGTCAGATCTTCATAAACACATTTTCTCTCTAGCTTGCTACTCCTGTCCCTTGGGCACAGTTGAGAAACTTCTTTCCTGGAGGCCATGGAGATATTAGGAAAGTCTTCCATGGTTTCATATGACTTGTTCTGCCCAGTTAATGAGTTTCTTAGGATTTGCATAAGGAGTATGGCTCAGTCATGGAATGGGCTTTAGTAAACTTCTGTGAGCAGCCCCAGAGTATCTCTTTCCTTTTCTTTCCCCTCACAGATGTTCCTGCTGTGCTTCCTTCTTGCTCAGTTTCCACTGGCCACCCCCCAGCCCTCACTCCTGGTCTGTCCCTGCCTTTGCTGCTGTTCCAGGCTGTCTGATGTTGCTGTCCCTGAACTGTCCTTCTTCCCAGACCTTCCCATCTCACTGCTCTGTTCAGGAGCTGCAGCTGAACTGGGTGTCCAGGGAAGGGGTGTGCAGAGGGCATTGCTTTATCAGTGGCTGTAGGAGAAGCAGTGATGTGACTTGTAAGGGATGGCTAATGTCTGTATTGCTGTCTTCAGCTGCATCAAGTCCTGGTTCAACTTCAAGCAGGAGAAAAGGAGCAAGATTTCCCCTCTGCACCAATCCAGGTCTCCATCAGTGTCCAGCTCTGGAGGCTGCCTGGCTGTCATGAGTTTCTGGCAGCTCTAGGTAGGAAAACACTTCTTTCTGTTGTCTCTCTAAACCCATTGCAGGTGTCTCATGTGGGGTTTGAAACACTGATAAGATTCACAGCTTTACATTTGTCTGCCCCCTGCAGCTCAGCTTGCATTTGCCAAATTCCAAGGTCTGTGCTCTTCAGCTCTATTTCTGTGGAATTAATAATAAATTAATAATAAATTGTTTGGCATGTAGAACATTGTCCCCTGAGATGTGTTTGGTATATAATTTCCTGACAACTCCAAGTAATTTGCAGCTACAGAAGACTTGACAGGAGTGATTTGTTAATGAGTGTGTGTGCTCCCAGTCCAGCACCACAAAGCTCCCAGCACCTGGAGAAGGTGTGCTAAACAGTAAAAAATAACAGACAACAAACTGCACATGAGAGGTGAAGTCATCCTTCCGAGGGTGCTGCAGGCTGTCATACCTCTCTGTTCTGTGTTATAAATGAGACTTACTCTTATTTGAGACAGAGGGTCTGTCAGCTGTAATTTTCTGTTCCATGTCCCACTACAGGTTTTGACCTTTGTGAAGTTGGCCAAGAGGAGGTCATTCTGAAAACTGGGAAACAAGCTACCAGGAGGACCATGCACTTTGCTCTACAATCCTTGCTGGCACTTTTTGGTAAAGCTGCTCAGTGTGTTTTTGCTCTTGTGTCATCTGATGATTTGATCAGAATGGCTTCTGCTGAAATCTCACACTTGCATCATTGCAGAGGTCACACATGTGTCACACAGACCAGATGTGATACAGAGACTGGAGTAAATGTTATTTTTGTATGGGAAAGACTTGTCTGAGCAAAAGCTGGAGATAGAGTCCAGCGACTGGAGGACAAATAATTCATTCTTTGTGTTGAGATATAAAATAATAATGAACTGACAGCTTCCATTTAGGATACTTGGACAGAGGTTCTTGCCTGGGCTGTGCACTTCTTTTTCCTTACCTAAGTAGTAGCTGGATGTTCTGAGGTAGCACAGAGCCTGAGGGCATGTTCTGTAGCATTTTCTCTTAATTCTGCTAAATGTTACCTGGTTTTATTTGATTTTATGCTGTATCTAGGGGCATGTTTGTACTTCGTGTTTTTTTTTCCTTTTCAGATTCTACAGAACTGCCCAAGCGCCTTAGCCTGGACAGTTCCTCATCACTGGAGTCACTGGCTTCTGCTCAGTCTGTTTCCAACCCTGTACCCCAGTATCAAAACCCTCCATTCTCTCCTACCTGTCCAGACAGCCTTGCCTCAGATGCCATTTCTGTGTACAGCCTGAGCTCCATTGCTTCTTCCATGAGCTTTGTTTCCAAGCCAGAGAACATGCTGGATGGGGCAGGACACAGAGGGAGGCAGGATTATGAGAGGCCCAAGAATATCTATCCACACAGGTCTGTGGCCCAGAGCCAGCTGTCACCACAAGCCACTGCAGCCAGCAAAGATGAGGAAGAGTATGAAGGTTTCTCTATCATCAGCAATGAGCCTTTGGCCAGTTACCAAGAAAACGTAAAACCAAGATTTTCCCCTGATCACAAACAGCCCAAAACTAGTCAGAATGGAGGCATTAAAGCATCCATCAACTCCAAAGGGAGCATAAGTACTCCAAATTCTCCTGTTAAAATGACTCTCATCCCCAGCCCAAATTCACCTTTCCAAAAAGTTGGGAAACTTGCAAGCTCTGATACTGGGGAATCTGACCAGTCTAGCACTGAGACTGACAGCACCGTCAAATCCCAGGAGGACAGTAATCCAAAGCTTGATCCACAAGAGTTGGCCCAAAAAATTCTGGAGGAAACTCAGAGTCACCTCATTGCTGTTGAACGCCTTCAGAGAAGCAGCAGCAGCCAGATCAGCAAGAGCAGCAGCTCTGAGGATGGAGCTCCCAGCCCCGGTGGCGTGTCCGCCTTCCGCTCCTCGGAGACCAGCGCCTTCAGCCGCCCGCTCAGCTCCAGCCACAGGAACCAGGCTTCTTCACCTCTTGCAATCAAACCAAAGCCTCCAACAAGGAGCTCGTCCCTTCAGAAGGTGAGCTCTGGCTATAACAGCCCCACCACATCAGAGATGTCAAACAGAGAAGGCACGGGTCAGTACAGTGGGCAGCCATCTCCGAGTTGTGACTCACATGGGTCCTTAACTGAGCAGCCTCCCTTTAAACTCAAGTATCCCAGCTCTCCTTATAGTGCTCACATTTCTAAATCACCCAGAAATATCTCTCCGAGCTCAGGGCATCAGTCTCCTGGTGGCAGCACTCCATCTCCTGCTCTTTCCTATTCCTCAGCTGGTTCTGCTCGCTCAAGCCCAGCTGATGCCCCAGACATTGACAAATTAAAATTGGCTGCCATCGATGAAAAAGTGCAAGCAATTCACAACTTAAAGATGTTCTGGCAAAGCACTCCCCACCACTCCACTGGTCCAATAAAGATTCTCCGAGGAGCTCCTGGAACAATGACTTCTAAGAAAGATGTCCTCAGCTTGCTCAATTTATCACCACGGCACAGCAAAGAAGAAAGTGCAGAGAAGCTGGAACTGAAGGACCTGTCTATTGGGCAACACCTTGCTGCTTCACCACAGAAGATCCCTCCAAATGGACACAGATGCCCTGAAACCACAAATTCCATGACATCAGCTCATTCCTCACCTGGCAACACTCTGGGAGCCGTGCGTCCCCTGAGGCTGCCAGCTGGGAACGGGTATAAATTTTTGTCACCAGGAAGATTTTTCCCTTCCTCCAAATGTTGAAATATCCCGAGTACCAGCTGATGACTTAGAGTCTTGTTGAAGTATTTGCTTCTGCCCACTTGCCTTTACCAAAACAGAACCAGTATCTAAGCAGCCGTGGCCATGCCCTCAGCTGGCAGTGCCCAGGGATGGGACAGGCTGGCCTGCTGTCACTGTGGGGGCACATGGCCTCACACACATGGGGGGTTTTTGTTTCCCTTATCAGGACCTTGGCCAGATTCACCTGATAACAGATTCTTTGTAGTATTCAGTATTTGCAGCAGCAGGTGCAAAGCATCTGGTTGTCTGCTCATTAAACACTGGCTTTTAAGCCACCTCCTTGTATTTCTTAACCAGAAGTTTTACAGCTGGCTTTTTGTACAGAAATAACACATATCAGGGGTTGGAGAGGAAAGGGAGAGGAAGCAGAATATTCCTGTGTACCACAAAGAACATAGGTACAGGTCTCTGCCTGGAGAAAGATGAGCCATTTACTCGACTGCTTTCAAAGGCTGACAGAGGAGAAGACCACATGCTTCTAGATACCTCTGCCAGGTTGGCCAAACCAGAAACTGCTGTCAGTAAAACTCCATAGCAGCAGGATCTGGCAGTACTGGTGCATCATTTAGAGACTGGTGAAACAAAGACAAGAGGAGAGAGGTGCCCCGTTCTAAAATCTGCATCTCAGGTAACTTTTTTGGAGGGAAAGCCCTCCAATGAGACTTTGCTGGTTGGTCTGCTCAAAGGAAATGTTTGGGGCTTAACCAACCAGGTGAGCCTGTGTGTGAGGTAATGAGTGTGTGTCAGAGAGACAAGTTCTGGTTTTATTGAGTGCTCTGGTCTCTCTGGCACACCACATTGTGAAAGTGAACTTTTTATCCTGGCAAGTTTTAGGCAGTACTTACCTCTCCGTCTGCTCAGTGAGCACAGAAAAGGATAGCAGATGCTGCAGCCCAGAACATTATTTTGCAGTTCCAGAGCAGGCAAGAATGTGACATCAGTGTGTGTGATTCAGACATCACCAGGCCAAAAAAATCTCTCCCTGATCCTGCTAAATCATTGCCAGGGCTCAGCACAGGCAGGTCTGGGAACCTTTTCCCTGCTGTGGGGGCAGGTTTCCTTTGGAGCAGGTGTGGAAACAAGTTTCATTTGGAGCAGGTGTGCCAGTGTTGGTGCAGCTGGAGGCAGAAGGCGAGGCAGCAAGCGGAGGGGCTGGATGCAGAACCTGAGTGCCCTCTGACATGAGGAGGAGAAGGGACCAAGAGCACCCCCAGGGCGACACAACCAGTCAGCTTCTCTAGGCTAGATGGGGTTTAGGAGCTGGGGCAGGCTGGAGATGGTTTCTAGGTGGCTGTGGAATGCAGTGCTGTGATCGGGATCCCAGTGATGGTTTGCATGCACTGAAGCCGTGGGGTGCAGCAGCATTGACCCCACCATGTGAGCTCAGATCCACACAAGGTATTCCCAGGCTGAGAAGTCAGAGCACTGTATCACCAAGGGTTTGGTGTCTATTCTGCACTCCCAGAACTGGCTGAGTGACTGAAGGCTAATCACTTCACCTCTCCGTGCCTCATCTTCCCTTTCTGTCTAAATGGGGATAGTAAATACTTACCTACCTACCTCACAGAGGTGTTGTGAGGCTGAATTCATTAGGCCCTGAGTTTTAGCTGGATCTGAAGTCAACTTCCAGTCTTGCAGCTGGATGGAGAGTGCAGGCAGCTCTGTGGACGTACCAGAGTACGTTGCTGATGCAGAGAATTGTACTTAGCATGGCTGGATGCTCTTGTTGTAAATGTGGATCTGATAATTTGTGATTTTCTTAGGGATCTTGGAGGAAAAGCATGATAGCAGGGCAGAGAATTCAGTTCTGATATGGAAACATGAGAATGCTTAGGCTCAGCTTACTCACAGGCATGATCAGATGTGTGCTGTGAGAATATTCTGGAGTCTGCTGGTTTCAGGAGAATTGTTTTCCTTTTCATTGTGGCAAGAAATGAACACAAGCACTAAAGGCAAAGGATAATACTGGGCTGGGTTGTTACAGCCAGCTAACAAGGGAGGGGAGATCACCAGAGTTTTCAGTGCAGAGAGGAGGAGTAGTTACCTACTCATACACAATGTAGCAGAACAGTTGAGTCAATCTGTTCAACTCATTATGGTGCAAGTTATTTGTCTGTACATGACATCTTCCTGTGATGGTTTGGTGCTAAACATCACCTTCGTGTCATTTGGCAGGAGAAATTAGAATAGTGGGCCAAAATGAGTCAGCACAGCGTCTGCCCCTTGTGGAGACAGAGATGCTGTTGATCATGCCACTTGCTGTGGTCACAGGACTGCTGAGAGACTTCATGTGACCTGCTCTGTTCCTAACCAGCATAAACTTTTTGAAACGACATCCCAGGAACACCCAGGATGGAAGTGGGCAGCTTTTTGTTTATAGCAACAGCAAATACTCCCTGTAGTGCTGCATAACACGCCAGAAATAAGCCTCTTTGTTGTAGTTTACTTCCATAACTAAAGGATCTTTTAACCTGTAGAAATTCTATGCTGCCATTTTGTTACAACCCATTTCTGTGCTCCAGCAGGTTTCATGCTGGCTTAAAGCTTTCAGACAGAGCTAAATCGGGGTGGGGGGTGTGGGGAGTGGTTCTTCTGTTGTTGTTTTTGAGGAGGGGGGAGCATTAGAAGCAGGGAAGGGTTCAGATGTAGAGAAAGTTCAGTATTTGGAGAATTTGATGTTGTATAAATATGGAAGGTGAGTGTCACTAGAACAAGTCTTTTGGGAAATAGGTCTCCGTTGACTTGGCACAGGTCACTTCCATTGGCTTGCCAGGAGCCATGAAATGCATGCTTACTCGTGGCTGGGAGACACTGCACACACCTTGTCCCTCACTCCTCCACCTCCTGAATGAGAAACAACCCCTTTGTGAGGAAAGAAAAAAAAAGAGTTTTATCAGGTTTGCCCAATTCGTGGAGAAATTCAGGAATTGAAAATCACATGTTCTCCATTTGCTGTTAGAATTCCTTCTGTGGGTTTAATGCATTTGTCGTTGTTGTATTTGTGCATGGTACAAGTGACAACACTGCGTAATACAGTGAGCAATAACAATTAGGTATTAACCACTTCCACATTAAACCTGCCACATGCAACCGTTCCCCAAGGCCACAGAATGTTTTGGTTTTGCCCTGTACGTTTTACTGTGTGAGATTTGAGATTTTTTTATTGACTGTCTTTAGCTCCAACTAAATGGGAACAGTAAACAACCCCAGTGATCAAAATCTAGTTTAATTTGATTTTGTTGGTTAGCCTGTACCTCTGGCCTGACATTGGTTTTCCTTCTGTTTAATCATACCTTACTGAAATAAGGAAAAAAGCATTGAGGGGGTGCTACACCCATGCATATCACTCTAGGCCATATTTTCTTTCATGAGGGCAAGCTCATTCTGTGAACATCTCTTCCAAGTTGCAGAACAGATCCAGGGGCACAGAGGTGTCTGAGAATCTGTTAGGAAGCATTGGTAGTTTCAGCTGGATGGTGATGATGGATTTGAGCAGTTTTGGGTTCTTTGCATTGCCATGCTGCCCAGCAGGGCTGCACTCTGTGTGGCACTGGTCCCCTCAGCTGCAGAAGAGCACAGTGACCCAGAGAGGAGGATGCTCAGCAGAGGCTTCCCAGCAGCAGCCCTTCAGCACTCGCTCTCCCTACGTGCAGTGTTAGCCATGTTTGGCCTCTATGGACTTTCTTTGTAAATTAAAACTCTGTTTCCAGACAGCATTAAACTTTTTATATTATGAAATTTACCATGTAAAAAGATTTTCATATTTTTATTGAAATTGCTAAGGCATTTGGCCTTTTCTTCTTTGTGATTTCAGTGTCTATTAAAGCATGAGTTCTCTCAGTGCCTCAGTCTCTTAATCTGGAAGGATTTGGGGATGGGTGATTGTTGGCTCTCTGCTCTCTGCCCACACCCAGCTCCCCTGTGTCAGTGTCCTGTGGCAGAGTGGGGCTGAAACTCAGGGCAGCTCTCCTCAGCTCCCTCTGGAACTTCCCTCCTCTTTTTGTGCAGTGCAGTGTTCCTGTCACCATTGCTCACTGGAAATTGCTTTTCCTCCTCCTGGCAGGTGGTGGGAGCACCAGTATTTACTTTTATCGCTTGTAGCAGAGGACTGGAAGGGCTGGGAGGAGCTCTGAGGGTCGTGAGAGTGCTAAAGGGAGGAGAGAGTCCCCCCATACTGATGCCAGCTGAAACTGGATAAGTTAAATCCTTGTGCCCCCAGGTGAAAGATACCCTTGTACTGCAGGGAAGTGTTGGAGACACATGAAACTGAACCCACAGAGTTGTTCTGGGGCTGCAGCCTGCACACTCAGAGCAGCCAGGGGCCAGTGCAGTGCTGGTTGTGCCACAGGCTGAGCCTGGGCTGGAGCCTTGCCATGAGCAGCAGCTCCTGGGGCAGCGTTCCCTCCTCCAGAGGGGCTGTGCTGGAGTGGGCTCAAGTGGTTTGTGTGTGCCAGGCCTGGGCTCAGCAGGATGTGGCTGCTTGTGACACTGGTGTGTGGCAGGATGCAGCTGTAAACAGAGGCTTTGGGCACTAAGCAAACACCACACAAATGTTGTCCATATGGGGAAGGAGCAGCAGCAGGGCCTGCATGCTGCCAGCGTTCTGAAAAACCAAATAAAGGAAAATCCTGAATGCTTGGGGAAACTGATTTACAGCCCTGATCTCTGCTGCTCCTCATGGCCAGAGCCAGGGCAGGCCTGAGTCACCACTCAAGGACTTCCATGGAAGAGAAGCAGAGAAAAGAATGATGAAAACAATTCTGATCTCATTTGCTGCTCCTGTGTTTGTGAACATGTGGAATGTGTTGGAAGATTATTTACCTGAAGGAATTTGGTAACTGGATTCTGCTGAGGATTGTTTTGTGGTATTCACACCCCCCAACCACGAGCCTCTGTAGAACTTGTCCCTGTCACACTGCCCTGCACTGGCCGGTATCACACCCCTGAGGTACCACTGCAATTTCTCTCCTCCAGGTTTCTCACAAGGGCTCGTCCACCTGGGGCTGATTTCAGCCTTCTTTCAATGTTTCTGAGCTTTCAGACCTGCAGACTCCCTTTAAATTGTAATTTTTAGCGCCAGCTGAAGGTGAAAGCCCCAGCCCGGCTGAACCTTGTTCGGTTGTCAGGTCATTAATCCCTGTCCTTCCGCGACTGCGATGGAGGCGAAAAGAAATGGTTTCACAAGGGGGCGGCATTGACCGCGGAAACCGAGGCTGTACGGATTTTCTGTGGTTTCATTCGTGTGGCAACACAGGGGCAGCCCAGAGTTAACTGCGATTCGCGGGTTTTTGCTGGAAGCAGATTGTAAAAGTGTAAAAGGGGATTTGAGTGTGCCAGAGGCAGCGGAGCGGGTGGGCAGCGGCACAGCGCCAGGGGCGGTGTCGCCAGGGCAGCGGAGCCGGTGTGACAGCGGAGCCGTGCCCCCGAAATTCACCGACACTGCAGCTCCTCACGTCCCGCACGCTGCGGGTGGCCCCATCCGGCAACGG
>NW_005054330.1:881588-899905 GCF_000277835.1 Geospiza fortis | reverse complement strand
GGCCACAGCCCTGCCCTGCTTCCTGCTCCCTGTTGACGTCGGGAGCTCCGCGGCAATGGGTAGATCCGTGCCCAGCGGGCTCCTGCCAGCAAAGCTCAGGCTGGTTTGTTCCTCTGTCCCGGCTTTTGCTAATTATTTCAAAGTCCAGTGACTGTCAGTGGTAGTACAGGTAATGTGTAGGTTGAAAAGTTTATAAACAAATTGGGCATAACACGAAGTTATTGTGACAGAGCTGGAAGTAGATCGCAGATTTCCTGGCTCTTTTGTGCGGGTTCTGACACGTTCCATCCCTTGTGTTTCCTTTTGTATCTGGCATTGAACTTTACTTGGTTTTGTTGGGTTATATCCAAAGCCTCCTTGTCACAGAGATTTCTGAAGAGAAAACTTGAATTGGCTCCTTTTGACACTTCTTTCTTTAGCGTCTGTGTTATATCTGTTATCTGCAGGTGAAGTCTAATGGTTCATTTTACTGAGTTTTCTCTTTTCCTCTTTCAGCCGAGTGGTTTTACCTTGCTCCGTGCAAGAGGTATGTCCTGATCATCCTCCCTTCTTTATTCAGGGCTTGGAGGGGATTTTGTGTCAGAAATGTGGCCAGTCTGAGTCCATACATTCCCTGTGCTGTGGCTGCACTGACAGAGATGAGTGACACAGGTGTGAGCCCTGTTCTGAGCAAGGAATTTCCAAGGAAGCAGATGCAGCACTGAGCCTTAAGGTGTTCTGAGCCTTTCTCTGCCACCAGTACAGTTGTGCCCTGTGGCACCACTTTGCTGCTGATCCAGCACTGAGGAACTCCTTTTCCTGAAGGCACAGGTGAAGGAATTGTCTTCCCAGATCTGAAGCCAGCAATTCAATGGCACTGAAGTGCAGTTAAATGAGAGTTATGCTAGGATCTCTGTCGTGACAGGGTGCTGAATGTGCTTCTGAGGGAAACATCACACTTGTTCTGTAGTGTGCATTTCCTGGGTGCTGTAAGGGCAGCACTTAGTTGGTTGAAAGTGTGAACTGGGAAGGCTCAGAGCTGGAAATTAGTCACTCTAAAATCTGTAATTGATATTTCTTGGTGCAGTGAAGAACAACATATACACTTAGCTCTTGGGATAGGAAAAATGAAGTTATGGTGTTCACCAAAGTGTTGGGTGGCTGTGGAACAGCTGGGGTGTAGACCAGGTGTGTGTAAGCTGCAGATATGTGTTGCCAAAAAGTTGTCAGAATCCACTAAATATCTTTTCTATGGTGTATTTTACTTTGCTAATAGTCTTTTTCATATTACTGAATTGTCAGAGGAAACAGCTAATTGTTTTTAGCATGTTAAAAGGTTTTGGCCAATTTTGGTGCTAACATTTGACTTCTCTTCCCTCTGCAGTATCAAGTTGGGCAGCTTTATTCTGTGGCAGAAGCTAGCAAAAACGAAACAGGAGGTGGGGAAGGAATTCAGGTCTTAAAAAACGAGCCTTATGAACAGGATGGCGAGAAGGGACAATATACTCACAAAATCTATCACTTAAAGAGGTGAGAAAAGCCTTGATGCACGTTGTAGTCCCTTGGTATTGAGCAAGAAATGTTGAAAGGTGAAGTTTAATTTGCTGAATTGTGCATGAGTGCTCTGGTGAGTGGGGAAATGTGAAATACAGTGGATTTTAAATATGTGGGATGCTTGTCTGGGACAGCTGAAGGAGCTGTGTTTGCTTGCTGTGGACAGGAGTCAGAGATGAGTGGGACATAAAGTTCCTGCTGCAGGTCAGGAGCTGCTTGCCAGGGAGCTGGAGATGAGAGCTCTGTGCAGTGCTCCTCCTCAGGAGGTGTCTTTGCTGCTGTGCAAGAGGAAGGATAGCTCAGCATTCCCCATGATCACACAGCTCACTCTCAGTTACCTTATCATTACCTTTCCCATTTTTTCTCAACCATGTCATGATCAGAAAGTTTTTTGAAGTTCTTGTGTATTTCACTACAGGTGACAATGTGCATCATAACCCCTCAAATGCTTGGGTAGAATGTGCCTTTCTTTGCCATTTCTTATTGGAGTCAGAGGAAGCAATGAGGAATTTCAGCTGGCAGGATTTTAAACACATTGTCCTTGTCTGTTTTCCCAGTAAAGTCCCTGGGTTTGTAAGGATGATTGCTCCAGAAGGCTCCCTGGTGTTCCACGAGAAGGCCTGGAATGCATATCCCTACTGTAGAACAAGTGAGTCTCCCCCTGTGTTCTTCTGTTGGTGTTTTTGTATGTGAAACCTTTCAGAAACAATTGTATCTAATAATGCTCTGTGCTTTCTTTTCCTTTGCATTGCACGTGTTTTCCTGTGACGCCAGTTGTGACAGTGAGTATTTGAAATCCTACCAATCATATTTTGGGGTTTTTTGAGACATATTTTATCTGTTACTGCCCATTGCAATTGTCTGGTTCCAGCCTGTCAGATGTGCCTTGCTAGGACTCCTGATGTAGAGTACAACAAAGCAACTCCCTGTGCTTTATTTGTCTGCACGTGGCTGTAATTAGAACTGTAATTTGTCAGAGAAATTATTTCATTTTCTACGTCTTCTTTTATGCCTTTAATTATGATGCGTAATGTCTGTCCTGGTAAGACATAATGCTAAGAAAATGGGAAGGGAAAAGTGACATATCAGAGGCTTCTACACTCCTGAATGCAGGAAGAGCAGGGAAGTGGAATCAGTCCCTGCCTGTCTGAGATGCCATTGCTGTAAAATGAATTCCTGCCCCAGTTAAAATGGGGTAACTGGGAGCCTAAGTGGATCAGCACAGCTCAGGATTTGGGTTTGTTTTTTTAAGATGCATGGGAGGCACATCATTAAGATTTTTTTACATGTTTTGGTGACCTGTTTAATGACAGCTTTTAGTTAAATGTTAAACTGCTTTATCTGCTCCCTTGCAAACATGGTTTAGATTGTTACCATGTGGATGTGACACAAGTGAGTTTGAGCTGTTGAGCTTGACTCACTGTGGTATCTGTGCACACAGGTGTGTGCCCTCTGACTTTTGGAATCAGCAGGGCTCTGTCATTCTCTGTAGATGTACAATTTGGTGGCAGCTGGACCATTATGATCCAGCTTTATGATTGTCATCATGCTGTACAGTAACATCTAGCTGCAGGATTATTAATTTGAAAATTACTTGAGCATTGAGGTAAAGAACTTCAGGGTTGAGGACAGCAAATGGCAGGGTGGTTATTTCTATTGGTGTGCACAGGTAGAGCTGGATTTCTTAAACATGACTGGTTTTAATTTAGTAGTCACTGCTCTAGTTTAAGATTATCATATACCTATGTCTGTGTGTAGGTAAGGGGCTGTTTCTCTGGTAATTTCAATATATTGTGTTGCTAGTCAGGGATTAGTAATGGCATGTATGTAGATACCATTTATCTAAACTTAGAGCAGAGAGGTGTAATCAGACTTGTGCCTTTTGCTTTTAATTCTTACAGAATGAATACATGAAAGATGACTTCTTCATAAAAATTGAGACCTGGCATAAACCAGATTTGGGAACAACAGAGAATGTGAGTTGGGGTTTGGATACCAAGCTTTAGTGCAATTGTACAATTAGTACAGATAAAGTATTCTATACCTGGTGATGGTGGATAATTATTGCATAAAGTCAATGCCTGACCAGTGAGTAAAACAAGAAAAGCATTTTTCAGGTTCTTGCAGGGTGGTCAAGCTGCCTCATGTAAGGAGATCAGGAGAAGGGGTTTGGTTTTTATGTTTAGAGGTCAATATAGATGCTTGATTCTCATGCAAATACTTAAATAGCTTTTCAGCAGATCCTTTTGTTAATTTCATGTTCTTTTACCATAGACATGCTACTGAGAGTTAGGTTGATGAGTTTATTTGAAGACAGGTTCCACAAGAGCACTGGAATTGATCTCTGAACACTGTAGCTAAATACTGAAGCTGCCTCTGAATTGTCCCAGCTGCTGATGTTCTTGTTTTCTCCCCAGACAATCACTTTGGTTCGTGTATCACTTCAGGAAAATTTTGATCTGTAGTGACAAACATTTATAAACCATCCAGAGAGGAGTAGTTGTCAGTCTGTTTCCAGTGCTTGGGTGAGCTGTAGCTCTGGATGTGCTACACAGGAGGGGATTGTTCTTGGACAGCTCCCCTGGCTGTAACTGAGTTTAGGTGTGCTGGACAGACCACGGGTGTGGAGCTGATTCCATCCTCTGACCTTCACACACCCTCAGACTACACCTGGTCCACCTTCAAGGCAGTCCTATGCTTCTGGGAACCTGTGAGATCAGGTTACTGAAATCTGCATTTTTGCACTTGGAATTTTTACACCTTTCTAGCTCGAAAAGTTCATGCAGATTATGGAATGGGTAATGGTTCTAATTAGAGCTTGATTTCATTAGTGCTAACAAATGTGACAGATGAATAGAGCTTAATCTTAAATGCAGGTTTCCTGAATGCACAAGAAGTGAAGGCTTTGTGCTGGCTTAAAATTGATTAGTGAGTGAATTAAACTGTAATTGTGGAAATCATTCCCTTTGAAAAAGGCAGAGGAAGAAGGGGTCGGTTTGGAGAATGCTGCTTTTACAGCATCCTGAAAAACTCCCTGGCACACACATGTACTGCACCAAGTGATCACTGTGTGATTCCCAGCATGGGAATAATTCCTTCTTTATTTTTTTTTTTTTTTGCAGGTTCACAATTTAGATCCAAACACATGGAAGAGTGTTGAGGTTGTCCATATTGACATTGCAGATAGAACTCAAGTAGAACCAGGAGTAAGTAAATGTTCTGCTCTTGGGATTGGGATGTAGCATGCAGCTGATTCCATCTGTGCTTTGAGCTTTTAGTGAATAAGCCAAAGTGGTGTGGATTTCACCCAAAAGAGACATGAGAAGTGTCTTTAACAGAACCATTCATTTATGTGTCTCCCTTCCTTCTTTGGTTTTACTGCTGATTCTTTCTGCACAT
The DNA here is from genome assembly GCF_000277835.1 of Geospiza fortis. Taxonomy (NCBI): domain Eukaryota; kingdom Metazoa; phylum Chordata; class Aves; order Passeriformes; family Thraupidae; genus Geospiza; species Geospiza fortis. The sequence continues at coordinate 894,973 of NW_005054330.1, read as the reverse complement.
CTGGATCTGCTGGGGCTGTTGCCTGGTTTGTTAAATTGTAACAGCTGGACTGTTGGATGTTAAATATTTGTTGGACAGTAAATATTTGTTGGACAGTAGGGAAGTGGTACTAATATGGCACTAATATGGAGACTGTTTGCACAATAAATGTGATTGTCTTGGTTTTGTGCAAGGAGAGGCTCTTTATAATGTTTGACTGTTGTTTTCTGAAAGTAGATACTTAGATATCCTACATTCTGGGGAGAGGACTTCTTTGCAGGAAGTCCTTGGAACTATTTGCAGTACATAATTCTCTTTTTTCTTTTGTGTATTTGACCTACAGAGTATCAAAACTGAGTGCAGAGTGGTCTCATCCAGAGTCTTAAGTCTCTTGTGATGTACATTTCTATATTGCTACATTTCTACATTTCTGATTCATTTTTATAAACTTCTAACATAATTTCCATGTTTAGCAAATATTTTAGAAGATATTTGCAGATTCAAACTCACAGTATAGTCCATTTTTGTGTAGGAATACTTGGGATTCATTTTCACTATGTGATTGAATTTTTTATTTCTGTTTCATCTCCCAGAAACTGTTTTGCTCAGTGCTGACTTCATTAACCAAAGCCTGGCTTTGTGATTAAACTCTTAGCAGACACTGGTAACTCTGAGTTACCTGCAGACTGATATCCTTGCTGGTTACTTGTTTTCCCCTTTTGGGATGAGACATCAGGAATCCTCTGGGACCCACACTTGGAGTCTCTTCTGTTATAAAAGCCTGAAGTTTCTGGCCTTTGTCTTCTCTCTCTTTACTTCTTAGGGCTTCAGGAGAGACACTTTCTATTTGTGCTGATATCTTTATCAAGTTTAGGTAATGGAACTTGAATCTGTTTTTTCTTGGAAGTTCAGCTACATCATAACAAAATTGCCAAGAGTGACATGCTGACTCGTGCTCATTTTAGTACGTATAGAAATAATTTGGGTGACAGCTGTGACTTTCTTTAGATACACATTTAACCCTGCCTTCTCTTAATCATTTCCAGCATGTAGTCTTTGTCACTTTATGTTGTTTGTATATAAAAGTGACTTGCCAGGAGAGAAAGACTTTTTAAAGTGTAAGCAAAAATGAGCACTTGATGAACATCAGAGGAGGCTGTGGTTTTGGAAGTAATTTGTAGAAAAGCAGAGTGTAGTGAAAAGAAATTGAAATCAGGTTTATAGCTGTTTTTGTACAATGAAGACATTAAATGTCTTGCTTAGGTCATAGTGGATTTTTATAACTTGAAAGAAAGTTCTAAAATTACAGTTTTGTAAGAATCAGATTACACATGGATTTGGATTTTGGATTTCTGTGTGCTGTCCATTTTTGTACAGTTTGAGGAAATATATTAGAATATAGGAATTGCTCTTTTGTAGTCTGTAAGGAAGTGTTAAAAGATTCTCAAGTTACAGAGCTTGATAGGTGTATCTCTGTCATTTCAGACTTAATTTATCACAATAGGCAGCTAAACAGCTCCATGTTATTAGTGCTGAACCTTGGAATCATCATGCAGTGCCACATCTCATGGGACAGCCTATCTGTGTACAAATATGATGTGCTTTTAGTTTTGTACCCCTCTTTTCATCCTGTTTATAAATATTCATCCCTCCCAGCCTTGTTCCTAGTGACCTTTACATGCTGGCCCTGGGCCTGGCACCACGATGTGTGTCCGTGATAGCCAGGCTGGTTCCATTTCCCATTTGAACCTTGGCATTCTTTCAAAGGTGATCTCAGGCAATGGTTCCCCTGATAGCTGTGCTGTAGCTGCAGGACTCTTCAGGAGATGGCAGTGATTGCAAGGCATTTTTTATTAAAAGCCTTTTAGCTAAACCTACCTAAACCACACCAGTTCCTGTCAGGGCAGTGTACAGTGGTGCTGGTGACTGTTTCAGTTGTGAGAGATGGGAATCATGCACTGAGTTGGGAGTATGGCATACTTGGATAAACCTGGTTTTGGTCTTCTGGTGTGCTGTGAATGAGCACTCACGGAGCTGTGGGTGATGTTGGAAGGAAGTTCTGGTATGTGATACCTTCCTCAGGATCTGTATGTGAGTTTTTTGCTTGATACCACCAGTAGTATGTACATTCTCTTGCTTAAAACACTAATGCAGTACTGAGCTGGAAAGCCAGAATTTGTGTCCATCTACCTAGTTAGTGTGATGCCACTCCATGTTCAGTTCCATTTTCATGGATTTGCAGATCAGACATCAAACTTGTGTAATTGTCGTGTTAGGTTCTAAAAGTTTTCTTAAAATCATTCTGTGCCGTATATATGCTTTGAATTTTTATACCATTTGATAGTGAACCATGAGTTCTCAGGAGCTCTGTTACCACTCTGAGCAGTTCTAAAGACTGAGAATGAGAATTGTAAAGAAGTGCCCAGGTTCTGGGTTTGTTGTGATATTACTTTGTTGTATGTGGTTCACAGTCTCTCTAAATCATTCTTTGTAATAGATGGTTGCATTCATGCATATAATACTGAGAATTTGAGCAGAAACTGCCTGGGAAATGGTATTTGTGTATTTCTTTGAAATGGGTTTGCTCCTCTGTCCTGTTATGCTGCTGCAGGCTGATGTTTGCCTAACTTTCCAGAGGGCTTCAGGGGTTTGAGCTGTAATATTTGCTCCAGCAGCTGCCTGTTTTTCTTCCTAAGAAGGACTTGTTGTTGTCAGGAGTTAAGCTCTTGCTGCACAGATATTTTCCTTAAACTCTGCAAAGAACTGTTGTTTATTTGTACTTTGGCTCTAGTCCAGTCTTCTTCCCTGCATGCTTGTAGGATTTGTGTGTAGAGAAGAGTTCCTACAAAGCTCTCCTGTCCATCTAGGCTTTAGTCTATAAAGGGTTTTTCCTGTCCTTAATAGGATTTGGGTTAACTGAGTTCTAAAAGGTCTTAGTTCAAAGCTTCTGTCTCTAGCCCAGAAAACTCTACCCATTTCCTTGGAATTTCTGTTTTCACTCCTACCTTTTACTCATAGATAACATTTTCTTCCTCAGTGTTTCCAGCTGTGCTTATTTTTATGTGGGTCCTAAATGCAAGAGCACAGTTGCTTTTTAGCAGTGTCCCTGTGCAGAGGGAGGTAGGGTGGCAGGTGACAGCATCATGTGGACTTGAGTGTCCCTGGGGTAGCCAGACCAATCATTCCACTCCATAAACCAGGCAGATCAAGGCTGCACATGTAGCTCAGTTTAAATGCCTCATGCCTCACACCACTACAGTGAGCTCTGCTTTGGCAGGATGCTCACACAGTGAAAATAAATTCAGGCTTGTCTCAATGCAGTACCTGCTTTTATTTATAAAACTGGCACTAGGAGGTGGAATTCTTGTGTTTCTGTTTGGCATGTTGCTGCCCCAAACCAGCAGCAGTTCTGCCAGCAATTAGTTACATAGAGGAAAATTGTTTATCCATTGCTGTATCTTGATTCACTTGAATGTCTTCTATCCAGTGGTTGTGTGGAATTTTTAAAAGGCAGTCATGAGCAGGATTCCCTCCTGTTCCGCCTCCTTCCCTCCTGTTCTGCCTCCCCAGCAGAGGCCATGTGTTGCAGCCTGAATAGCTTTGGCATGCTGGTTGCTGAATTATTGCCTTCTCCTCCTCTCAGGGGTCACAGACCCAGAGGGACAGTGCAGATGTCACAGTGTGCACAGCACAGGGCAGCCCTGGAGAGCTCTGGTGTTGTGTTGGGAGCAGGTGTGATGGAGCCAACCTGGCAGCTGTGCTGCACCCATCCTGCTCCAGCAGAAGCTTAACACAGTGGGATATTGAATCTGGTGGTGTTTTCTGACTCTCAGAGTGTTTTATGTTACAGGACTACAAAGCTGATGAAGATCCTGCATTATTCCAGTCAGTTAAGACAAAGAGAGGACCTCTGGGGCCAAACTGGAAGGTAGGAATTCCTTCTATACTAGGAACTGTTGTTACAGCCTTAGGAATTCTTTATCAGCAGAAGAACAAAGTTCATGATTCCTTCAGAACCTGGCTCAGCTCGAGCTGAGGAACAAATTTTCTGTGGCCCAGCACATCCCCCATGTGACACCCCAAAAGCAGCACAGAACTTGCCAGTACACCCTGCCTGCCATCAGAATCTGTCACAGGAGGGAATGGGCTGTGTGTGCCACACCAGAGATCCTCACAGGAATTGAGGAGCCCATTGCTGTGCCCTGGGGTGAATCACAGGGATTCTGCCAGGAACAGCCCAAAGTTACTGATTAGAATGCTGTTTTTCTGTAATAATGCTTAGAATCATATTTTGTTATCATAACAACATATTAAATTTAATTAATTTGCTATAAGTTATACTATTTATCATTCTAATGCACTAATTAGAATTATAATTTCTAATAATTAAACTTCTAAAATATTAAAACTTCTTTTCTATTATCCCCTAACAGAAGGAGTTAGCAACTGATGAGGAGTGTCCCAAAATGTGTGCTTACAAATTGGTGACCATCAAATTTAAGTGGTGGGGACTGCAGAACAAAGTGGAAAATTTTATACAAAAGGTGAGTGCTTCTACCTTTTGGGGCTGTGTTGATGTTGGGGTTTGAGCAGGAGCAGTGGTGCAGTTTCCTATTGCTCACAGCCAGGGAATTTCTGTCCTTTTCCCCAGCCAGTCAAACCATTTGTGTCTTGGTTTGCTGCAAGTGGGGCTTCACTGGAATTACCAGAACAATTCTCTAGGGAAAAAAAGCAAAATCTTCAGGAAGTGGCTGATCTGGTTTGGCTGCTGCCACCTTGGAGCTGGAACAGATTTTAACAACATTCTTCATAATTCTCAAGTAACGTGAATGGCTGAACTTTCTTGAAACTCTTTTTTGATAGTGAAATTTGTTCATTCTTTCTGTGTTAAAGCATTTGAGAAATGAGGTGAATTTAAATTAGATCCAGGGGTGTGAGGTGGCTGAATCTGTAGCAGTGTGAAGCAGCACTCACTTGAAGATTTTAACTCTTCAAACTGAGCAGCTGCTATCACTTCACCAGCCTTTAGCCAGTCCTACCTGTGATCTAATGCTTGTTTATCTTCTTAAAGCAAGAAAAAAGGATATTTACCAACTTCCACCGCCAGCTGTTCTGTTGGATTGACAAATGGATTGAGCTGACTATGGAGGACATCAGGAGGATGGAGGATGAAACCCAGAAGGAGCTGGAAGCGGTAAGAAAGCTTTTTTGCAAGGCCGTGTGTGCTTCCACCTGCAGATTTATCTGTGCAGAAACAGAGGCAAGTTGTGTGGTGTCCATGCCTGTGTGTGTGTTTGGGCAATGGCTGATGAGCACTGTGACCCCTTGGGTGCAGCCCCATGGGCTCCTGCATTCTGTGCTGATTTAAGGTAAGTACCTCTGATGTCATTAAATGCAGGATGTCTGCCCTGACTATCTCTGTGTTTATGGCACCACACTCACTGCAAAAGTCCCACTCAGGGCCCTTTTGTCACTCTTTGGTTGGAACTCAAAGCTGTCACTCTCCTGTTCCATCTCATGTCTTGCTTTGTTTCAGTTCTGGTCGTCACTAGATCTGATTACTTTTTCTCTTCAAGCAAGTTTGTGTCACTTGTCAGTTGTTCCACTTCTGATTAGCACACCAAACCAAAGACTTACTTCCAAAAAAAAAGTCAGTAAAATCGCTGAGATCATGTCAGTTTTCCTGCTTAAGTGGCTGTGAGGACCAAATCCGTGGGGGCTGATGTCTGGGAGAAAGCCCAGCCTTAGGGCACTGTCCCTGCACTCTCTATTCAGAGGTAGAGCACCACCACAGGCTGGGAAGGAAGCTTTCTTCTGTAGAGTCTTTCCAGACCATCACCTTTTCCATGAACCTTTCCCATGTTCAATCCCACTGGCATTTTTGCCGTTCTTGGATTTGCAGTTGTATTTCCTTCCCGTTTTGACAATTGCTTCATGCCTCAAACCCAGTCAGGTTACCCAGACAGTTCCAGTGTCTTGGTTCTTCCAAGGCACAATGTGTCTTCAGCTAGAACTTGCTGTTTGCCTGCTTTGAGCCATGCCAGACACCTCTGACCTGGTTGCCCAAGGCTCCAGACCCGGACAGGAGCCCTGGGGCACATTCTGTGCTCTGTGCCTGGTGAGTCTTTGCTCTTGGTACCAAAGCAGCTGCAGCTCCTCCCTCCCCACTTGTGCTCTCCAGGAGCTTTCCAAGCAGTGTGGAACAGCCTGTGTTGTGTAGGGATGTTTCCTGCACTTCCTGCATACTTCACAGTCCTGTGCTGAGCTGTAGCACCAAATGCTCTTTGCCCATCAGCTGGAGGGTTTGGGTCAGCAGCTGCAGAATGTGCTGTGGACAAAGTTGGTGTTCACTCACTCTTGTAGATCTTGTGCTCTCTCATGAGCATTTGGGTATTTTTGGCAGTTGTTTTCTCAAATCAAGGGGGTTACTTCTTGAATTATAATTTATGCCTGATCCTGTTCCTAGAGCCATCAGTTCCCAGGTGTCTGTGGAGGAGGAAGCATAACAGCTGTCCTCTGTAAACTGACTTTTGCCAGAAGGGTTCCCTTTTGCACATCCATAGTTCTTAATTTGGACTGAAACAGACTTTATCCAGTTTCCCTGATAGTGAGGGTAGTGGCAGTGAGGAGTGCACACCACAGGTGTGCTGGAGAAAGGCAGCAGAATTTTACATACTTGTGTGCATGGTGAAATTGTTCCTTTGTGTCTCTGTGGACTGTGGATATTTTGTTTCACATTTCTCACTGGTAAGTAGCTCCTTTTAAATATTTTTTTCCAAAATATTTGCTGCTCTTTTAGTTCTTACCTTCAGCCAAACACAACTCACATGTGTGTTAACATTTAATGTTATCCTCATTCTTAAACATCAAATGTATTTACTTAATATTTTCTCATTTTGCAAAGGCAAATTGTTGTGTAAGATGTTAGTGTCAGGAATTTGGAATTTGTGCATTGTTTAAAAAGTTGGGTTGTTTTGGTTTGTTCTTTTTCACAAGATAAATGTATGATGTTACACTAACCCAGATTTCTGTGAGATGTGAGAGGAGTGAGGACCTACTGTCTGGGGGTTTTTCCAGTTGTTGCACAAGGGGTATCTACAAACACCTATACATGATGTAATTTCCATGGGTTTATGGTGCAGTGCATTAATAGGCAACCTAAGGGCAAAAATGTCACTGCCAAATAATATCAATGCTAGTTTTATCCAAAATAATTTGTCATCTTGTTTCATATTCAACTACTCCATCCATTGTGCTCACCAGTAACTGCCATTGCATCCCCAGTAAAGTGTGTTTATGGCCAGGACCTCTGGGAAGTGAGTGCTCAGGGGTGAGGTGCTCAGTGTGACACAGATACGTCCCTGCAGTGGTCAGGAGTGGCCAGGGCAGCTCTAGGCAGTTCTGTGATGCTGAGAGCCAAACCTGGCCCAAAGCAGGGCTGGCAGTGCATGTTCTTTCCCACACAGTGTCCTGGTTCTCTTCCCCTCCTCATGAACACCCTTTCTTCTTTCTGCTCCGAGCTGATCTTTCTCTGGGTTCTGTGCGCATTCCAGTTCTTTTGTTGCTGCTGTGCTTCATCTTCAGTCGATTTTTATAGTCAGGATCTCTGCTTTTGTTACTTTCTGTTACTCTCTGAATCCTCATGAAGTGTTCTTTCAAAGTTCCTCTATCCCAGTCCATCTTTTTATCACTGTTTATGTTTCACTTGGTGGATTCTGTCTCTGGCTGCTGGAGATGAGAAGCACCTCTGCTCCATGAAACATGCATCAGCTCATCAGTGCAGAGTAGGAAAGCATCAGGTCCAGCCAGAGCCCTGTGACCAAAGTCTCTCATGCCTGTGTGAGGGTAGAGATGCCACACTGGGTACCCTGAGCAGTGATTCCATGCTGGAGCATCGTGGGCTTGGTAAAAATTCGAGCAGCATTATTTACAGCTGCTCTCCAGTTCCCAGGTCTCCTTGCCAAAAAGAAATACCATAGCATGGCCAAACCCCCTGAGCTGGAGCTGGCGCTGGCCCTGGCCAGGGAGAGGCAGATCTTGGCCCTGCAGGTCATTCCTTGTCTCATACTAACCACAGCATGGCAGGTTCTGTGTGTGGAGCTCACCTTTTATTTCACTTCAGATGCGTAAGAAGGGTTCCGTTCGAGGCACTTTGGCTGCGGACGTCTAGAGGAGTTCTCTGTAGGTTCTGAGGCAAAGCGAGCTGTGTAAGTCAACTGCTGGATGGAAAAGGAGAAGAGGGATTAATGTTCTTTTGGATGGGAATTGCTAGCAGAAATCATCTTAATGTCCACATAACCCATGTGGGCCTTACCTTCCTCCTGCTCGGTAGCGGTGTGGTGGTCAGCAGGTGGGGCTGACCCACAGTGCCCAGGACAGCAGGTGGGCACTGATGCAGGCTCTGAGGCTGGGAGCAGAGTTCCTGCAGCGTTGGGCACCTGCCCTGGTGCCTGATGCTCGCCCGGTGCAGGCACCCCAGGTGTGGGATGTGCTGCTGTCGTGGCGATGGTGCTGCGCCCTGGCGCCTGCTCCTTCTGGGCTCCAGTCACACAGGCCAGCATCACTTTGCTGCACACACAGGAGCAAAGTGATCTCTGGACTTGGTCCGTGTCACTTAGGGAAGCTGTGGAGCATCACCTTCCAGACACTTTCAGTTCTTAGAAATCCAGTTCCACCCAGAACACCAAACTGTGTCAGAGCTGTTGCTGCAGGAGCAGCTTCTCCAGGAGTGAGAGGCTCTTGGTGCTTGTGCCCAGCCCTTTGGTGCTGCTGTTCCTCACAGGGACTGTTGTAACATCCCAGCCCAAGGGTTCTACATCCCACTGATCTGTGTGGGCTCCCCAGTGAAGGGAGCTGCTCCCAGCCCTGGGGGCAGGTCCTAACCGAGGACAGCTCCCACTGAGATTCCCTCAGGAGCCAGCATTGCTTTGGTGTGACTCTGAGGCCCTGTCCTGCTTTTCCCTGGAGATAATCTCCCTGTGTGTTTGGAGCTGTGTCTGAAGCAGCTGCTAATGCAGAAATTGCCCTTCCTCTCTCCACAGCTGCGTAACCAAGGCCAAGTGAGAGGAACGAGTGCTGCCAATGACGAGTGACGCCGGACGGACGCCGGTGCCGGATCCTGGCTGTGTGTGTGGGTGCATGACTCTGTATATAACTACACACACACATGCAGACACAAGGGGTGGTTACAGTGTCTCTCTGGGTGCTATACCTGTCCTAGCAAAGATTCCAAGGAAACTTGCTTTCATTATGTATACCCCAAGCAAATAAAAAAATCAACTGAGTAGTGTCATTTAAAGGATGAATTTTGCTAACTGGTATGTTCATGAATGTCAATACTGGACCAATTTCTGCCCTACTTGTTTTCTCTCCTGTCCAAGTCACTCTGCTCTAACTCGCCCATCTCTCGTTGTAAAGGAACACTCAAACAAGTTAATTTCAGTTTTATGTCTTCCCTATGTGATGAGTTTTTGGAATAGGAACAATGAATGTATTTATAGCTATTTATTTCTGGATTGTCATTATCCTCTAGTCAAATCAGAAAAAAAAATTTCTATTAGTGGAAATTGGAAGACTTTTACTGTTGAATAAGTTTAACCCAAACTTTACCCACTCACTGATTTAAAAGAAAAAAAAAATCATGTTTTATTGGACTTTTGTACATTGAAATGCTAACAGTTTTCTTCATTAAAATTGGCAAGACTAAGGAAAAATGGCTTGTGATTTATAAAGTAATTTGCAACTTGAAATTTTTCAGAACCTGCTTTTTAGACAAGTACACTGACAGTTCCTGTAGAGCATTTTCCAGTGTATCTTAGGCTGGGCAGTGAGGACAGGGTCAGCCCTTCCCTCCAGGAATACTCCTGCCAGTGCAGTGGCTGTTCTCCAGAGCTTCCCTTTGGAAGCCATGCAAGCATTCTGGATTTCACACACAGCAATGGAATATAATTGTGATTTTAGCTGTTTTCATGTTGGAAATACACTTTGGGAGATGTAGGCTTTGAGATATGCTGACAGTTTTAGTTGTAGCCCCTGACACATTCCCCTGCTGTCTGTGAGGGGCTGATGTGTGAGAGCCCCTGGGATAACAGATGCCTCCTGTAGGAAACTCCAAAGGGAAAAGGTCTTCAGCATGCTTGAGGAACCATTCAGAGCACATAACAGGGGGACATTAACCTAATGCTTGTTAGATCAAAGAAAAGGTATTTTTAAAAGCACTACATAGATAAAGATCTATTAATGCCTGGTTTCTTCCCAGCACCCTTGGCAGGGCAAGCCTTGCCTGACTTCCCAGGAGGGCTCTGATTTCTGTTACCATCAGTGACAAAACATTCCTGCACTGGCAGCAGGGCCAGGTGTGCTGTGCACCTTGTCCTGGTGCTGGGCACGCTGGCACTGCCACACCTGCCTGGTGCTGGTGCCTCACCTGTGTGCTGCACCAGCCACCCTCCAGCCCCACAGTATTTAACGTGCTTGGTTTCCTTTCTGGGTTAGTTCAGTGCTTATTTGTCCTGTACCACCAGGAGGTTGGGCTGGTAAATGCAGAGGTCATTGAAGTACCCCTGGAACCACACACAGAGATCATTCAGTACCCCTGGAACCCAAGGGCTCAGGTCACAGTGCTGGAGTTTGTGTCCTGCCATTTTTAATGTGTTGCAATGCAGAGGGAAAGGGACCCTGTGACTTCCATGGATTTGGACTAGTTGTGAAAATTTGAGAGAATCTTGTAGTGAATGTACAATGTTTTGTTTCCTTTGGCAGTCTCTGGTGCAACTGACAAGTAAAGCAGGCAATGAAATTTAATTAAATAAATTTGATCATAAAAAGCTCTGTCTCTTATCTCAGGCACTCACATTTTGCTCCTGAGCTGGTGTTTGGGGTCCCAAAGGCTGGGTGTGGTTTGGGATTTCAGGCTGAGCAGCACCTGGAACCTTGGTACTGCTGAGCTGGGAGGACTCTGCTCACTGTGAGGTGCTGGGCTGGCAGAGGTGGGACTGGGCATGAGGAGGGGCTGCAGGTGGGAAGTGCCTCCCATGGGGCACCAGAGGTGCTGAGGGGCTCCTGGATGTCCCTCCCTGGGGTCCCATTCCTGGGCTGGCTCTGGGGCAGGGTTCTGCCTGCTCAGCTTGTGCAATCACCTGCTGCAAATGAAGGCTTGTACAGCTCCTTTAGTAAATGCAGAATTGAATTCTGTCTTTACTACCAGCTTGTTTAGCTTCCAGATGGTGAGCCAACAGGAAGCAGTGGAAGTGTAACGTAGTTTTGATGTAATGGATATGTAAACATAACAGTTACTCACTGCAATAGACTGCTGGGAACCACATTCCAGCAGTAACCTTTGAAATCCATTACTTGGCTGTACACAAGTGTGATCTAAAGGAGACTTGTAAGGAATTTGCTTTTTTTTCTGGAGGATTTTTAATCACTGAAGAGAAAGGAGAATTATTTCTGTCTTTTACATGTAGACTGAGAAATGTCAGGGGAAAAAATCTGCTGAGATTTTGGGTCTTTTGGGATTTTCCACCCTCAGGCCTTTCTAAATACTCTCTGAGCAATCTGAAAATGTCCTGTAAGACAATTTACTCTGCATTTCCAAGCCTCAGTTGATGCAGCCATGTTTAGGAGCTCCATCATGTCCTTGAAATGCAGTGCCATGGTTTTGTGGCGAAATCTGAAGCACGGGGCTGTTGCTGTGGTTTTTATTCAGTTCATACAATTCAAGAGTCTTCTCCATTGAATTCTGTCTTGATCAAGTCATTGGGAAAAGATTTTCTTTGAAGTTTTATAACTTTTAATGAAAGACTTTCAACTTGCTTGAATTTATATGAAAAATTAATTTTAATCAACAGCATATAATTGTCGGGAAGCAGAGATTATCCAGAGTGATGGCTGCAGACATTTTATTCCTGGAAGGCTCCTCTTCTCCTTATTGCCTGCTGTGGGCAGAGTTCAGTATGCAAACCCTACCACAAACAGAGTTCTGGCATGCACAGTAGTTTTAAAGATTACAATGATAATGTGTCAAGCCCAGGTTTTGGAGGCAGGTTTTCAATTGCTTCCACCTGAGGCATCACCTGCATGAGGACCCTTAATGAGAGTTAAGTGAAATCCTGTGCTGCTGTCCCTGTCTCCTCAGCAGAGGCTGTTTGAGGTCCCAGCCCCTGGCAGCAGAGCCAGGAGGATGCCTGGTGTGAGGGGAGGTGATTTCTTTGCAGTGCCCCTGAAGAGAATCTGGAGGTATTTCTGCCACTGCCCTGGGCTGTTTTTTGCTGGTATGCTGGTACTTGTTCTGATACTTGTAGTCATTTTGTTCTGGTGCTCTTTCCCCACTTTTGCTACTTATGCTGTATTTTTTAAAAACCGCTCAGCAGGCACCAGCACAGCCCCAGATGTGCTGCTGTTACCCTTTAGGTACAGTGTCTGCTGTCCATGCTTCAGAGCAGCCTTGGATTTCTTATTGCTATAAGCACAGGAATCCGTAATTTAATTTTAAATCTTTATTCCTCAGGTTGGAGACATGTTTCTTTCCTGAACCCCATCTACCTTTATTCTTTAATTTTTCTGTCTAAAATTATATGGCTTTCTGGTTTAGAATTGCATATCCAAGACACACAAGAAATTTGAGGTATTTGTTGAACCTGAACTATAGAGCTTCTCCAATCCTAGCTAAAAATCTTGATATGCTTATTTACCAAATTTCTGTTTTATAAGCTTGGCTTTAGCACCCTCCAGAACAACACCTAATGCTGTTGCTCCTTTTGCGAAAGGCTCTGTCTCCTTTGTTTCTCACGCAGTCCAAGGTAAACTAAAGGAATGTGATTATCAGGACTTATGAAAAACCCAGTAGTCACTGGCTAAACTATACCATAAAAAGAACTGAGCTACACCAACATGGGAAGTCCCTGAAAAAGGCTGGGAGCAAAATGACCATAATTGAAATCTGAAAGCAGCAACTTCATAAAGAAGTAAGCGAAGAGGTGGCTCTTTGTAAATGATGATCTAAAAAGTGTTCTGGGTTGTGAGACCTCATTTCAAATGTATTCATTAAATAATATTTGAATCATTTAACAGTTTGAACTCTACTGCACTGCTAATATCTTCAGGGGATTTTTTTTCTTCAGTAACAAAGGTGCCTTTGTTCCCGCTCAGTGCTCGGGCTGTGCCTTGGATATTAGTTGGAAACCTGATCACCCAACATCACTCCGAGGCTGCGAGTACAATGTGAGTCGTCTGCAACCCGGATTAAATCAGGCCCTTTGTACAGATGCTGAGGGGCCGTGGTGGTGGAGGAGCGATGGTTGTGGGCAGCAGGAGATCGTTAACCCTTTGTGCCTCTGGCGGGGACAGGGGAGGTTTGGGTGAGGCTGTCGGGGAGGGCTAGGGGCAGCCAGGCCAGCTGTGAGGGG
>NW_005054330.1:877673-881578 GCF_000277835.1 Geospiza fortis | reverse complement strand
GGAAATCAAATTATTCTGAAGGCAGGGCAGGTGAATTCATGCTGCTGGACTGGGTGCTTGCTGCCTTGGGATGCCTCTCCCCTACAGTGTGTGGGCAGGAGCACTTGATTTAAATTGGAAAAGTCAGGACTGTGAGCCAAGGTTGACCAGTGGCTCAGGAACGCACGTTGCGCTGTTAGACCTTATGGTAACATGATAAATAACAAACACAGGAGCAGCTTTATTTGCCTGGTGGTTTGAGTTCTGGGCCCTGTGGACTCGAGCATCTGTCACCCCAGGATGTGCAGTGTGCTCTCCAGCAGAGCCAGGAGGGCAGGGCACTGATTTAAAAGGCCAGCGTGTCCCGAGCCCTGATGGCAGGAATGGGAGGGATGGCAGCAGAATGGGAGGGATGGCAGCGGTCACAGGGCACCAAGGAACGCGGGGGATGCTCAGACACACAGCCCTGGGGGAGGCTCTCCAGGAGAAGCCAGCCTGGTCCCCAGGGATGGGGGTGACCTCCTGAGATCCAGTGACTTCCAAACCCACATCAGCTGCCCCGCTGTGCCCTGCGCTGTCCGGGCAGGATGGGACCATGGCGTGTGACATCCCAGGGGATGGCAGGATGAGGAGAGGAACCACCAAGGCAAGTGCTCTCCTGAATCTAATTCTTAGGGGAAATTAAGTCATCAGGACTTTATAAAACACCCTCTGGCTCTCTCCTTTCACAGTAATTCAATTTATAAGATGGTGAAAAATGAATTAACTTTGGTGGTTTTCTGGCATCACCCACAGTGAGCCAGACTTTCCAGATGCTCAAAGATTGTTCTTGCTCCACCACACTTATATAAATTCCCACCTGGTTCAAGTTTAGGAAAACAGCAGAACAAAGTTGGTCACACAAACTCCCACCATAAAACACTGAGGAGAGTTAAACACAGTTATCCATACAGAGCCATTTTGTTATTTATGTTTCACTGAGCTATTTTAGGAAACAAAATTTTTACTTTTCCTGTAGTCAAACTAATTCACTACTTCTGTCTATTTCTGTTGTGCTATATATAAATATATAAAAACAAATAAATATAAATATAGATAGATAGATATAAAATAATTTCTCTTTTAAATATCCCCTTCCCAATACCTGATCCTACATGTGTGTTTTAGGGATGGGAATTTGAAGGGGAAAAATAAAAGACCAAACAGTGGACTGTGCTATGGACAGGAAAAATTGCTTTAGGGTTTCCTATGTTTTTACTAATGTACACTCTCAGTGTTGTATGATTTTAGCACTATCCTGTTTTTCAGTCATCCAAATTATATGTTCAATCAAAATATATTTTTGGTGTTCGTGATATGTACACCAAAGTGCTCTGTGTGCTGCAAAAGTTTTCACCAAAGTGGCATAAAGGGCACCCAATATACTAAATTGGCAAAAAACCCACAACTGTTTGCAGCAATGGAAAACTCTACTGATATTGTGAAAATATCATGCTCCACACTGAGGAACCAGTAAACCCAAACAGGAAAGATACACAGCTTAAGGTTGCAGCCATGTAAAGGAACTAAAACCAATTGAACCAACCTTGCAGAAGAACCAAACAGGAAAATCCCTGTAAAGGGCTAAATTCTAAAATTGCTGTCTACCCCTATGGGAAATGACTGAGGTGGTTTTAGTCCCTTAACTCTGTTTATTCAGCTATGCATTTTTAAAAATGGAAAGCAGTAAAGCATCTGAAGGGATTTGGTTCAGTCTTTTCAGAAACCACATTGTTGGTAAAACTAAGCATGAAATTTTTACACTGGCAAGGTGAACTTCCCAGAAACTGAATGCAAATCAGGTATCGCAGATGAAATTGTCTTTAATCTCAATTACAAACCATGTCACCTCCAGACAGTCAAGCAGGGAAGGACAAGGAGTGGCAGAGGTCGGATCACTAGAAGTGCCCACATGTCTCTTTTCAGCTGGAGCCTCCCAGCTCAGCAGTGTGACCGTGCTGGCAGCAAATCCCTGTGAGGCACCATGTGCAGGGCAGGTCTGCCTGCTCTGGGCACAGCTGGGTCTTGGGACCTGCCCAGAACAGAGCCCTTCCATACCCAAAAATCCTTCTGTTCTCAGGAGCTTGAGCAGATGCACACAGACAGACACATCCCCTGTGGAGTGATGCCCTCCCTCGAGAGCTGCTCTGCGCTCCTTCCACTCACAAGCTCATCTAATGATTTTACACATTTGCCTCCTGCATCCGTCCCACCACCACCTTCGCTGTAGTTTGAGAGACAGGAGATACAATAGTTTCCCTAAACTGTTCCAGGCAGAAATGCTGAAAACTTCCCTGAAAATGTCAGCTGCCAGATTTGGA
Organism: Geospiza fortis; assembly: GCF_000277835.1. Taxonomy (NCBI): domain Eukaryota; kingdom Metazoa; phylum Chordata; class Aves; order Passeriformes; family Thraupidae; genus Geospiza; species Geospiza fortis. The sequence goes on along the minus strand of NW_005054330.1, from coordinate 879,239 downwards.
GACCTGTCCTTCAAAATATTACAATTCCTTTCATGGAATATCCCTGCTAAGAAGGGAAATCCCTGCCAGGAGAAACCCATCAGCTCTTTTGTGAGGTGGCTGTTCAGAGCCTCTGCTCCAGGGACAGAGCCCATCACGGGGCTGTGTGACACAGGGCAGGTGTTGGTGGCAGCACGGAGGACAAGGGAGTGGCTACAAATGAAGTACCTGGAGCTGCACTAAAGACAGGACACCTTTGGAGAGCTGGGAGTGCAAACTCCGCAGAGAAGTGAGCTTGGGTTGGTTTCCTCTGTGTCAGGGTTTAAGAGGCTCTTGCTAAGGGCTGGCTGAGCTAAAGTGTCTTGAGCATATGGGCTTATTTTGTGCAGTTTCTGTGGTGGTTTCTTCGTTAGATTTTCAGTGGTAATGAGCCCACACAGTAGATTGCTGGAGGGAGAAAAAATCATTCTGAATAGGTTTGCTGAATAATTATGAACTGAGCTGAACTCTTACATTTGCTTACTAATTGTATGGTCCGTGATGTTTTATGTATGATGCATTCATTTTGTTAAAAAGGAATTTTTTTTCTTTTTTTTTGCTGAGCAGCAACTTTTCTAAGTGCAAGTTAAACTGCCACAGTGGAAAGAGCTGGATTTAAGTCTGATGAATTGATGTTGTTTGAATTATTTTTTTTAAACATCAGTCCCACTATTTGGTTTTCAGAGCTTGCAATATGAAACCCAAAATTGTGCTATTGTCTGGAGAGTTGAAATAAATGAATCCCCTCAACTTTGGATTTGGCAGGCACAATTACTATTGTTAATTTAGAAAATAATCCCCAGCAGCTACAACTATTTAAATAATGCCTTTCCTTGCTTCCCCCAAGATGACCAAAACCCCAAGAATGAAAGTAAAAATATGTTTTAGAAAATACACTTTTCATTGCTTGGTCTGATTGAGAGAGGATTCCTTCTCCTTGGCTGGGGACTGTGACCCTTTGTGACACGGGTGACCTGACAGTGCTGACTCCCACCAGTGCTCCCAGCTCCGTGCTGGACCCCAGGAGCTGTGGGGCAGGGTGGCAGCCCCAGAGCTCATCTAAGGTTAGAAACAGGGGCTGAGCCACCTTCCCACATGCACACCACGGGCCGGCAGAACCTCGCAGCTGGTGTCCGACCTTGCCATTCCAAGCAGCTCAGTTTTTACTGCCAGAATACTTCGGCTGAGATTATTTCCATGTTTGCCATTGTCCAGCTATAGACACCATGTGGCTCCCACCAAGGTGCACAGAAGGAGTGGCGCTGGGCGAGCTGGGCCAAGCCCTGGCTGGGGATGAGATTTCAGCGAGACTGACTTTTCCAGCGAGGCTGGGGTGGCTCTGGAGGGAGCGGGGCTGAGCCGTGGTGCAGCGCACGGACTCGAGGTGCGGGCCGATGTCGCCGCTGGGCTAAGGCCGTTCTGTGCCCACGGCGAGGAGAGGCTCGGGAGGGAGCGGCGGCATCGCGGGGCGGTGGGCTGCCCGCCCTGGGCCCCCAGAAAAGCGGCAGGACGGGCCGGGGAAGGGAGAGGCGGCGGCGCCGGTGCCCC
>NW_005054330.1:874171-874604 GCF_000277835.1 Geospiza fortis | reverse complement strand
ACCACCACCGCAAGCACCGCAGCAGCCGCCGGGCTTGCTGGCCAGACAGAACTCCTGCCCGCCAGCCATCCCTAGGCAACAGCAAACAGAAGCCAACGCTCCCAACTCCAACCTGCAGGACAATGGGCCCATAATGCAGAACCAGCATGCACAGTTTGAATACCCTATTCACAGACTGGAGAACAGGAATATGCATCCCTACACCGACCCCGTGTTTAATATGCAGCACCCTCCTCCGCAACAGCCACCAAATCAAAGACTGCAGCACTTCGATGCCCCCTACGTGAGCGTCGCCAAGAGGCCGCGGTTTGACTTCCCCAACACTCCTGGCGTCGAGCGCTGTGCCTCCTGGGGCGGCGGCATGCACGGCCCGGCCATGGAGAGTCACCTTTCCCCGACGGCTTACCCTGGCCTGCCGGGCGACACACCGCCG
>NW_005054330.1:831157-873066 GCF_000277835.1 Geospiza fortis | reverse complement strand
GGCGGGGGCCCCGCCGGGGGCTGCGGGCGCTGAGCGCGGCGGAGGCACCCCTCATGACAAGCCCCTGACCTCACCATCCTGGGGCAAGGGCAGCGAACTGTTGCTGGCGGAGCAGCCCGACCTGATGTCCTCCCTGGACAGCGGCATCCAGAGCGTGACCAAGTCAGACGGCAGCTCCCCGCACGTGGACTTTCCCGACGAGGTCAGCACCAGCTACGGCAACGAGGACGAGGTGTCCTCCAGCTCCGACAACGCCACCTCCAAGCCCACCCGTAGCCCGCTGCTGGGTGGTTCGCCCAAGCTGCCCCGTGGGGAGCACGCACTTCTCAACGGACAGAAGCCCCTGGCCCTTGGCCTTCTCAGTACATCTACCTCGACCCCCGACAGCTATGGGCTCAGCACCACGGCGGGCGCTCACCCTGGCACGCCAAGCATGGAGCAGGTGCGGACCCCCACGAGCACCTCGGCCCAGGATGAGATCCACCCCCTGGAGATCCTGCAGGCACAGATCCAGCTCCAGCGGCAGCAGTTCAGCATCTCGGAAGACCAGCCCTTGGGGTTGAAGAGCAAGAAGGGGGAGTGTGCGGGGCAGAATGGGGACAGTGACCTGGGCAGCTGCTGCTCGGAGGGTGTCAAGGGCACCATGAGCACCATCGACCTGGACTCCCTGATGGCAGAGCACAACTCCACCTGGTACCTGCCTGGAGAGAAGGCCCTGATGGAGGGGCAGGAGGAGGACAAGCCCATGGCGCCCTGGGAGAAGCCCAAGCCCCCGAACCCCAGCAAAGAAGGTATCAGATGTCCCACAGGGGTGCTGGCACAGGGGTAGGGGTGGTTGTGGGCTGCTCAGGGAAGGGGACATGGTGAGGCTGCAGCTCTGGTACTCTGGGCACACACTGGTTCCACCCCTGGTGGGTGCCAGGCACCTTCCCAGTCTGGGCTGGGGCTGCAGGATGCTGGGATGCTGGGTGGCTCTGATGGGGGGGACAGTGTCAGGGACTAAGTGCTTGCTGCCTGACTGGCCCAGGTGACAACTGCCCCATGGCATCTCCGCTGCCAGCCCTCTCCCTATCATGCCTCCTAGAAAATGGGTAGATGGGGGTGCTGAGCAGAGGGGCTCCCAGTGAGCCTCACCTGAGCTCCTGGGCCTGGGATGCTGCAGATGGGAACTGCAGCCTGAGGTTCTGAGGAGGGGGGTCCTGCAGGGTCCCACCAGGCATGGGGTGCTGAGGAGGGGGCTCCCACAGAGCCTGGTGCCAGCTTAACCTTCCAGCCACTTTCCCAAAACTGTGACTGAGGTTTTCCCTGACCACAAAAACATAAATTTGGTGGTAGTTCTGCCCCTTCAGGTCCAGGTGCCCCCTGCTTGCATTTGGAGCCCACAGCAGTGTGATACTGAACTGAACGGCTTGTAACAAATGATTTTTTATTTAACTGAAAGGCAGTTTAAAATAAGGCTCTGGGTCTGTTAGTGTAAAACTTGCTTAGTTGACAGATGTTTAATTTTGACATTAGTTGTCATTTTTGATCCTTCCTTGTGTCCAGAGGGCATTATAATTCCCCAGGCTTAGGAAAAAATATTTTAATGGAAAACCCTCTATTATAAAAGCTGTTTAAGATAAGGATGATTATAGATTCAATTGCTTTCTATTTTATCTTATCAAATCCCTATTTTGCAACCTGCCTAGCTGTATGTGTGATTGTTACAATGGGTGCACATGCTGTACCTGCTATCTGAGGGCAGGCAGGTGGGTTTTGGTGTGCTAGAAATATATGTGTGCAGTTTACACAATATAAACTCATTATTTGTGTCTAGGAAAGGTGATCTTTTGGTACTGCAGTGTAGTTTGAATTTGTTTTCATTATCTCTGGTAGTAGAAACTGACTTTTTGCAGCCCTCCACATTTAGTAATTTTGCTAAGAAAGTTGTTGGTGAAATTAGAAGGGAGCTGGTTAGGAAACTGGGCTGTTTCCTAACCTGGTTCTGGTTGGCTTTGCAGCTTTGGCTTTCTGAAGCGTGAATCCTAGCCCCCACGGTTTGTCTCTTTGTTCCTGTTTAATGCCCAGCGCAGGAGACTCTCATTTCGAGCAGAGTGTTTAGCATGCACGGCAGACCCGAGGAAGCCCATCAGCATTCTCCATGCTTCACCCAGGCAAGGACATAAATTGGTTTGTTTGGGGCCCTTCTTTTCCATTTTTAAATGGAGTTGCACACAGCATCCTTCCTGGCCCCTTCTCTTTTATTGTTTCTTGTACACAACATCTAGATCTGACTGGATCAATAGCTAGTTAGCACAAATCACAGTTCCTGTTACTTCTGCCTTGGCAGGCTCAAGCACATACATACGTTCTCTCACACCACACGCACCCCGTTACATGTGCACTTTCACACATACACAGATACACAGATCTCACACCGTGCTGTGTTTAGAAATAGATTTTGAAAGAATAACTTCTTCTATAGATCTTCACTTCCTGGATGAAAAAAAGAAATCCTGAGCAGTGATTTAAAAGAAATCCTGAGCAGCGATTTAATTCCGAACAGCACATTTATTAAAAGTGTAATTTGGTTTAAAATGATCTATATTTTGTGTGTGTGTGTGTGTCATATGGAGCGATGCTTCTGCAGCGTCTTTTAACAGCACTCCTCCAGTCACTTTGATCACAGCTATTCTTAGTAACAGCTAGTGAAAGAAGTAATTGCTTTCTGGTCGCGATAACCACAATGTTGGTGTTAAAACAGTTCATCACTTGGAAGGAAAACCATTTAATCAGTGTTCCTATATAAGGATATGTTTTAGTATTTCAGAGGCTTAACATAAAATAGCAAACCAGTTCCACAACAATGCAGAGGCGCTCGGGTTGGTTCATCCTTTAGTCACTTGAGGGATTTGAATGGGCTGGTTCCTCGGATGAGGAAATTTATACAGACTCACAGAGAATTTACTTTAACTGTTGTTAGAGATAATGAAGATACAATGGGTGAGACAAAACAGGCTGTTCACCTCGGTCAGTAGAAATAATTAAACTTAACATTGCCATACCCCTGAGTGTGTGAAACTGTGTTTAAGAAAAGCTTCCTTTAGTCATGGGCTGAGATTTGAAGCCTTCTCAGTCGGCTGGGATTTGCACTGTGGTGTTTGTTCCAGCAGAAACCCAGTGTCCGGGTGGATGCTCAGGCTCCAGACAGCGCTCCTCCAAATTCAGGCAGCTCCTCTGCGTTGCGTGCTGGAAGGTGGGCACCGTTTTGGGGCTGGGCAGCGTTAGTGAGAGCAGCATTAGACCCGGGGTTCTCCCCAGTGCAGGCGTGTTTGGGGCTTGTGATTTACACCTGCCGTGAGAGCGGTCGGGGATTTATTCCACTGTGGCGCTGCTGCGATTGGCACCGGCGGCTCCTCAGGTGCAGGGAGGTGGAGGAAGGGGAGATGGGTGTTGGGGGGCAGCTTCCCCTCGGTGCAGTGCTGGGCACTTTGTCCACTGCCTGCCATTCTCCAGGACCAGAGGGTCCGACTTCAGTGCTGGCCATGAAGGAAAGAGCAGGCTCTCCAAAATACAGCAGGATCAGGAACTTCCCAAATACTCTGTTAGCACGCAGGTTATGGGGGAAACAACTTGAGTTGTTTTAGTGGCTGCTCAGATTCCTCGGAGCTCACCTTTTTTCCCCATAATGGCATTAAAACGATTTGCTGATCTCTGGCAGTTGTGTGAGCTGTGGGTCTGGAGGTTGCTGGGAGCAGACACCGGTGCTGTGAGGTGTGACACCTCTGGTGCTGGCCTGCCGCGAGCTCTGTGCGTGCGTTCGCGTTCCATTCCGGAATGTAGTATTAGTAATGCTGCCTGGACATGGCTCTGCCCTGAAATGTGTTTTCTGTAAGTTTTCTCTGATGCATCATTTCTTGTACCAACATGTTTTATGTGAAGTAGCTGGTAGGTTTTGGGCTTTTTTCCCCTGAAAATGCTTTCTAGAATTTCATGTTTTCCTCTGCCTAGCAGCTTGAGCTGGGAATGAGAGATAAATAACACTGAGTCTAGAGGGGTTGTCTTGACTTCCAACACCACAGCTCTAGCTGACAAAGAATAACTGGTTCAAATTCACTTAAAAATCCAGGGCCAGTTTAATGGGTTTTGCTTTTCCTAGTTTGACTGAACCAGAACAATTTCCTCTTCAGTGAAATGTGTATTACTATTCTTTAGAAACCCACTAAATAAGTGCTGGTGGGGTTTTGGTTTTTAGTTTTTAATTGAAATTTCGAAAGTCCCATACTGCAGATGTCAGATGAAGACATCAGTATGTACCTAGAACTGTGCAGGAGAAAAGGATGGGAGTATGTTTTGCTGCTTGGTGGCTGTTGGGCTCGTCAGTCCGGGCTGACGGGCACGTGCCACGCGGTGCCGTTGGCCTTCATCTATGAGTTTTTGTTCATATTTCATTGTTACACCGAACCCGTCACTGGAATGAGCCCACAGGCCAACCCTCTTGCTGGAGCAGTGTGTAACATCTGTGAATTACTAGAAATACATTAACAAAGGTCAAATTTGGTCCAGATGCGGCCGGGAGCCTTTGTTTTCTTTCCCTTTCCAGTGCATTCTGCTGCCTGCTTTATTTTAAATACTGCTTAGTTCTTTTATAGGCTTTACCAAGGGACTGTGTTTGTTTACCGGGACTGAGTTTGTCAGACCTCTCGTGAGGTTTTTCAGGCACTGAACCCTCACTGCAAGCGATGTGCTGAGAGCGGCTGTGTTATCGTGAGCGCTGTGGAAGCGAGTTCAGCAGCAAAGCTCAGCGCCTTTTCCAGCAAGGGGGCTGTGATTCCCGATGCTGCTTTGTCTCACTGGGCTGCTGAAACTTACACAATTTTAACAATTTAGTGAAAAAAGAAGCTATTGCCTTTGTCTTGAAGTTGCACAATAAACTCCACATATATCAAATCTACATCTTGATTAAATAATCTGGATTAGCAATGAGAGTGACGAGGGATGAATGCTCCCGCTGCTTATCCTGGGAGAGAGTGTGGTGTGTGTGAGATTTGGATTTAATATGATGCTTTAAACTTTTCTAACCTGTTAAAAAAATAATTGGAAGAGTTGCTCCTGCTTGGCCTCATGTGAATGATAGAAATTCTCCATTGTTTACCTTGACTGACTATAATTTTTAATACTTTTTACTAGAAAACGGTTCTGTTTAGAAATATTTTCCTTTGTTTTATAAACATTCTGTAGCAGTGTGCTTGTCGACCTTTATGGCATATATTAGAAAAAGCAAGGGACAGAATTTTCAGTCGTATTTCCTCTTGCTGTAATATACTAAAATATTTAGTTGCAGGAAATGTGTTAATTTATTGGCATTTCAGTAACAACTGTAGCCAGTGTTTGCCTTTGCATCCCCCGTCTGTATGGCTGTTAATTTCTGGTCTCTAGATTTACCTGTTCTCATTTCAGTGGACAATCTAGCTGTGTTTGAATGAATGCAGATTACCTATCTGGTTTGCATCCTGGTGCTTCCTTGCCCCAAAGTCTGTTATTTTCTGATGCCCACTCAGTTGCAAGGCGAGTTTTAATGGGGTTGTTTTGCACACACTTGGTGTGAGGATCTGCGTGAGACAGACTTTGAGGGAGATGTTTCTTGAAATTGGTGTGTGAATGTGCTTCAGATCTTTATGTATGATGTAAAAGGAAATGAATTAGATTTAGTATTTATATATGAGCTTGGATGACAGCATAGATTTATTTTGATCTGTGATGTATTACACCAAGTCTCCTCTTACTTTTTATAGTACAATACCTGTTTTTTTTTTTACCAATCACCTAGTGGAATGCTCGACCATAGAACTGCAAATAATATTTTGATAAAAAGTGTTATTAATTAGTAATGTCTATAGATACAATTTGTTGTTACTTGTGTAGAACAAAGAATAAGGCATCAAACAAAAGTCTAACCTGAAACGAAATAGGCTGCTTTTATTTGAACCAGCTGACTCCCAGCCTCAGTAGTATTCTATACCAGGGAAAGGTTTTGGTACAGTAAAATGCCTTTATGTGGCCATATAAAATTTTAGTACTAGACAAATTACTATACATTTTCAGTCAGTGGTTTCTCGTGTATTTCTGTTAAATCTGAGTGTGAGGAGAGTCTCCTCAGAAAGTGCACAGCCAGTTCTCAGATGAATCTTCAGGTGGCCTAACGCGTATGCTTTGTTAACGCTAAATTTACCAAAATATCAGAAGCTGTTTCATGCCATAATTTCTCAAGCGCATTGAGACTGTTGAAAGAGACCTGTCAAATTGTAGGCAGAGGCTCATTCCCTGTTTTATCCCTAGTACAGAATAGGTTGTCCTTGTGCGTGTTTCGGACTGGAGCGTGTTGGATGCAGGCAGCGCGGGCGGTGGGCGTCAGGCACTGGTGGAGCCACCTTGCACCGCGGCTCCGGCCGGCATCCGCCTCCCTGCCCAGCTGGTCCAGCTCTTCCACTGAGAAATCTACACCCTTGAAAAGAACAATGTTTGCACCTGTAGACACATGATTAAGGTTTGCTGGACACTTTTAAGATCGGTGTGTTGTTTATTCTTAAATATGAAATAGTTCTGTTTGTTGAGAGGCGTTTTTAAATGAGAGCCTCTGTTAGTGAGGGCTGTTCAGAACGTGGCTGGCTGCACACCAGATCTTGGGTAAGGGACATGGGGAACCTTATGGAAATCAAATAGGTGAAGCTGTGGAATCACCCAGGAAATTCAAGGTCTGCCCTTACCTTCCTGGTCTTGGTTAGATTTCTCAGTTTTTGAAATGTGATTCCGAATTTTTGCTGTTCTGTAGATAGACCCAGTTTACACACAGTGATTAGATGACTGGCTTATATAAAAATACTGTGATTCTTTGTAGTTTGCTGCTTTTCCTTTGCCAGATGCTTTTGTGTTGGTGCAGTTAAAACATTCTGAGTTATTAGTGGCCTTTTAATACAAAGGATTTTGGCGTTTTTTTTACAAATTTAAATATATTTTATGGATTATGTGCCAATGTTCCAAAGTCAAATACCTTCTAAATTTAAAGCTGAGAATTGAACAGCTGGAGGTCTAATCCATTAATTTTTACAAGCTGGCTTTCTTCATACTTCAAAGAGAACATCTTAGATGATACTGCTTTACTGTTCCCCTCTTCAGCACCCCTTCTTCTCCTCTCCCTGCCAGTGCCCTCTTCTCTAAGGCTTCATGTTCCGCTCATCTCCTGGCAAATGACAAAAGCATCTGGATGGGGTGAATGCATTTTCCTTAGTTGATGTAAGAAGTTTTAAGACTCGATGGTCTAGAAATGTTCCTTAGTGTTGCATTTGCTATCCACACTAATGCAAAAATACGTGGTCACCACTGTTTTGTGTTTCCTGCCTCTACTTGGGTTATTTTTTGTAGCAGCACAGGCATTGCCATAGGAGTATTTTAGCTCCGTGCTTGTGCCCTTTTGAGATGCCTGACTCACATGTAGGGCACATCCCTCTCTGTAGGACTGGGTCTGATCCATTTGGGAGTAACGTTTTCCCAAGTTTTGCCTTGTCTGTTTGGGCAGGAGCTGCTCTGGCACCGCGGCCGGTGCCGCTCCCTGGGATGCACGTGCACATCCATCAGGGGCAGCTCCCAAGCAGGAGCTGAGTCCTGGCTGCAGGCTGAGGTGCTGCCCAGACCCTGCAGCGGGGCACTTTGTGTCTGTTTGTTTTCAATTCCAGCAAATCTGTTTGTGTCTGTTCAGTGTTTTAACATAACACCGCTGAGCGTGACGCTGGGCGGTCTACATTTTTTTATTAGCTTTTAACATTTGTCAAAAAAAAGCTTTTTTTGGTTTGGTAAGCAGAAATCTGGTTATGTTTAAGTGCTGCTTTGATAGATTTTTTTACATCGAAATAAATACAGTTTATTTGTGTTTAAACACGGACAACACGTGTGGGAGCTCGAAGGGCTCTGCTAGCTCTGACTGTGAGCGATGGGAGAGACGTGCCACAGTCCTGCTCCCGCAGCCACTTTGTGTGAACTTTGGGATATTTATCTTTTTTTTATCCCCCTCTGTGTTTGGAGCGTTTAAAATACAAAATGAAGAACTTTGGTTTTTTTTCCTTTTAACTCTCCTACCTTCAGTTCTGACCACTGGGCCTTTAGGACTTTATCCCCTTGATCGCAGCAAAGCCTGTGATCGGTCAGTAGTTGGAAGACAGCAGGGTTTTTTGGTGGTAAAATATATGTTTTCAGAGTTAAGTCTGCATTTAATTAATTTTGTGAATTAGTATTCACAAAATACTCGAAAGCATTCTGTTGCTAATAGAAAGATCATCCTGAGGCTGGGGAAGCACAGTTAATTGAAAAAGCAGCCATTTGTAAAGTGAAGAAAATTTTAAAACATTTCATACCCTAATTAAGAATGTACTCCTGAGTTAAAATTGAGAATATTAATTTGCTGTGTGAAGCAAATACATTACAAAGCCCTGGAAAGAGTCATATCCTTCCTTCCTCCTTAATCCTCTCCCAAAATGCCGTTTCAGAAGAAAGGCGTGACTTTTTTCTTTTTTATAATATAGCCTGAAACCATTTTGCTAGAAAGATGTAAATTGATCTATTAACATAGGAAATGGAGGTTGGGCTGGGGTTATTATCTGGTCAGAATTTTAGGATCTCTTTCCTAGAAAGATCTTCCACTTTTTTTTTTTTTGAGGGAGGGGTGGGTGGGTATAATATTCTTCCATAAAGGCATTTAAAAGCCTTTTGGTCTCAGGTGAGAGCAGTCAAAAGAGGCAGAGGATGCTGTGGCACAGCTGTGCATCATTGCAAGCAGTGCTGCTCCCTGGGGAACGGGGCTGAGCCTTCCCTCCCCTGCTCTGTTGGAGGTGAGGCTGCGAGCGGGAACGGGCAGGGAGGGAATGTCTGCACAGCGTTCCTGCTCCTGGCTGGATGGCTCAGGCAGGGAGGGAATGCCTGCACAGCTTTCCTGCTCCTGGCTGGATGGCTCAGGCATCGCCGTCGTACTGACCGACATTGGGGTCTACGTGTGATTTAGAGCGCAGCGGAGTCCATATTCAGGTCCCACTTTAGGAATTTTTTTTATTTAAGATCATATTTATTGCACCATAAATTGCCACGGTGCTTTAGAAACCTGGGAGATGTTCCCACTGCTGAAGATTTAATGTCCAAATGAGATAAAAGAGGCGTTGTTGGGCTGTGCAGTTGCCGGTTCACTGCTGGAACACAGAGTGGTGCCACCAGGGCTCGGGCAGAGGATGCGCAGTGGAACTGGAGGGCACTTGGGTACCCAGCAAAGGCTGGCACACTGGTGCTGAATGCTGCTGGGTTGAGAAGTGTGTGTGAGCAGGGAATGAAGGGCTGAGAGCATCTCGTCCCACCTGGTGATCTCATTTCTGAGTGGATTCCTGGTTTGGTGAGGATGGCGCGGCTGTACTGCCCTCTCCGGGGCAGCATTTCTCCTCTCGTGGAAAAAACAAACCCAAACCCCAGTTATGGCACTTCTGATCTGCGTGTGAGTGAATTCCTAAATAGGTTTGTCAGTCTTAGCAACAGGAAAAGAGACCTAAATGTTGTAGAAGTACTTTGGTGCAAGGTTTTCACCTCTTCCAGGTGCCTGGGGTTGGAAGCATCACCAAAGGAGGGCTTCTCCTCCCTGCTCCCCTGGGTGATGGGAGAGGAGCACCCAGACCTCAGGTCTGAGCAGCCCAGTAGATCACAACCACCTGGTGTGACTTATTCCTGGAGTGGTACTGAGCTGATAATTAGAAAAAAGATGTCTCTTAGACCTGCCAGGCAGCCTGGTAACTGTTTGCATCTAATAATACTGATATTTTTGATCTGACTCAATTGTTTTAATTTTTACTGGTGCCAAATATTAGGCTGAAAAATGTTTTTTGCGTAGTCTGAAAAGTAACCCAAAGTTTCAGACCAAATACAGTTTTAAAAGCAAGAAGATAATAAATGGGTCTATTGATTGTATTCTACAAAAGAAAAAAAAAGGTGTTCCCCAGTAATTGTAATAAAAGCTACCACAGTCTATGAGACAATAATTCTGAAACCCTTTAAAAATACTATTATTATTCAAAATGCAAAGCAGCTGGTATTTTACGATAGAACAGATTTTATTGTTGCTGGATATAGGGTCAAATGCTTGCAGCACATTTTTGATTTAAACAAACCAAAAACACAAATGCTTTTTTGAAGATAAAATCAGTAAGAATTATTATTTTTTTTTCCTGGATGCTATAGCTCCCTTCTCTACCTCTAAATATAGGCAAATACTTTTCTTTTTGTGCTGGGAGGAACCACACACGGCCCAGCTCCCTGTGCTCTCCCTACCATGCCATAGTTCTGGAGGCAGAGGAAAAGAAGGACTGTCCCAAGTACAATTAAAATCTCATGTGAACTACTTTGAAAGAGATAGATCACAAAAAAGGGAGAATAGCAAAACATTTTTTCATTCTGGGTTATTACTGAAGTTTCATCCCATCATTTGCCAGTTCTTTGTGCTGTTGGCAGGGTGGGTGTGAGGGTGATGGCTGGAAAATGTGCAGGGGAACAGGGGAAAGCTCAGGGGCAGCCCTGGTGATTTAGGTGAGCTTTGCTTTGAAACTCTGTGCATCAAAGTTGTGTTGTATGTTACATGACAAAGTGGTGTGTCCTGTAGATGAATCCAGTTCATGTTCTGTGTCCTGATGTTCCTTATTTTAGCTGAGTTGTGAATGGGAAGGGCAGAAGAGAATTTGCTGCTCCCAGTGCTCTGGGCCCCGGGGCAGGTGACCACGGTCCTGACTGTGCCAGGTTCCTGATGGTCCTGCGGACCAACAAACACCTCTTTGGAAATGTGAGGTTTTAACAACACAGTGAAGTCTTACTCCAAATAATTTTCCAGATCCTCTAGTGTTTTGTGTAGTTTTCCTCGAGTGGCTGATGCCAATGGTGCTGCAGTGTTTCTCTTGAGGAAAAAGAACAGATAAAATATCTCTTTTTTGAGCCAGACACGTGTGAGCCTCAGAGCTGAGAACGTGCGTTGGGAGATTGTGATACAATTACGTTTTATGTCTACCTATTAAGCATAATGAAGGGTTGGTTGCTGGCCTTAAATTTGGAAAGAGCTTACTGTAGAGCTTAAACCAGAAGTAGATTCCTGTAATTACTGCTTTGCCGTGCGGAGTGTGGCGAGGTAGAGGGAATAAAAACTGTTCATTGTCCAATTGTATTTCCATAACTGCTGCACTTTTAAATGTCTGTTTTGAAAGATAAAATTTTTGTTATACTAATTTTCTGAAGTAAGCTAATAAAAGCCAATGCAGAGAAAAAAAAATAAAAGAGGTGAAGAATGTCAAATGAACAATGCTTAGAAAACACGGAGCTTCAGCTTCTTCAGTAAGCCCTGCTGCGGTGCTTGAAAAGTCAGTGGCTTTGTTTGTTAAACACAGGGCCACTGTGCTGTTGTGGTTTAGATTTGCTTGAATACAAGATCCTTGATGATGAAATGAAGAATTTTTAAAACTTTCAATTTTATGGTTGCTTTTCTTCGTACTAGATTAGGCAAATGGGGTAAAACTCGAAGCAGTCAGTTCCGAATCTGCTTTTGCTTTTACTTGACGTTGTTCTTGCTGTGTGATGGCAGTATGTCAGGGAAACTTGGATCCCAGCATCAGCTGTTTGGAATTATTGTTTGGATTATATTCAGTTTCAAATGGTATGAAACTGTAGTGAGAAATGAGCATTTGTTTATGCTGATAAAATGAGTCTTTCATAGCATACACTTGTTTTGGTTGTACATACTAGTGCATGTTATAGCTCAGAATGTCCATTTTTTCAGAGTGATAACATGGCCCCATTCTGCTCTTTGTGTGCATTTGGAGCTGGGAACTGCATCAAAGTGGAGGTGTTTCTGCTTCAAGTGAGGAAGAAGAGAGGGAAGACCGAAACTCTTCTTGGCCCTTAGGGAAAAAAAAACCACCCTAAACCACATCCTTTTTCCTCTCCCCCTCAAAAATTTGGCTTACGTCCTTAAGAGAGGTTTTTTCCTTTTATTTTCCAACCATCCTTTAAGGTGTGCTCTTCTGGCCTTTCTCCAGTTTGTGGAGCTTCTCTTGGAATATGTTTTAAGAGGTTGTATTTGACATGTTACTGAAGCCTGCCTTCCACAGTGGTCTGGCTCAAATGGAAATGTGAAAAGTTCCCACTACTGAGCTGTAAAGGAATACTGGAAATGGGTTATGCTGAAAAAACCATTTAGATAAAAATGCAATTTTCCCTTCCACATACACTGCTAAGAATTAATAGCACATTCTTCCTAAATGGGTAGTTCTGTATGATATTTTCACCTTAATTAAATTCTTTCCAAAACAGGAGAGTTTCATTTAAAAATGTAGGGCAAAATTGATCTGTCTTTATCTGCAGTGCTTCCCGCTTTAAAATATGGGATTGAGTTCTATGGCTGTCTGGGCACTCCTTGGAAAACAGATGTTGAGTTCCAAGGTGGATGTCCCATCACAGGGTGTGCTCCTTACCCTGCTGTCACAGCTGGATTTGGGCTGTCACTGTGGTGGTGTGTGCTGTGCATGCTAGCTGTGCTTTCACAGCTCCACTACTTGGCCAGCAGCCACCAAGCAGTGGGGACATGAACATGGCACTTACCAGGGCATTTCTGCCAGAAATACCCCAAAAAGGGAGAAGGGCCAAGCCCACTGTGGCCTTAACCTGTGTTGGTTCATTGTTGCACACCTGGGGCACAGGTGGTGAGCCCAAGTGTGGCATGGCCTGGAGACAGTGTTTCAATCTCTTTCAATATGTTCCTTTTCTGCAGAAGATATATAAATGTCTAATGAAAGAAAGAAGGGGGAATCCTTTGTGGTAGCTGTGAAACTGAAGTGGAGATGCCCCCAGGAAGATTTGCCAGTTCCAGCTAAGAGAAAACCAAAACATATATTCATGCTTTTTAATGGTTCCATTTTTGGTGGAAGGTTTTTAATGTAATGGTGAGAATAGAAGTGTGTGGAAGAAGTAGGGCTGATAAACTCTGCTTTAAACAGCTTTTCACTGGTGAGTTACAGTGGAGAAAATGCTTTTATTAAATAAATTGTTTAGTGTTGTCATGGTTTTAATAAAATGGTTCCCACATATAAGCAATGCTCATAAGCATGGAGAAATGGACAGGATTGATATAACTCGAAGTTTCCATGTTAAAAAATATGAATTTTGGTAGTAGTGATGCTGCACAGCTTTTGAATCATTTTTGTGACAAATTATCCTTCAGGGGGACTGTGCTTGGGCCTTCTCTTAAAAGATGAGATACAGGAGACGTGTGAGGCAGTCTGACTGAGTCTTGCACCCAGCTAACACTGAGCTTAATCCAGATTCTGTTTTTGAAAGGGTTGTTTATAGTCATCTTCTGATAGTCTCCTAATCAAACAGCAGCAAATCCGATACTGCTCGTTAGGTGCATTACAGAACAGCTGTTTTTTTAGTCACCAAACTTAGGTTTTGTGATTCATTTTCTGTGAATCACACTAGTTCAGCAAAGAGTTCAGATCACGACTTTTACAGCCAAATATGCAACTTCCTGGAAGCAAATGTCAAAAATTTAAATGTTTTAGTGTAGTGCCTTGTAACTTTGCAAGTTTTGTATTAATGGGATGCTGGCTCTTCTGTAAAACTTCACTCCCTGGGACAAGCATGGCCATCAGTAGGAGTGTTTGCTCCCTGGTGTGAGTGTTGCCTGGTTCCACTTTAGGTAGGACGTTCTTAGGTGTCACTGTTAAATTTTTTCATGTTTTTTTATGTTGGTGCTCAGTGTATCTGCAGGCATTCAGCATGCTGAGTGATGCATTTAAACGTTGGCTGCTACAGTAAAAATCTTGATGGCCATTGTTTCAATCAAAAAAACCCTTCTCATCTTCCAAGTCACTGTTGTTACAATAATTTTCTCTTTGAACATGTCAGGATTCTGTCTTTGATTATAGACTGGATTGTCTCTTGTCATTGCATAATGATTTTTTTTTGGGTAGGCAGAGACCTTTTTCAGTTCCTCACAGTTCATCCCCCATCCCAGTACTTCTTTAAAAAAGAGATTATGTTGAAACCAGGTATTTAAGAATATAAATCCTCAGGAAAATAACTGGTTTTGACTTTGTGTTTTCCTGGGAATTTTATAAAACTGATATGAATTACAGATTTATTTTACAATTTGAACTTAGACTTTTAAATTTTCCCTTTCCCCCCACCCCTTCTTTTGCTTCCTATTGGACCAGAAGTCATTATTACAGAGATTTTTCTGCTACTTTTTCATTTTCTCTTTTTGCAGGAACACGAAAAGAATTGATCTCTGTAATTCTACCATCACTTGGATGGATGGTTGGGTGAATGGTGGTTTAGGTGGCTGACCTGGGGGCCTGAGCACTGCTGCCAGACCCTCCCTGCCCTGCTCCCTGTCCAGGACTGATGTTGAGCTTTGGGAAGTGCTTGCTGAGGCCTTTTCTGCTGGAAGCTGTTTTAGGGTTTGGTGGTTTGTCCACTCTGTAGGATTCAGAGTTTCCATTGCTGTTACAACCCTCAGAGACCTTACAGCTCTCTGAGCATTGTGGTGGGATGAAGGCACCCTGAAAGCAGAGCTCCTCTCTTATTGCTGCTGAGGTGTGGAGGGACTTTCCAGCTTTGTGGCCCTTCATGGCTGATGGTTTAAACTCTGGTGTTCTGCACTAATACAGTGTTCGCCTTGGATCAAAGGGCAGGGAACCTCCTCAGATGGAAGGTGCCTTGGAAGGTCCTCCAAAGCCTGACAGCCCAGAGACGAGAGCATTTGCAGTTTGTCTTGTTTTATGTGTATGTGCAGACTCTTCCATTGCTGGGTGATGGTGATGCCACAGTGGGAAAACTGTACAAAAATGGGTGACACTAGAACTGCATCAGGCACTGAAGAGACTTATCCCTTGGGAAATGGGTATTGGGAAATGTGTAAGAATGGCAGAAGAGTCCAGGTGAGATCTGCAGATCCGTGCCCGTAATCACGTGTGTGCAGGCTTCCAGCTGGTCACTCTAAAGCTGTCACATGATGGATGTATTGCCTCAGAGGTATGACTGAATCCAAGATGCTCCCTCAGTGGGGGTTGCCTGCATGTGTCCATGCAATGGAAGCCTTTGCCACAGAATTAGTAAATCCTGACTGTGGTTTTGCCCTCATGTTTTGTAAGGAAAGAGCTAAGAAGGATTCGCTGTGTCTTTAAACTTGCGGATCCTCGAAACCTCCCTGGGAAGTAGAAGGGGGAAGGGACCCTTTCAGGATTAATTAAACAGAGATGTCTTGCTGTAGACTTCGGGGTTTACTGATAAATGCCAGCCCCTCACCCACGTCTGATGGTGCTGCTGTTATTTAATCAGGGCCTTGACAAGGAATCTGAGCAATCTTCCCTTTCTCCTCCTCTGTTCCATTTATCTGTCCTCCCAACCTGTTTGTTTGTGTATGGTTAAGTTTTCCATGCCAGGGAGAAGCAGAGTGGAAATGTCAGGGGTCAGGCTGCAGGCAGGGCAGGGAGGAGCAGGCAGGGAGCAGAAAGCCCAGCTCTGCAGCCTTGGAGTTTCTGAGAAACTGGACATAGGTTGTTCCAGGCAAGATTAACTCCTTCAGCACTGCTGTGTTCTGCTTAAGCCCTGCAGGAAGGGAGGCAAGGTGGGTACATTAGGACACCAAGCTCAGACCGCATCCCTCTATCCTTGCAGTCCTGTGGGTAACGGGGGCTCCTGCTGCTGTTTTGCTCACCCTCTTGTTGAAGCCTTGCTGGCCCATCTGCCTTGGCAGCTCTGCTGCTGGGGGATGAAGCTGTGTGGATGCAGACCTGAGCAGGATGGCAGATAGCAGAATTCACTGCAGTACTGTTATGGATACCTGAGTTATTTGGCGCATTTCCCAGTGGACAAAATGTTCATCCATGGAGGGCATGAAACTGCTGTTCAGAGACTTGCCTTTGAGTTGACACATGACTTGAGTTTGTCACTCAGAAGTTAGCTAAAGACCAGTCTGGATACCCTTGGCTTCAGAAAAACCAATTTTGATGTTGTGTCAATAGACTTGGTATCTCACAGGCTCTCAGCTGTGTGCTCCGTGGTGGTTCACAAGTGCATCAGCCCCAGCTGATGCTGCCATGGTGGCTGGGGTTAGGTGAAGTTTTAGCTGTATGAGTCAAGCTGTTGAACTTGCACTTCACCCCACCTGTGTGAGGGAAAAGCCTCATTCAGGGTGGGGTGGAGGATTTTGTTTGTTTGTTGGGTGATGCCTTTGCATTTGTGTTGTAGCAGCGAAGCAGGTGCTGCAGAGCTGAATCCTGCCTGGTTTGGCAGTGTTTGCCTTGCAGGCAGTGCCCTGCCTGGGACAGCTGCAGGTAGAGATGACAAGGTCCTTACACCCTGCTAGTGGGATGGTCTGTGCTTCTGCACTGACCTGCTCTAGACCAGGTTAACAGCCGTAGTTACAGATGGGATAGGAATGAATCACAGAAGAGAATCAGAGAATTGGGTTGGAAGGGCCATCTCATTCCAGCTGTGGGCAGGGACACCTTTCACTACACCAGGTTGCTCCAAGCTCCATCCAGGCTGGCCTTGAACACTTGCAGGGGTAGGGCAGGCACAACTTCTCTGGGGGATCTGTACCAGTGCTTCAGTACTCACTGAGTAAATAATTTCTTCCCAATATCCAATCTAATCCTGCCCTCTCTCAGAGGAAGAACATTCCCTCTTGTCTTATCACTCCAGGCCGTGGTTAGAAGTCCTTCTGCATCTCTCTTGGTGCTCCTGTGGGCTGCTCCATACAGTGAAGTCTTGTGCTGTGCTCCCTGTGCCAGTGCTTGGGTGCTGCTCAGCCCCATGTCCCTCCCCTGCCCTTGACAGGAGCAACTGGGGCTGCTGGCCCTCGTTCCCTGGGGAGGTGCCACAGGGCAGAGCCCACACAATCCCCAGCAGAGTGGGATGAACTAATTGTCTGCTGTTCTTTCATTTTCCAGGAGTATTGAAATTGTTGTGGGTCATAAATCACGTGAGCATATGGCCGGAAGGAGAACACAGGCCCATATTTCAGCTCTGGGCTGGAAGATGAGACTGTTTGTCCTGTGTTGTACAGGCCCATTTTGTTGATTTACTGGCCTGTGAAACTTTAGAGTTAATTTTTTGTTGAAGCAAGGAAAGTCTGTCTGCCTGTGACTTTCCTGCTTGAACAGCTGTTTGCTCCTGATTCGTTGCTATTCTGAGAATTTCACAAAGACTCTCCACAGTGATGTGACAATTGGAAGTAAAAGATGAGCTTATATTTCTCTTATCCTAATAGTGGCACTTACAGCTGTACCTAAGAATGCCAGGTTTCTTTGTGTGGTTTTTTTTTTTAAATGCTGAATTTCCCTCACTGCCATTGCTCCTCATTTGGTTGTGCATTTCTTCTAATATTTTTTTTCTTTCCCTTTCAGATAGATTTAATTTTTAAACATGCTGTTCAATCAAACTCTGTTCCTCCATCAGACTTCTGGGCCCCAGCTCAATCACCACACCTTATTGCTGCTTTAGGGGATCTTTCTGAATATGCCAAATCCATTATATGATGACATTTCTGTCTCTTTCTGTAGTCAAAATTTAGGATATACCAGAATTTGGGAATTTTTTTTTAGAAGAGATCTAGCAAGAATTTGCCCAGGAGTTGCTGGGTTGATGGTATCAGCTCTTAGTCTGATTTGCCAGCACTTAAATGTTTTCCAGCAGAGATTTTGACCCTTCTTTAAGAAGCTCAGGCCTCCTGACAATTCTGCTCTTTTTAGTTATTCCTTGCAGATTCTTTAGAATTTACCTGTGAATTACTTGCAAGGGACTTGCAAGCAGTGATTTGGAACCCCCTGTTTTTTGGGGTGTCAAGTGTCAAGCAGCTGGTGCTGCTGAGCACAGTGCAGGTCAGGGAGTGCCCCATAGCATCACAAAATCGTTTGGGTATGGAGAGACCTTAAAACTCATCTTGTTCCACACCCCTGCTATGGGCAGGGACACCTTCCACTAGGCCAGGTACTTAGAGCCCTGTTCAGCCTGTTTTGTCCATCTCTGAGCTGTGTCTGCAGGTGCCAGCTTTGACCTGAGGTCTCTTGTCTTCCTTTTCTCTTGATGTGTGAGTGGTAAAATTCTTGATTCTTCTCTCTTGATGTGTGAGTGGTAAAATTGCTTGAACACCTTTTGTTTTCATGAACACTGTTTCCCAAAGTCTCCTCATTCACCCCTGAGACACCAAACTTCAGCTGGAGGCGTCCTAAAGAGAAATGGGATGTTTCAAGGTAGGCTATAAATAAATGGCATAAAAGAGCTAATGATCCTTGATGCTGGTTCTTCTCACTAATGTTAGCCTTTGGTAAACTCCCACTGTGTTTTCAGGGATATCCTTGAACTTGTGTGGTTTAACCCCAAGCATTACTGCACATGATCACCGTTTCTTGGTGTGCAGGAGCCTCAGATGTGTGAGGCCCCTGGGAGAGATTGACTTTGCCTGTGGCAGTTTTGTGTTACGGGCTCTCGTAATTGTGAGTTATAGATGGGGCAGAGGCACCTCCGGGAGCTGTGGGCAGAGCCAGGGAGGAGACAGAGGGACCAAGCAGATCCCTGTCCCAGCCCTGGCAGCCAGGCTGGATGCAGATGCGGCTTTGGGGTGTGAGAGCACACGGGAGCTCTTGAGGAACAAGGCGACAAAACACCCAAAATCTTTGGCCGAGAGACTGAAAATATTTCAGAGCTAATTCCCTTCTTTTGCTTGGCTAACAAGTGCTCATTTAATTTGCATCCTGAAATTAAATGACTACGAACAACGTTCTTTGAAGGGAATCTTCATCTTTAATTCTGTTTTCACTCAAGGAAAATAGTTTTCCATATATGATCTGTAGGGCTTAAATATCCTACTTATTACTATAATGTCTATTTCCCCCCCACAATTGTGTCAAAGCACAAATCTGATAGAGCACTGGAATTTACATGTTTCTCTTTCTGTTTGTTCTGTGCATAATCATGAACTATTCACTGCCTTTAGAAATCCATTGGTACACCCCTTTCCTTGCTAGTGGAAGTTGGCATTTTACCTTATTTTTGGAATGTCCAGGTGGTGATTTAGTGCAGATTTAAGTAGCATCTTTTTTCGATTTTGGCCTGCCCTGAAATAATACTAGACAGTGTCCAGAACTGGTTTTATTTAAGTGAGAGCTTACTGAATGGTTTCATGTGACTTCTGTGCAATCATAAAATTCCACTTTGGATTTTATTGAACATCTTTTGTTGCTTGTGCGTTCTGGCAGTCAAGAGATGGGTTTTGAATGGGCTGGAGCTGTGTGTAAAACTGTCATGTGATAGTTTGCGTACGTATGAAATAAATCTGAAAGCAAAACCCAGCATTTCCTTACTCATCACGGATGTGTCATTTGTCATTCTTGGTGAAAATAGGCTCAGAGCATTTAGTTAGTGCAAGCAGGTGATGTATGCCAGCAGCATGGAAACACAGGATCAGTCAGCCAGTATTCTTTCCTGCCATGGAGGCGGCCTTCTCATGCTGGGGGCTGGATTCAAAGGCAGGGCCATGTCTGAGATAGCCACAGCCCTTCAGAAGGAGGGATTATGTGAGAGAAGCTGGTTGTTGTAGCCTCTCCCAGTGCCAGGTCTGAGTGTCAGTGTGAGGGAGCTGGTGGCTGGGGCTTAGGCAGTTCACTCCTTTCAGAGGTGAGCAGAAGTGTTCAGGTTTTTTGAGGGGGAAGAACAACAGACCCCGGAAAATAACTTGGAGCTCCCTGAGGATTCACTGGTGTTGGATGGCAGCGAGTATGGATGTTGTGAGTGTTGGGTCAGCTGTGCTGGAAGGGGCTGCAGTTGCTGGACTCACGTTTATTTTCTGTTGGAAGTGTCCAGACATTGTCCGACTGTTGTTGGCGCTTGGTTTGGTTTGATTTTTAATGCCAGTTATCCTTGCTTGGGAAGGGCCACAGTTCTCACACTGTGCAGAGCTGAGGAGAGCGCACTGTTGGTGATGGCACCGGAGCTGACCAGTGGTTTGGAGCTGTGTGGTTGGGTTAGGCCCTGGTTGGAAGCTCAGCTTTCCATGGTTGTTACAGACAGGCAGTGGTTCACCTGCATGGGGTAGGCAGGACCAGCCTGGCAAAGAGCAGCACTGCAGCTGGGCTGGGACCTGGTTTGCCAGAATGGTCTTTTGTTCTGTGAGAACCAAACCCCAACATCAGCCACTTCACCAGGGAGGTAGGCAGGACCCCCCTCTGTGGTTTGTGTTTTGCAGGGAAGCCAGCCTGAGAGTCAGTGTGTTAAACTGAAAAGAGGAACTGAAGGTAGCCAAAAGAGAGGAAGGATATGAGTTAGAAACAGTCCGTTGTCCCTGTGGCCATCTAGCAAGGTACAGGAGCTGGTGCTGTCCCAAGGCCTGGAGCTTCTGGCTTCTTCAGGGATGGAGAGCTTGCCTTTCTTCTTGGAGAGTCATGGAGCTGGAAAGCAGTGATTTAACAGTAGCCTCCAGAGAAATAAATAGGTGTAGGCAGTTTCACACTTGCCTGTGGAGCCATGGTGGTGTGTTGCTCTCCTGCAGGGCAGTGGCAGCGAGGTGGGGAGCAATGAGTTCCCCATCTCTTGTCTCCTCCTGGCACAGTGGATTTTACAACAGCAATGTCATTGTCCTCATCCACACATCCTTCATTCTGTGTCTTCAAGGTCATGCTACATGTAAGATGAGTGCTGCCTTTTCCATTGATAGGGTTAGCATTTTTCCTACTTCACGTTTTTTTCACTAGTTTCTTCTGTTTCTTTGTGTGAGCATGTGGCTCACAGTCTGACTGTAATCCTACAGCCTGACAGCAAACTCTTAACGCTGCTGTGGGTTTGGGCAGCCTCCCTGTCGTGGCATGCACATCCTTCCATTGCTCCTGGTGAAAACAGGAGCAGGAAAAGAGGTCAAGGGAGAAAAAAGAAAAATATGTATTTGCAGCAAGCACTATGTGTCTCTTGTTATCTGAATTCTGTGCAAGCAGCGAGCTCTGATGGAGCCCCATGCCAGCTTGGAGACCACTGAAAACAAAATAAACATCTCTGTAGCACGGGCTGATACACGCTCCCTTTAGAGCCTCAGGCACCTCCAATTAATCAAGCTGTCTGTGGAGGAAGGGCCTGTGAGGACCAGAGGATGCTGCCAGAGCTGATGGGCTGATGAAGGGGTGGGCAGCAAGCAGCATTAAGGGTGAACAGACTGTGTGTTAGCCAGGGTGTGCCATGCCTTTGGGTGAGTCTTGTCTGTATTGCAGCAAAGTCAGAGCTTTAATCCTGGTTTGCAGGATATACGAGTGCTGTGGGAGGGTGCTCAGCCCTGTGCACGCATGTTTGATGAAGAGCCCTTCCTCCTTCCGTGAGAAAGGCTCTCAGAGAGCACTCAGCTGGCTGGGCCTTGACAATAAATTGAGGGGCTGACCAAGCCAAATGGCTTCTTGAAATGTCATGGAGTGAAATGTGGCCCATACCCTGGAGCTGGGGTGTCTCTGCTGAGTGCTTCTGGTCAGCAATGTGAGGAGTCACCTGTCCCCATTTCCGCTGAGTGAGTCCTGACGAGTCCTTGGCATCAGCTGCTCACCTTAACCACCACCACTGAATTCTGTGCATACAGAGCAGGGAGCAGCAGGGGAGAGCAGCACCTTTAAGTGTCTTACGAGCAGGGATTACGCAGAATAAATGAAGACGTGAAATCAAATTAAGAGGAATGTTCTAATAATGGGTAGTTGGGGCTTTTCCTTGAGTGCCAGCAGAGCTGGGCACTGCCAGTCCTGGCCCAGAGGCAGTCTGTGCCCTCCCAGCATTGGGAACAGCAGAGACATCCAGCCCAAAGCAGACACAGATTGTCAGAGGTGAAGACACCTGAAAGTGGTGCAGGTTTATAGTGTAAGCAGGTGGCAGGTGCCATGCTTGTGTCTAGGAACAAATGCAAGCCCTTGCCTCCTTGTATTCCAGGGTCAAGAAAATGCCTTTGTCAAGGACTTTGTCAGTGCTGCAGAGGTGAGGAAGGAGATTGCTCATTTGTTCATCAACACAAATGAACTAGTTGTGTTTAAAAATAAAATTTTAAAAATACAATTTCAGGAATAAATTAATCTGTGGAGACTAGGTCCAGTGTCCAGGGAAACATGAAATGTTTTCAGACCTTATTTTTCTCAAAAACTGAAAAGAGATGCTTCTGTGCTGTGTACAAATGCAGAGCTATGTGCCTGAACCAATATGTCAAACTGTCATGTGGGAGATTTGGTGAAAAACATCTTGTCCTAAGGGAATAATTTTAAACACTATATGTAGGTTTGCTGCCTCATAAGGGATCATTACTCAAATCTATTCCCTCTTATGGTAGCTCGGCCTCTGCTTAACGGGCACGGAGTGAAGGGAAGCCCATTAACGCGTCCTTTAAGAGTGGTTATCAGATGGTAGAGGGGAAACAGATCTCTGATCAGGGAATATAGTGTTATTGGCCAAATCCTGCGATTCAGCCTTAACAAGATGAGTAGCAGTGCAGGGCCTTCACGCTCGGCTGGCCATCGAGGGCGGCGGCGGGGCCGTGCTGTGCCGGGCAGCCGGACCCTGGGCAGCGCAGCCCGTGTCACAGCGGTGAGCAAGTGTAAGGGATGAGCCCTGGGGCAAGGAGCCGTTCTAGGGATCTTCACCTCCTGTTTGTCACTTCAATCTCCAAGGAACGCTGAAATGTGGAGTGGAACCCACTCCCAACCAGACCCCTACCAGACTGTGTCTGTGCTCTCGCTCCTGTGTCTCGCTGCTTTCTGTCCTTTTGTTGGTGGTGATTTTGGCAAAAATGAGAGGGATGGCAGAAGCAGCACCTGAAGAGCAGCATCAGCTCCTGGTGTCTGAGCATAGCATCTGCAGTTGCCTTGGCTACACCAGCCCTCCCTCAATTAGCCTCCTCTCTGACAAGGAGATGCACTCAACGTGTGGTAGCTGTGCAGGTGAACTGGTTTTTAATGGGATTACTTTACTTAAAAACTGGGACACCTCAGGGTTTGCGCAGTGCTCGGTGGGGTTGTCACAGTAAGGAGGACAAGTTTGTTTTTTCATAATGCATAAGAAGATGGTACATGACAAAAGAGGCTTTATATTGAGCAGCTTAACTGCTCAGGGTCTCATGAAAAAGGGAGAAGGAAGCTGGAGGGGACTGAAGGTGTGTACACATGCTGTCTGCAGAGTAAGGTGAATGCCAGGGTCTAACCTCACTAAAGAAATGTGGTTTTTTCTGAGATGATATGGAAAAGCAGTCTGTAGTGCGTGTATTGAATTTTTTCGTGGTGTAGAACTCCTGGTTCTCTTCCTGTGTCCCAGCTGCAGGCTCCAACGCTGCTGGCCAGGCTCCTGGGTTAGTCACCACGCTGCCATTAATGCTGTGTAAACAAACAAACAAACAAACAAACAGCAACCTTTTCTTTTTGAAGGCTGTGTGCCTTTGCAAAGTAGAGCAGAACGAAAGAGCAGCTTCCCAAATGTGCAAGGTCAGAGCAGAGGGTCAGGCCTGGAGGGAGGCTTGGGAGCCTGGCTGGGCACTCTCTTCTCACTGTTTGTCTGGAGCTGAATGGCTGGAATGTGTTTGGCAGGTGAAGCTTGGTCAGAAGCTCTTGCCTGGCAGACTGGCTCTAGAGACCACCACAGCATCACCAGCAGCAGCGGGGAAGGGCACCACCATGGGGGAGCGTTTTCCAGACTTCTTTTGGTCTTTGGTCACTTTACTGCTTTGGGTTTCGTGCCCTTCACATGAACATGACATGAGCTTATGGATGATGTTTGATTTCTTACCTCTGCTTCAGCATTCAGCACTGTTTCCAAGTGGCACACGCTGTCCTTTGTGCAGGGTTGGCTGTGCTTTTGTCAGTCCCAGGTTCTGTGTCATGTCCTTTGGCTTGGAGGGGAAGTCTCCACCCAGACCATCTCAAGATCTTGGGTGTGGAGGATGGCCCTTATTAGCAGTGTACTGCTTTTTTTAATAACACAAATTTCTTGCAGTAGTTGCTAATAGAGGCAGTTGTGCAGTTTAAAGATAATTTGTTTGAAAATTCCCTGCTTTCAGTGAGGTACTTTGTGACTGACAATGATTTATCTGGAACTTGGCAGCTGTGAGGCAATGATGTGGTGACACCATCTTGCATTACCTGACTAATTTTAACGTGCCGAGTCACGTCCATCTCAGCTACCAGAACTGCTCTGGACTGTGGACACTGTGCCTGGGGAGTGCCAGGACACTGTGGCTGTGAGGGAGGAGGCAGACAGGACGGCTGGTGAAACAGGTCTGCTGGGAGAGTTACTGTTCTGGACAAGCATCAGGCAGTACCTCATGCTTAAGAACATAATTCTCACCAGGTGGATCAGCACAACTTTAATTTTTTGCTACAAAGGTTTTTTTCCTGGAAAGCATCATACTTTTGTCAAGACAGAAATACTGGAAAAAAGTAAATTGCACTGAAAATTTCCATCCAGATTGGCTTTGAGCATTCTTGTGCCAATGCAAGCTTTGCTGGGAGCTGTCTTTGTTTTGGATTTGAATACGTCACTTTCTGTGCTCATTAACAACACACAGGAGAGCTGGAGCTCCCACACTGGTGTCCCATGGTGAGCAAGGCTCATGTGGACAGTGTCAGTCAGTATTGGCTTTGCAAACCGAGGTGAGTTCCTGCTCATCTCTTTTACTTGGATTTTCCTCTCAAGCCAAGGAATCTTGTTCATCCATGTGGGACAGATTTTGTTTTGATTTCTTTATCAATAGTTTGCTTATGAATTTTATCCACAGCAAATGGCTTAGAAAGAAGTTGCTGATTTACAAACAAATAAGCCTAATTTTTTATTCTCTAATTCCTTGTGGCACATGAACTTGTTTATGTAGTCGTTGCTGAGGACCAGCTCTGTTCTAGGTGTTGGGCAGCCTGCACAGCTGGTGCAGGGGAGCTCTGGCTCCAATTCCAGCTTGGGAATGTGCCGCCTCTACCTTGGCTGTTGGGGGTCTCCTGCAGCACTTGTAGAAGCACTGCTGGGACCCCTGGGCCCCTTGGGGCAGCAGTTCAGCTGTGGGACTCTTTCCTCTTTCTCTGCAGGAGAGGAAGAGAGCTGCTGTCACAAGGACTAATCTCGAGGCGCTGGCTCTTCCTGTGCCGAGCCCAGCATGTCCTGTGCAGTCAGGGAGACCTAAGAATAAAAACAGTGGGTACTGTGCGTCTTGTGAACAAATACAAGTAAGGAAAACATTTCCTGTTCACAATTTTCTGCACAATTCCATCTGAGCTTTGAATGTTTTATAAATAAAAATTGTCTTAGGTATACTTGCATTCTGGACAGTAAGTTTAATTGAACACCTGATCAAATAGTGGTTATTCAGGGAGTCTGGGGTTTTTGCCCTGTGATTTTCCCAAAGCTGTAGGACTCAGGGGTGACAGGAAAGAAGAGCAGAAGCTCCATGTGCTGGGAAGGGATCTGTGCCAGCACCTCTTTGCCTGCCTGAACTTCGGGTATCACGCAGCAGCCTCCGCTCCATGCTTCTGCTCAGCCTCTCAGTGCTGCTTGTTTATTAAAACTGACTAAAACCACCCAACACCAACTGCAGGGAGCTTCAATCCATTTGGGTATGGACAGTGTGAGCACCTCTGCCCTGCTGCTGCTGGATCCTTGACTGGAGCAGCACAGGATTAAAGCAAGCACGGGGCCCAGCTGAGGTGTGCAGCGGAGCTCTGTGTGGTTTGTGCACATTGCAGCACTAACCCAAAGCAGGGCTGAGCAAGCAGCAGTGCTGCTCTGGAGCCTGGTTCCTTCTTCTGAGGTGTGCAGCGGAGCTCTGTGTGGATTTTGCACATTGCAGCACTAATCCAGAGCAGGGCTGAGCAGGCAGCGGTGCTGCTCTGGAGCCTGGTTCCTTCTCCCAGCATTGATGGCATCACATCCTCAGATTCTTTGTAATTCCTGTGTGGTGTTGTTATAGTGTTTTAGATATGAGCATCCCTGACATCCTGTGATAATCAAGCACTGAAAGCCTTTTCCAGTTTAAACCAGGGACTTCCAGACTAGTTTAGCATTATTTTTTAATATTATTGTGATTGTGTAACAAGCAGTTCAGTTCTGGGTTTGTATCTGGTATAGCAGGAGGTTCAGTGAAAGTAATATGAGTTGCCCCATGAATTGTGGTATCCCTACACTGCTTGGCTTTGTGGAACAGGAGAAAGGCGATGGGAGGAAAAGTCCTGAGATGTTAAACATTTATAGCTGGTTTTTGGCATCTTTGTCATGTTCTACCCATTTTAGCTACTCTTCACATGAACTGCAAAAGCTGGAGGAAAAAGTCTTAGGGACATTGTTTAGGATGTTTCAGTTAAAGTCTTACATTTCTGTGGTTAACAGAAACTAATGATAGCTAAAGATCATGCAAAGTCCTAAAATGAACGAATTTTTAAGAAAAATGTTATCACGGTGCTCCTTTAAGAGGGGAGGAGGGAGACTGATGCTGGGACTGACCACGAGGGCACGGAGGGTTTGGGGCTGGCTTCCTGCTTGGTGTTGTTTCATCATCCATTTCCAGCGGGGAAGGAAAGTTCCCAATTGTGCTGTGGTCTAGGACGCGCTCATCAGTTCTGGGTCCATCCCTGGCATTCAGACACATCACTGGTTTCTCTCAGGTGCTGGGTGTTGTTCTGGCCTGGTGAACAAGATCTCAGTTCAGGGTGGGCAGGGGGAGCCATACCTTTGGTGGTGACTCAGAGATGCAGGAGAGGGGTGCGGCCGGCGGGGAGAGAGGTGGTGGCAACACCCCTGGCAAGCCTGTGAGTTGAGGGGGTTGGAGGCTGTGAGTTGATGGGGTTGCAGGCTGGGGTTGCGTGTCATGGGTCTCCTAACCTCTCTCTGTGAACCCTTTGCAGCCCACGACCTTCCCCCGAGCAAGACCTCGGCGGCGGCGGCGCAGACGGGCGCCCACCTGCAGTGCCTCTCGGTCCACTGCACGGACGACGTGGGCGAGGCCAAGGGCCGGACTGCGGTGCCGACGTGGAGGTCCCTGCACTCGGACATCTCCAACAGATTCGGGACTTTTGTGGCTGCCCTGACTTGAACAAAAGAAATTATTATTTTTTTTTCTTTTTTGTTTTTTAATTTCAAAGGGCCGCTACTGCTAGGTGGACTATTTTTCTAGGTTGGTACCTGCTTAGTGGCATATGGACTGGAAAGGGTTAATTTAAAGTAAACCTCAACTTTTTTTTAATCTTCTGCCACAGTATGTTACCAGTGTTAACCCTTCTGCAGTTAGCACACTTTTGCTGAAGATTTTCCTGCTAGACCACTTTTTCCCATTATTCTGTAACCTTGGCATACATTTATAGATGAGGCCTTTTCCTTTTTCATCTCAGTGTGTGTCCAAGTCACGTATGTCATAATAAGACAAAGATTCTCCTCTTCCTCCTTCTCCTCCTCCTTCTCTTCCTCATTTGCTTTGTTTTTCTTTTTTTTTTCCTTTGTTTTGTTTTGTTTTGTTTTGCTTTGTTCAGTGCTTATTAGGATGGTGATCCTGAGGAGCAGCAGTTCAGGAATAAACACCAGTGAAAGCGAAATGGTCAGCATTAAATCATATGTTATAGTGACACCCAGCCTTTGCCAGTCTCATACCAACCAAGCAGTTGATGCTCTGTTGAATGTTCAGGCGTGGACCTGCCCTTTCCTGAGAGAATGAGGCTCTGCTTTCAGCCTCGTTTTGCTCTGTGCCTCCTGGTGAGGCCAGGATGCTCCTTCCTCTGTGTACGCGGGTGTAGCCCCGGGATGGAGCTCTGTCATGAATGGGCTGGTTCAGGCACAGCAGGGAAGGTATGGAGAGGTTTTTTTAAACATGTTTAATAGTCATTATCTCTTACTCCAAAGGCCCAGGCTCCTTCTTGCTTGCCTGGGCCTGATGGTGCTCCTGTATTTCCCACTTTATTGATAGTGGAGAAGAAAATCCCCTGCACCCTACCCGCTTTTTGCCCATTTTAAACTGCAGAAAGATGGTGTTGATTGGCAGCAGGTCCAGTGTCCCCTGCACTTGCCTGGGTGTGCCCAAGCCCCTGCCACAACAGGTCCCAGTGCAGTGGCAGGGGTTAGGGATGGCCCAGGTTGGAAGATGCAGGGGGCTGTGTGCCCAGGGCTGGCATTTCCTAATCTGCCAGGGCAGGGAGACCTGGTGTCAGAATCCCCCAAACTCATTCAAGGCCCCATTTCTGCCACACACTGAAGAACAGCATTGCTGGATGCACACAATAAAAGGAAAGCCATACTTTCCTGCTCGGGCTAGATAATGCTCATTCAAAATGAAAGTTGGAAGCAAACCAGATAAAGCCACAGCTGACACGATGGGCTGATTCTCCACTGGTTTTATGTCACACTGTCCATGATTTGTGTGTCCCTGTGCCCAGGCGTGGCCCCGTCCTGCCCTGTGCCTGCAGCTCACCTCCCACAGCTCCTGGAGCTCAGGAACAGCACTAGAGGGTTTGGTTTTGCTTGTGAAATAAAGGTTGGCCTCTCTAGGGTTATTTATTCATGATTTCACAAATGTGTCTCTGCTGAAGGGACAGACAGAGTTGAAGACTGCTTTATATTTTATCTTTGATGATTGTGCTGGGTCTTTAATTATTTTGAGGTAATATTCTTGGTAGACACCAAAAGAGAGGAAATTCTGCCTAAAAAGCCAAGGGTGGTCTGGAATCCTCACTCTCAGTCGTATGTGGCTTCAGAGAGACTCACAGTGTTTGGAAATGTGATTTGAATGTGCTCTTATTAACCATGCATGGATTGATTTATGGGTCTGGTCAATGAATTGACTTTGGATAAATTTGGATAAGTTTTTAATCTTGGTTTTCAATATTATTTTACTTTGTATTAAAGCTGGAGCTTCCATGAGGATGAGGATTTTTGCCCATCCTGGAGCAACTGGCTGTGGAGCTGCCTCACACCCACTTGGTTTGGATCAAAAAGCTGGGATGGTTTGTACCTCTGTCAGGGTGTGCAACCAGGAGTGCAGAGCTCCTCCTGCACCTGCAATAAAATGTCACCATCCCCAGTAACGTATCTCCTGGTAATCACTGTCAGCCCCCTTCCAGAAGGTGCCTCTTTGCCTGTGATTCCTCAAGTCCTGGCTTACCTAAGTATATGTTTGATTTTAAATCCTGCAGTGGGGGGCTCAGTCTGCAGCAGGGGGCCCTGGGGTGACACCAGTCACTGAGTTCTATCACTTACAGCTGGAAATTTCGGCCAAGTTCATGGTCTGGTGGCACTCCTGCTCGGAGTGCAGTTCCTTGCCTTGTGCTTTGTTTTAGTTTTTCCTGCTGCACTGAAGAGAACAGGTTTTTCAGGCTTCCTGAGGTCAGGGATGCACACCCTGTGCCACGGGAAGGAACCTGTCAGGGAACACCGAGTTCAGATGCTTTTAAAGAGAAATCCCCGTTTGAGTGGAGCTGTGGTGGCTTGGTCTCACCACCCAGTTCTGCTGGCTCATTCTCAGCAGCTTGCACTTCTCTCCTGGAGTGTTGTTCTCATCCACTTGGAACTTGCTTTCCCACTTGCTTATGGAAATGCAGAGCATAAGCAATTCCCTTAAAATCAGGGGACTCCTGTGAGGTGAGGAGGTGTCCTGAGGCCAGGGGCTGTGTCTCCACAATCTCCTGAGCTGTGCAGTGTGGAGCCCTGGGTGTTGTGGCACTTGGCCCCCTCTGGCTCTGCTCTGGGCAGTGGGTGCAGTGCAGGGTTGGGACTGTCAGAGAGGGAGAATTTGAGGCAGTGGCTGGCTGTGTGCTGGGCTCACTGGCCATGGAGTTTAACTGAATCGTATGGTCACACACAGTCCTCTTGCTGACCTCCTGTCTGTCTGATCGTGATTGAATGAGCTCTGCTCAAGGCAGCTGTTAGCCAGGACCTACCAAACCTGTGCTTTTTAGGGTTTTGGTGTTTTTTTGCCAAAGATCAGAACAGAAATTCTGTGTTCTGACCAGGACAAGCATCATGTCCTGCTCATCACCTGGGGATGTGGTACTGACAGCATATACAAGGTTCAAGAAGGTTCAAGCTTTGTCACAGTGCTGGTGGCACCTGCAGTAATTTCATTGTACCCATTTTCTCCATTGATTTTACACTGAATTCACTGATCAGTTTTTTAAACACATATAAAGTGTCTGCATGGCCTGACATGGTAAGAATGGAAATTATCTCATTTTCTAAATAATAATATTCCAACTGAAACATGTTTGGGAGCTGTAGTTAAAAGCCAGTTGTGGAAGAGGTAAGTTGCACTCTTGTGGAGAGGGAAACTGAGGCACAGAGAGCAGCAGGAGCCTGAGGGAACAGTGGTAGGGCTGAGCTGCACTGAGGTCTGACCTCTGCTTGCTGCAGAGCCCCATGCCCAAGGCTCACTTCCTCCAGGGGCCAAGTTGGGTCAACAGGGGGAGAATTTTATCAGATACCTGTTCCCCAAATGCATGGGAGAAACCTCCTCTGTGTGTCCTACATGGCTTCCAGATGGGGGCAGTTGGACAAGAAGGCAAAGAGGGGTAGTAGGATGCACAATCTGCCTTGGATTGGGAACAGCAGCTACAGTGTGGCTTTGCCTCTTGCCCTGGGGATTCTCCCTGGCTGGCTGGGCTGGGGGAGCCAGGACATCCCCCATCTCCTGGCCCTGTTCCCTGGCTCCCTCTGCGTTCCCTAGAAGAAACCCTGTGCTTAGTACGCAACTTGCAGTGTCGTAGCAAACGGAGCAAAATTTCCTTTGCATTTCAGTTGGGAGGAGCGATCAAATACCTCTTTGCCAAAAAAGGACAGAATAGGCCTCATTTATTAAATACTCCTGCAAATTTTCTCCAGAATCACATTCTCTTGGGGTTACTTGCTCTCTGCTGTTTGAGCATTAGTAAGGGGCTTTAGGCTTGTTACTTAGTTAAGGTTTTCACAGTGTCTGAGGATGGAAGGGGATGAGCACCAGAATTCTGTCACCTGGATCACTTGGGGAGTTGTGCAGGTCCTGTGGTCCCCATGGTCACTCTGGGGCTGGACTTCCAGGCACCACCACCAAGGCAAAACGTTCCATTTTTGGGAGGTGGAAGGGATGAGGTGAGCACAGCAGTGGGACAGTCACTGGGTGGGTGGGTTGGACAACAGGAATCAAACTGGTACATTTGACTTATTTTTGTTAAGCTGCAGTGTAAGGTTTTGTCAGCTACTGGATTCACAGCTGTTCAAGGGATGGTGTGTAAGAGCATAACCCATTTTTGTAGAATTGTTTCTTCTTTAATGCTTAAGGCTAATGGAGGAAATAGTCTAATTTTGTCTTAGAAATTCTCTATTAAAATTGTTGCTTTGAGTCCATCCGCTCATAGGTTCTGACTGATGAAACTGCAGGTTCTGATTTCCGGCAGTTATAACTTTATCACTATTCACTACCCAAGAATATTACAGCTTTAAAACAGCCTTAAGCAAAAGGATATTATTTCTTTGTACTAAATTTGGTTCATGGAAAAGAAAAAAAAAGAAACCTCAAAACACTGGTAATCCGTACTGCATTAGCAAACTCTTCTGAAAAATGTTATTGCACATGTAAAATATGAAAACTTGACTCTGCTGTGTGTTAGGCAATCCTGTAATCTTTTTTTTTTTTTTTTAATTCTTGTTAAATTCATTTCCTAAATGCTTGGTTGGAAGACTGTGACGATAGCTCATGAAATTGAGTGTTATTTTTCTTTCTTTTTTTTAAATATGTAAAGTGCAGTCTTCTGTATTCCTGCATATTGTACATATCTGTATATGTTTTACTGAGCAACTAAATAACAATAAATATGATGTTAATGGTGGCTACTCTATATTTCATACCAGGTTTGTTGATTATTTTAGCAACTCCTTTTTCCCAGAGGTGTGAAGAAATGAATGGATGCTGCTCATATTCAGGTAAGCCCTGGACCTTGTGATGAGTACAAATTTGCCCACGATCTCAGGAAACCCTCACCCAGGATGGTGGCCCTGTCTGTACACTGAGGTTGTTGGTAGCCTCTTTGCTGTTGGGTGGTGGAGATGTCTGTGCAGCTCTGCTCAGATGCTGTCATGGGATCTTGGGGCTGTCCTGCTCTCTGTGGCAGTGTCTCTCTTTCTCCTCTGCTCACTGGAGCTTGTCCAGAGGGGCCAGACCATGCTTGGAGCTGCTGGGCAGTGGGAGCAGCCCCTGGGGTAGCTCCCCAAGCCCCCAGCCCTGCACAGCCCTGCTCCTGCTTTGTCCTAGTTGTTCAGTAAAACTGCCCACGAGCTCTGTTAATGGTTGGATTCACACAGCTCCTCCAGCACACGAGGCCATTTCTTGGCTCCCAGATCTCCCACTGTGCAAAGGCTCCTTTGCTTCTGCCAGCAGCTGGAGCAGCCCCTCCTGCTCCAGCAACGCTCCACCCCAAGCTCCTGCTTCCAAAAAGGCAGCAGGAGCTCCCTGCTCACTGCACATCACATTAACAGATGAAAATCAACTCACTGGGCTTTGATTTCTGCTCTTGACACTGGCTTTACTTGTCACCTGGTAATGTCACCTCTGCTGATGCTGGCATGGTTCCTGCCTATCCCAAACACTTGCCTTCATCCCAGGGCACTGTGCTCAGAGGCTCACCTGGTCTGTGTCAGAGTTAAGCATGGATTATAGTTTATTAAGTAAAGAAAAGCAAGTGGTTGGTCCTGGAGCTTTTACAGTTCTTGCTCTTCTAATAATTTCCTGTGGCCTGTGACTGTGCTGAGAGCTGAAATCTGTCTGTAGCTGCATCTCTCTGCCCAAGCCATTTAACTGATTTCATTATGTCCTTTGAGTTACTTTCTGCATGAGGCTTTGGAATGCCTGTCTTGGAGGAGACCCTGTAAATATGTGTTGTATGTGCAGCTGTCAGGAATCCATTGGCAGTGCAGCTGGATCCCATGGGCCGAGATCTGCTCGGCCCCTCCGTGGCCACCACGTGTGGCTGCTGGGCAGCTCTGCCCCTGCAGTGCCAGCCAACATTCCTGCAGGGCTGTCTGGGGGCTCCTGTGTGTGATCCAGAGTCCTTTAAACCCCCTCATCCCCTGCTGTTTGGGTGAGCTGCTTGCAGCTGGCTGCTGGTGCTATGAGAGTACAGCATAAAAACCAAGGTAAATAAACACAGGAATGGAAGTTTGAGTCAGTGGCATCCTTTTGGCTGAGAAAGTTGTTAGAAAATAGAATCCCATTATAATGGATTTCTTTTAATATCAAGTATTTCCAAAATCCCTAGGTCATATTCCTGAAGTGGTTACTCTCCTGCCTGGGAGACAATCTGGAGCTCCCCCAGCAGTTTAACATTATGGCCAATAACATCACATATATTTTGCTTGTAAAATGTTTATCTTTTGCTTGTAAAATGCTTAAAAACTCACTGCTCAGGTGAGCTCTGTGAGGCTGTGTCTAGAGGGCAGAGGAGTGCACGGGGGTGATGTCTCCTAAGCTCTCCTTTCTGAGACGTTGCCAGAGCTCAGTAATGACAGTGCAGAAGTGGAGGTGACAAGACCTGAAGAAAATCATGTAGGTCATCTTTGGTTCATTAGTGCAAGGTTGTGCCCTGTTTTCTAATGCCCAGAGCTCTGACCAGCACAACCAAAATGGACAGGGTAGTGGGGGTCCTTAACCTTTCAGTGAAAAAGAATAAAAGCAACCAACCAAACATCCCTTTGTGGGGATGATGTTTGGGGTGATGGAAGGGCATCCATGGCTGTCTATTTCCAGCACTGGCAGGTAGCAGAGGGTTTGGGCCCTTGCCAAGCCTGGGTGGGAGGTGCCAGGGGTGCTCTGACAGGACCTTGGGGGTCCCTGGTCTTGGGACAGCTTGTGGTGGGATATGGGAGGTGGGATCTGTGGTTCCTTTGCGTTCTCACTTGGCCATGGACACGTGTCACCATGTCACCATTGCTGAGCCGATTTCCTTTTACATCATGCTTGTGTCACACCTGTGAAACAAGGAACAGAGGAGGAGCCCTGGTCAATGGTTGCTGTGTCCTCTTGGGGGTTTCTGTCAGCAGTGCACAGACAAAGGAGCTGTTGAAGTGTCGCCCTAAATGTGATATTGAAACACTCATTTCAGCCTCTACCTCGAAGGAGGCTGAGAAGTTTGATGCTATGAGGGCTCATGTTCTGCCAAAACATCCTCCTGCTTTGGGGTTAACTGATGGAGAATATTCAGGGCTGAGCTTCAGGAGGTGGGAACTTTTCTCAATTTCCTTTTATCCTCTGCAAAATGCCCCTGTCTCCCTTCCCCCTTTCTTCCCCCCACCCCCTTTTCTCTTTATAAAGCTGGAATTCTTCCAGACTCTGCTCTGGGCTTGCAAGAAAACTTTACTGTGTAAATTTGCTCTTTGTGTTGGGAGTCCTTTGTTTAAACAGCATTGTGAGCTTGCTGGGGAGGGATGGAAAGAGGGGGAGCTGGGAGGAAGAATTTGAAAAGCCCTGACCCCTGATGAATAAAATCCAGCACATTAACACATTCTTCAATAAATTCATGATTGCAGATAAGGTGGGAGTCCCCAGGGCCGGGCTTTTCATTAACCCCCTGCTGACTAACCCAAACAGACGGAGTGTTTTGTCAGCGCCAGGACAAGCAGAGCCCTTTTGTGGTGGAGGGGCCGGGTGAGCATGGGGAGCGCTCCTCCAGGAAGCCAGGTTACAAAATGGGACTCTATTTCAGAACAAACTCCTTTTGGTTAGTTTGATGAGATTACAGAAAGGAAAAGGCTTTAACAAGGGGCTTATTGAAGCTAAGTAACTGTTCTGAATACAGTGAGGACCAGGGCAGAAAACATATGATTCCCAAGTAAACAGGCGCCTCAACAGCGTGGCTGAAACAACAGAGCTGGACATGGTCCGTGGGGTTCTCCTGAGGGAATGCTTGGAGACATGAACTGTGTGGGAGCCCTGCAAGAACCTGTGCACAGCACCCAGCACAGCAGGCACTGCTGCACCCTGCACTGCACTGCTGGGCTGCAGAGTGGCCTCGGAGGGACACGAGCACCATGCCCACAGTGTGAGGTGTGCCTTGCCCAAGGTTTCAGCCTCTGAAACCTTCTTTGTTCCTCTGGTGGAAAGCCTGCTCCAGGAAATATTTTGCTTTTGTGGAAACTTATCCCCAGAATGCTTCCCTCCCACATTAGGGAGGTCTTCTGGATTGTTTATTAGAATACCTACATTTTTGAAAGATCTGAATTCTGTGCCTTGTGTTCTTGGTCAGCCAAGTAACTCAGAGTATCACTCAGCCCAAAGTAGGTTTTTGGGATGAAATGCAGGAAAATCCTGAGTTTGTCTCAGGTTCCTGCTGCCTGCTGGTGATCAGGCTGTGCTTTTCTCATTCTGCCCACCCTCTCAGGAGGTAACAACTTGTGGTGGACTCCGAGCTTTTCACAGAGCAGCTCGTGCCCAGGTGAAGTGAATCCAGTCCTTTGGGTGTAAACTCCTGCACACATGCACCCAGAACCAGGTGGGGCATGCACACCCCTCCTGCAGACATGCACATCCCACTGGGAAGCACCCGAGGGCTGCAGGGCTGGGGCTGGGGGCTGCAGGCAGCATCAGCCCTGCCAACTCCCCCCTGAACTCTGCAGGCCCAGCCTTCCTCCACTGCTGTGTTTTTGGTGTGCACTTTCATTTACCTGCAAGATACGATTTAAAATTATTTCCCATTGCTGCTAACAGAAGCTTTTTGCTAATTTCCATGGAAAATAATTCCTCTCTTTTAGGGGAACTGAAGTGTTCCAGCTGACTGCTCCTGGCCCCATCAGCATTGTGTCTCCTCTCCTGAATGCAAGGGTAGGTGCTGGGTTTGATGCCCCAGAATGTGACTGGTGCAGCCTCCACTCTGTGCTGAGCTCCTGGCCTGGGCTGCCAGCAGCTCTGTGGTGATTTTGGGGAAGTGGTTGACAATTTAAGCCTGCAATCCCTTGTAAACAAACACTGTGTCTGCCGTGTCCTTCTCTCCCAGCAGCAAACAGGGCAGGGGCTCCTTTGCAATCTGTGTGAAACTATTTACATTTCTGATGTTAATAAAGATAGAGAGAGAAATATTGTATTTGTATTAAAATCAAATTATCTCAATTCATGGACTCTCAATGTCCCTTATTCTTGATGCAGTGAGATTAAACATTGTCAGTTTCCCTAATTAATGGCCCACACCCTCATCTCTGAGAAATCTCTGTCTGGCTCAATGCTGTGCACAGGTTTTGGCCTGAAATAACCCAGTGGAATAACCTCTAACCCCAAACCCATGTGCAAATAACCTCCAAAACATGCTGGCCTTATAAGCCTGATCCTCCTTATCAAGGCTCTTGCTTAGGAGCCCAGGTGAAGGCAGCCCCATGTGTGAGAGATTGCTTTTGCATTAATGCAATTTCACATTTTACTGTTGCTTCGTCTCATTGACAAGAAGTATCTGGAAGAGAAAAACCTTGTACATACAAATGATGGGCTCAGGCTCAACCCATCTCTGTGGCCTGTCTACCTTGTGCCAGGCTGAGGAGCATTTCCCTCTGAATATCCCTCCTCAAAGCCCTCTCTCCCCTCGCTGCTGGCAGAGCAAAGGCAGCAGTTTAATGGTTTGAACACATGGCTCTGCTGGGCTGACATGTTCAACTGGAAGGAGCAGTCACAGCTCCTTCCCATGGAAAATCCATCTGTTCCCCTGCATTCCCTGGTGTGTGGGGTCTCACTGCTGGGGCAGGGGGACAGGGGAGTGGGTATTATTTGCTGTGCACCCTGCTCAGCTGAGTGACGCTGGAGCTGCTGAAGAGGGGGTGCTCAGGCACGTTCCCTCCCCTTCCTCTCCCTTCATTTACTATCTGAGACTTTGCTTTGTAAGAAAAGGCTGTTTTTTTGCTTTGGGGCTGTTATTTATTCCCCTCAGCTGTGCTCATGCTTGCAGAGGGCTGTGGAGCCCCTTGGAAGAGCTCCATGGGCAGCCTGTGCTGGAGAGCCGGGGCTGGGCTTGGCAATGGGGGCTGCAGAAGGGGTTTGTTCAGGGTGGAGGTCTGGGGATTAATCTGAAGACAAGGTTTTGTGTTTCTTTTCCCCGGGAATAATTTAAGTTTGGCTCTTTCCAGGCACTGGAAACCCTCCAGCAAAACTTGAAGGGATGGTTATGGGGCAGAGGGAGTGTGCTCGCTGTGCCCCAGCCAGGCCCAGGACTCCCAGTCCCACAGACACCCAGGAGTGGGGATTTGTGAGCAGTGGCCATGCTTGGCTGAGGTCTGACCATGCTGGCAGGATTTCTGTTTTGGGTTGGCCTCCCTCGAGCACTGGTACTGTGCCCATGCTGTGGGCTGGGATGTTTTCTCTCCATCCTGGGCAGGCTGTTGTTGGACAGTCATTAGCTGATCATACCTGACCCATTTCTGGTCTGGTTGGATGGGGGGACAGCCTGGATGCCGCATCCTGGTGTGCTGCTCTGTCCACTGTGCCTGCACATCTGCTGTCTGTCTGTCTGGAGCATCTCTGCAGTGACACACAGCCACGGCAATGGCACAGGTAGCTCCCAGCCTGCAAACAAAGGCATTTCATCTTAATTTGAGCTGTTCAGAAGTATCTCTTTTCCTGTGATTTATGGAGCAGGATCAGGCTGGGAGGCCCAGGTGGGTCCTGCAGAGCCCACGGGGCGTGACCCGGGTCGGAGCCCGGTGGGGCCAGCCCAGGCTGTGATGGGGCTGCCTCAGCCTCCCAGCACTTTGAAGGCTGTTTGTGTTTGATGGGCTGATGCGTGTCAAATGCAATCCAGCTTCCCACTGTCTGCTCTGGCAGCCCCCTGAGGTTGGCCTTTGACAGATAAAGCACCCCCTCCCCGAATTTCTGATTTCACACCGATGCACAAACATTCTTTGGCAATTTGAGCCCATTGTATTAAAGTAGTTAAATTCCTTAAGCATGTGCCTCTGAGATGACAGTGGTGATATTCATTACAGAAATTCTGGGGTGGTGGCAGTGCTGGCTTTCTGTCTGTGCCAGACCTGTAGCAGTGATGGGCCCTGAGCCAGTGGGAACCCCCCAGAGGCTGTGGATGAACCACGGGTCCACGGAGCTGAGGACACTGTGACACTGCCACACAGGACATCCCTGCTCTCCCTCATCCTTCCTGTGCTGGAGCAGCCACACTGGCCATGAGAGCAGGAGCTCTGTGTGTGTGTGAATGTCTTGCACAGTGCCTTTGTGCTGGACCTCACAGAAATCTGTCCTAATGTCAGTGTATTGTGGGACTTGGCTATTGGACCTGGTCTGGAAGCCTCCTTTTCCAGCCAGGAGTGCCCAGTGAGTCCAGGAATAGCCTGGAAATCAGGAATAAAGGTCTCAGAAAGGGAAGTAGCTTTGGCAAATGCAAGAGTTGAATTGTTCTTTGCTAAGTGGAAGAGCTGGAGGGGGCACCATTGCTGGGATGTGTTACAGTCCTGTCTCTCCTCTGTGAGCCCCTGCCTCAGAAACTGCCCCATGTGATGGAGTCACTTATGAGTTAAGATTTTGTTTCAAATGTCTTAAGTTATTATTGATGCTTGAAAAGGTTACATCTGCAACCCATTTTCTATGTCATTGACGTTCTTTTCTGACAAATAATTTCAGAAATATGCAGCAAAATGTTTTGGCCCACAACCACTGCAGCTCACCAAGTGTGCAGCCCAAATCTTTACACATTTTGTACAAAAAAAGCTTTAACTCCTCATGTTCTCTCTGTGCTCTGCCTGCACAGCCAGGCACAAGGAGCATACAGAGTGCTTGCTGCTGACCAGACCTTGCTGCTTATGTGGTGCCCAGGTGGGTGATGAGGGGCATGGTGGGCACAGGGCATGGGCACAGGAGCTCTGCTCCCTTCCTGCTCTCTGCCATGGGTTGGGCTGTGAAGGGCTGACCATGTCACTCTGTAAGTGCCCAGTGCAGGATGGAAACACAAGGGAAAGAAACTGGTAGGTGACCAGTTGTAGTCACAGCCACATCTTCGGTTCCAGAGAAACACAGATGGGGAAGGGAATACTTGGTGGTGGTGCCAGTCCTTTATAGTTTTGTTGATGCCCAGGATTTGATGTGCAGGTGTTATGTGGTCACAAGACCTCAAAGAGCTTTAGACAGCAAACCTGAAAGGGAGAATTCAGTCATTTTCCTGGGGTAGTCAGACACTGTTTGCCACTGCTCCCCACCATGGTGTCAGTGACTGCAGCCAGGCACGCTATTCCTGGGCTCACAGGAGCATCCCAGACTGCTCCATGCAGAGGGACAGGCTTCCCAGCTTCCCAACTGCTGTCACAGCATGGGGACAATTTCAGACATGATCCAGACCTTTTGAATGACAAAGTAAGTGTCCTTGACTTTGTGGTTAATGCCCAGGTGTGTGAAGGTGCAATGTGAGACTTGCCTCCTAGGAATCATCATCAAAGCCAGGCATCATTCACGTGGTTTGCTTTGGAAGGTGGAACTTGTCTCTTTACCAAGCACTGCCACTGTCCAGCATTTGTAACAGATGGGAGCTTTTACAGCGCTGCTCAGACAGAGCTGTGACC
The DNA here is from genome assembly GCF_000277835.1 of Geospiza fortis. Classification (NCBI taxonomy): domain Eukaryota; kingdom Metazoa; phylum Chordata; class Aves; order Passeriformes; family Thraupidae; genus Geospiza; species Geospiza fortis. Next base: position 833,487 of record NW_005054330.1, on the reverse strand, counting down.
TCCTTCTGGTCTCATTAAATGTTAGGCAATTGACACATTCTCTTCTGTTAGCTGAATTTCCAGCCTGGCTGAGAAAGGTGCTGCTGCAGCGAGCTGGGTGAGGTTAGATGTCACTGAGTGTCTCTGCTTGATGTGCCTTTGCAGGCAGAGCTCAGCAGGGACTGTGCTATTGGGATGAAAGCCACAGCTTAACCTATGGGCGGTTTGAAATAACTTCATTGTGGAGTGGTATCCAGAGTGAAGATGGGACTCCACAGGAACGCTTCCCTTTCCCCAGCTTGCCTTTGTTGTTGCTGCTTTGGTGAATATTAAGAGGGGTTGCTGACCCTTGCAAGCCCTCGACCTTTGTATCTAAAGGCTGGTGGAGAAGAGCCTTCTTCTCAAACTCGCCCAGCCAGTCTTTCCCCAGAGCTCTCCTTTCTTTGCCAGCGTGACCCCATGGAAATGTGAGCTATGGAAATGCACCTTCAGAGCTGCCACCCTGCGAGCAGGCTGCTGCACTTCCACCGTGTGTGGCTGACTGCTCTGCTTTGCATCCCTCAGGCAGGGTCGTGTCTTCCCTGGGATGGGAATCTGCAGGTGGTCTGGCTCACATCCTGCAAGACAGACCCTGTTGGTCAGGGTGATAAGAATGATGGAAAAGTGCAGAGGGAACTTATCTGGGAGAACGTGGGAGGCACATGGCTAAAGGGTGCACCTAGGCCTAAGGGAACAGCACAGGAATAGCTGTGGTGGCTCTAGTGAGTGGCTGGTCTGTGCACAGCATTGCTGCTTTCCATTTGGAATGCAGGACCATGCAGGGACTGTCTCTGAGCTGAACGGTGCCTTCAGGAATGGGGGAATCAGAGCTGGATGTTTCCCAGAGTGGGACACGTGTTTCCTACAAAGCCAGACTGTCCTGCAAATAGCATGGGAAAGGCAAAGAGCAGTGGAGCAGATCTTTTGCCCCTTTGCCCCCCTGTTCTTGCCACTGATGAAGCAGTGAGGTGTGAGTGTGATGTACCTTGTCATCGGTGGCAGATATCAAAACCTCAGATATTTACTGAGAGCCTTTGCAGTGCACTGGGAGCTGGGAGCTCTGGCTTCAAACCCCATGCTTTAGCAGCTTGGTTATTTCTTTTTGTGTTTTATGAGAAGGTGCCTAGTGAAGCAAGACAATAACTTTAAAAACTGGATTCCTTTGGTTAACACAGCTGTTTTGAGCCCTCCAAGTCTTTTTCATGGCTCTGAGGAAGCACAATGTAAAGGCAGATTGTGACATAACAATACCAGTAACAACGATAGCAGGCTGTCTCTTTTGTCTGTATTTTGAATGCTTTTCCTAATGACAGTTAATATTTGTCCTTCAGCTAACAGGAGTTTATTTTCTTAAAAATGTCTAGCTTACTGTAACTGAGTTCATGTATTTGTATTTTACACTTGTATTTTTTCTCTTACTTTTCTTCTTGTTCTGCAGTGCTGAGAGTTTCACATCGTACCATCTTCTTTTCATGTGGAATCATGTCTGCAAATGGAAATGTGGCTCCTGTTCTTGCAGCTCAAGCTGTGAGAGCTCTTTGCAGAGGAAGGCATGTCATGCACAGCCTTTCACAAGGTCCCTGCCCCGTCAGGTCTTGAGATTCTTTGAACTCCTCTCCCTTTGGGGATCTGTGCTTTGCTGCCTAAGAACTGTCAGAGGATGTTACTGTTTTCCTCTGGTTGGTGAGGATGTTCCCTAAGATGTGTTCCCATTAATCCAGCTGCATTAGGAAGCGCAGTGCAAGGCTCACACTGCTGAAGTGAATCTGGTCCTGGTCCTGGAGCCCCTGTGATGGACAGTAATGAGATGCCAAGTGGATTTGCAATGAAAACCCAACTGGCTGTGCATGCAGGGCAACAGGACAGCGGCTGCTGTCATCTCTCGTTTTGCAAACACTAGCAGCTATGAGGATTTTTAAATGTTTCATGATATTTAAGGAGGTTTTGTTTCTAAAATCTGGTAGAACATCTCCCAGGCTCCCTCCTGTGCAGTGTCTGTCAGCCTTTTGGGATCAGTCAATATTGATTTGAGGCCCTTGGGAATTTGTTTGGATGTTATGGTGCTGAACACAGTTTGTGCGTCCAGACAGACAGACAGATTCACTGCCTATGTTCTCCTGCATGGAATCACGGGTGTTTCTGTCTGTCTGCTTGGAGTGTCATTCAGTGGATGCCCATGGGACAGATGTGCTAATGAAGGGGTAGGACTTTTTGAGGAGGAAGTGGTGGAGATGAATTCCTCTTCCAGACAGTTGGAAGAAGGGACAAAAATTATATTCTGTCTGGAACATTCTCATTCTGGTTGCTAGAAG
>NW_005054330.1:810550-831147 GCF_000277835.1 Geospiza fortis | reverse complement strand
TCCTGCTGATCTGTAGCCTGGGTTTATTCCTGCCCTGCTTTTTCCTCTGTGTTCCCATGACAGTTTCCCATCCCTTCAGTTTCCATAAGGCTTTTCTTTCCCAGTGGTTTTCTTTCCCTGTACTGTCAGTGAAGCATCCAAACACACTTATTTTGAAGCCTGAGCAATGCTTGCATCTCTCGTGGGGCTGCCTCTGCAGAGCTTTGTGGGTCCTGGTTGCTTTGCCCCTGTTCTGCTTGGCCTCATTTTCCCCAAGCCTGGGTGAGTGGCATCTGGAGGTTTGCAGGTTTGATTTGCAGCTGTAGGAGATGAGGAAATATTAAAAACAATAAAAATGTGGAAATGTCTGTGCAGTCTAGTAAAGGTAGAAGGGATCCTCCATAGGTGTTCTTAGGGTGACATGCTCTGCCCCTGGTGTTGAGCACACAGCACTTCCCTGCAGGAGTGTGTCCCCTCTCCAGTCAGCACTCAAGTGTTTTAGAGGAGGGGAATTAATTAAAATGACTTGATAGATTTCTTGCTTGGGTGTAATATGAACTGTATCCTCTGAGTAAGAGGATTTGTGATCTGCTGGTGGGCAGAATTGCCATCTATTTCCCCTTGTTGTTGACGGTCTAATTGAGCTTTCTGACTGTAAGGAGATCGATGCACACAGGCTTTGATGGAGCTCATCTCACAGAACACCTCTTCCTGCCAGAGAACACCACATGAAAATGAGTGTCAGGTTCAGGGCTGAGCTCAGCTCCTGGCAGGAGCAGGTGAGAGCCAGGTTTGCAGCCCTGGTGCTGCTGGAGCCACAACTGCTGGGGAGCAGAGCAAGGGCAGTGCCGACTCCAGTGCCCATCTGCCTGACCCAGAGTGCTGCTGCATCCCCAGGGGTCACAGGGGGATTAAAGTGGGGAATTGCCCAGATGAGGAATGAAGAAACTTCTCAGTTTTAAATGAGACTTCTATACTTTTCTCAACAACTAACTATAGTTTTCCTGGTATTCCCAGCCTACCTTCCTGCACCACGTACTTACAACCATGCTTTCTGTGGTATTTTTCTCAATGAGATAATGTAAAATGCTGCTGCTACCTCAGGTTAGCTTTATGCTTGTGGGAAGATCATTAAGTTCAAGCTATAACCACAGCTAAAAAATATATTGCTCCTTAGACCTTTGGTTCACTGCCCTCCACAAAATAAAAAAATGACAACATGAAGATCATCTTCCAGGAAGACTGAGATCAGGGGAGTGCAGTGCTGAGGTGCAGCTCTCCTCTCTGTTGGGGGAAGCTCCCACTCAGATGTTGCATTTTTAATTCTGGTCATTTCTTTGTAATTTGCAGAGTAGGGGCAAGATCAATAGAGTAGCTTTGTAAATTGGTGATAGGAAACATAATTAACAGTGTTAAGGATTTAGCTAACAGTGTTGGTTAGGAATCCTAAATGACCTAATTTGTGACATGGCTTTTGGCTGGGGATTTGGCTGACATAACCAGGTGTCAAGCAAGACACCTGTCACTCCTTCATGGGTGGGAATATGGATTCATCTGGAAAAAAGCAAACACCTCTGAAGGGTGTGTGAGCTGCTGGTGATATGAGGAGGGGCTCTGAGGCATGAAGCACTTCCAGAGCGTTCAGGTTAAAAACCTGCATGGCAGAATGTAGGGGTATTTTGTGTGAGCTGTTGATGTGATGATCATCCTTGGCAAGAAGTTGCACGTTGTAGCCTGAGATCTGCCAGGAAGATGAGTAAGGAAGGTCTCAGGTGGCACTGGGGCCAAGTGGAGGGCTGTGGTGATGTGCTGGGAGGGCAGCTTGTTTTCCCTGTTGCAGATTGCTGGGCTGCAGCAGGGAGCCACTGTCTGATGTGGGTTTGGGGATGGCAGCACGTGTACAGCTCTCCTGACAGTTGTGTCAGACAGCTGTGGGCAAACCCTGAGCTTCTGGAAGGGCTTGAGGAGACATCCTGCATGGAGCACTGTGCAGCCCCCAGCTGAGGAGAGCCTGCATGGCTGCACCTGGAGAATGCCTGCAGTTGGGTGTCCCCACTGTATGACAAACCACTCAGTCTGCATTTTCACATGTGTGAAAGCAGAGCAGGGGAGGCTCCTGCTGCATCTCTAGGCTGGGAGTGATTGAGCTCCCCATGCCTGCCATGGGGCTGATGTTCTGGACGATCTCCTTGGCCCCTACAGCACTGGCTGGGTGCTGTGCTCAGAGCAGGGCTGCTGTTGGGTTTTTGTGGTTGGTTTTTCTCTGGGTGTGCTGTGTGTCCATGGTGAGAGCAGGGAAGGCTCTGTGAGCCTGGGGGAGGCCTTTCCTTGTGTGAGGCTGATGGCTGGGCCAGGAGGTGCTGCCTTGGGGTCGGGAAGGTGCTGCTTTGGACCAGAAAGGTGCAGCTTTGGGCCTGCTGGTGACACAGGCTGGGGCTGGCCGTGCCAGACCTCCCTGCCCACTGAGCAGGGGCTCAGTGCCTGGCCCTGTGGCTGTCTGCTGTCATGGCCACAGTTTTATTGGAGCAGCAGCTCGGCTGTGGCTCCTCTGTGGAGGGGCTGTGCCCATCTCGCCCATTCTTTGCAGGCACGGTGGGGGATGGCACTGGTTGCTTCCATGCTGCTGCCTGCTGGGCCTGGATGTGACATTTGGCTGGTGCTGCCAGGCCACCAGGACTGCCGAGTTCTTTCTGTGCAGCTTGTTCTCCTGGGGCACAAATTGCATCTCTTAAAGCACTTAATAAACTAACAATGGCTTGAAAGGAGGCAGTGAACAGAGTGACATCCCTGGGAGGCAGTGAAGGGCTGGAGGAGGAGAACCTGTGAGGAGGGTGGGCACAGAGCTGCTCCCAGGAAGGTGCTGGCTGCTCCTCTGGTTCCCTGTGTCCTCACACACTCTGAACTGGTGCTGTGTGGTGCCAGTGCTGTTCATGATCCCCCTGTACATCAGGAAGCAGAGCCTGAGCTTTAATTCTGTGCTGCAGAGGGAGGGAATGTACTGAAACTCTTCCTTGGACTGATGTGGGATGGGGCCTTTGGGCAATAAATAATGTGATGACACCAGGACTTAGGTGCTTGTTGAGCTGCATTGATTTCATTCCAAGGGCCTGGCTGTTGTATTGATCTGGGGCTTTCTGAACCTGCAGAGCCTGGGGAGTGGGCAGGCTGGTCCCAGGCACACGTGGGTGCATGTGTGATGTTTTACCAAAGCTTTGCACACCGTTGCTCAGCAGCTCTGGGGTGTTTGCTCAGGTGCCTGTGTAGGAGAAGCATCTCCCCAAAGGGTCATGCAGTCAATCATTGCTAGCTGCCCAAAATGGATGGGTGAGCAAGAACCTCTGTATCTGCTTATAGACTTTAATTACTCCCCTGTAATTGAGCCAATGCACAGGCTAACCTAACAGAAGTAAAACACCATTAACTGCCCCATCCCCACCCCAGACCAGGCTGGTTTTTTCCAGACATTTGTCCCAAGCCAGAACCACTTGCCCCTGCAATAGGGGAAGCAGCAGTCTTCAGGGTCACTTACCCTCCCTGGCTGTGCCAGGCCTTGTTCCCCCCCTGACCCTCTTGGCTAACCTCCTCATTCTTAACGGGGGGCTCTCCTCTTGTCTCTCAAGGGCTAAACTTGTTAAAATGAATCACATTTGGCATATCTCCCTGTGGTGCCTCTCCAGATAAAAGTGGTCCCAGCTCGCATGCTCTATTTTTGTTTTGTTTCTGTATGTGGCAATTTTCTCTATACAAAACCCTCTTTTGTCAGTTTGTAGAAGAGATTATGGGGAGACAAGAGCCCGCCTTTTTTACATCCATCTTGCACTTTCTCATGGCTCCACGGATGGTATTGTTCATGGCCAAGGAACAATGACATTTTTCTGTTCCCATATCTGATGTGATTAAAGGAGCTGCAGAGCAGAAGTTACACTGAAGATTATAATGAACAGAGGAGACCTTGCTACTGGACAGGAGGTGCAGGGGAAGATTTTTAGCCCTGGATTTGCTTCCTGGAAAAAAAAAAACCGACCAAACCCCTTTTTTCTAATCTGCAGAAAATGTCTGAAATGATGCCCTGGGTGAGGCTGTAAGTGGACAAAGTGCATCCTGCCTGTGGTGTGCCTTCCCCTTGGGCTCAGTGTGTGAGTGGCCACCCTCCCTCCCCAGGGAGCTGCCTCCCCACCTCTGGGAGATTGCATTTGGACCAAAAAGCACAGGGGAGAGGCTTGCCAGCAAGCTCTTAGGCTGGGGGCTGTAGCCCTTTTAGAAAGACCAGAGAAGACGCTGTGCTTAAAAATTTTTATCTGAAAGGACCAAAGATGTCTGTGAAAGAGCAGGAGCTGGGAAAGCTGGTTCTGCATGGCTGGGCTCCTTCCCATGAAGTCCTTAACAGCCAGCAGGGACCTCCTAGGGGGCTTTGGAAGGGGCTTGGAAACTGCTGAGGGTTTTTAACCTTGTTTTTTTGGGAAATATCCGTGCTGGGTATGCTGGCTGTTCTCTGCTGTGAGAGTGGGAGCCCTGTTGCAGGCTGCAGGGGCTCTGAGTTAATGGGAAGAGCAGTGACAGGCCTGCTCATGTGCAGAGGGGGTATCTAGCAGGCACCAGCTTTGCTGGATAGACAGTCCCACAATTTTATTTCAGTTTCCAGAGTTGTGCAAGAAGGGCATCCGAGGTCTTTTGGTGACTGGCATCCTGCTTTGTATTGCAGCTGTGCTCTCCACACACTGTTTGCTGCACACATTTGCTTTTCCTCTTGATAACTTCTCTGTGGACTCTTGCAGCAGGAGCAGTATTTAGCAATGCATGTTGGATCTGCTGTGGGATGCTGGGATGCACAGCTGGAATGCCAAGCTGTCTCCATCATGAATGGACAGAGAGCACAGCAGGCTCTTGCAGGAGGCCCAGTTCCACGGCAGCACGAGCACTGCAGCTGCAGAGCCTGTGAAATTTGTTCCCAAGTGCTTTTGGCTGTGCCCACCCCTGCCATGGCTGGGGGAGGCCTTGGGGGTCTCCTGTAGGGTGGCTGAGGCTCCCTCTGCTCTCCATCCCCTCATCAGGAGATGGAGTTGGTGGGTGCACAGGAGCAGAGTGTCTGGCACTGATGCCCTGCCCAGCATTGCCAGCAGGCTTGGGTACCCTTTGCAAAGGGATTTAGGTGCTCACATCAGCTGGGTTTGGTTCTTTGGAATTTGCTTTTGCTTAGTGTTTTCCTTTGAGGTCGTGTAGGCAACTCAAATGACTGCCTCTGTGTAAAGAGGAGAAGGTGTATTACAAAAAATTGAGTTTCTGGTGGCAGCTGCTGTTGCCATGCTCAGTGTTGGATGGCCAGAACAAAGGGGATCTCTGTCTTGAGGTCCATCTGCTCCTACTGGGCAAAAAGTGAGGTGCTGGGCAGGTAGGGCTGGGACAGGGGACACACTGTGGTAGTGGGGCACCCTCCAGCTCTGCTCACCTCTGCATTTCCTCAGGCATGCAGCTGACTGCACTGATTGTGGGAAATGTGTTTGTGCTCTCCCCTGAAAGGAAAAAAACCCCATATTTATTGTCTAAAAAAATAAATCCTTGGCAGGTTTCCACATTACATGTGGTCCTGTGTTACAGAGAAGGGTAAATCCTGACTTAAGGGGCAGGGGCTGGTCTCAGCCAAGCAGCACAGCACACAACATGTTAAAGTTCTAAAAGGAGGGAGAAAAGCTTCTCTACCTACAAGGTTAGGCAGGGATCAATGAATCAAAGACATAGGTATTTCATAAAGCAGGTGGCAGGAGGCAGCCCTTGGATTACTAGAAATAATGTGATATATTAGCCCTTGATTTGGCAGAGTCTGCCTTATACTAAAGAGGAGGAGAGTGTAAATTGTGATGATTTGTGTAGAGTTTCTGACATTATCTTGGCATAAAAAGGGCAATCTATATAGATAAATGCACTTGATTGAAACCGTGCATGAGAATTTTTACATGCACTTTTTTTTCCATGATTAGAGAGGTCTGGGATGGACATGTGGAGGGAGATCTGTATGAAATTAGGGTTTGAAACTTTCTTTGAGGAAATTATTTTGCCAATACCCAAAACCTCAGGATTATTATAAAGCATCCCAGGCTTTTTTTTGTTGTTGTTGTTGATGGACCTTTTTTTCTGCATTAGTTGATTAATACTTGTTCCACATACAAATGCACTTTACTCTTTGTGCATTAGAAATCCTGCCTGCACATAAGCTGTTAAAGCCATCACTCCAAAATCAGCCTGCTTGAGACTTAGGCTTTCCAGTCAAAGGGCTTTTTGTTTCCAGTCTGTGGCATTGCAGGGCTCCAGGTTTTGTCTTTTCTATGTCAGAGCAGGCTGCTGGGATCTGAAGTCTTGGACCAAGTGTGTCTAGGCTGGCAGCAATCCAAGCTCATTGCTCTGACTTTGTAGGGTAGTCTTCACAAGTATCTCCGTGTGAAAGTCAGGCCAGTGCTGGGTTCAGACCATCATGCTGGGGTTTGAGGGCTCTGGTGCTGTGCTGAGTGTCCCTGAGCTCCTGTCTGTGACTCTACAGACCAGCAAATTCTGTGTGGACACAAAACTCCTACCACAGCGTGTGCCCTGGGGACTGCTGGATCCAGGAATGGAAGGATTCTTTGATGTCAGTGCCTTAACTCTGCTGAGGACAGATACTCCTTCAGATCTTCTGACAGCAGAGCTCTGCATGGCCAAGATCCTGGCCGTGGGGAGGGGGAAGGAGCAGCTCCATCTCCAGCTCTGATGGTCCTGGGAGCCCAGCACTGCTGGGGCAGCAGCTCTCAGCTGGGGATGGGCAGGTGGGCTCTGTGCAGGGTGCTTTGGACAGCTCATGTAACTTCCCTGGCCATAATTCTTTCTCCTCCATTATTTCATTGGCTCTAAGTGTTCCTGCTTCACATAACCCTGCAAAATCAACAGTTGAATTTAATATGACTGAGTAATTCATATGGCACAGGTACCGACAGTGGTAATTCAGCCTCTAAATTATGATCATAAATTTCCGTGGCATGGCACTGCTGAGGGGGGTGATGATTTTATTGGGCAGAGCAGAGTCACTCAACTAATTAAACAGGGAAGGAGCCTTTGGCTGCTGGAGGAGCAGCACAGCCTGCACAGGGAGCCTGGGGCTGGCTTGCAGCAGGGCAGGGTGTGCCATGACTGTGCCAGCCTGCCCAGGCCTCCAGTCCAAGTTCCTGCACTCCCTGTGCTCCTCTGCAGAGGTGACAGCGCTGGCTCTGTGGGCTCTGTGCCTGGGCAGAGAGAGCAGCTGGCCAGCCTCAGGGGAGGGCAGGTGTGCCTCCTGCTTTATCTGCTGTGATGCCCATCCCTGCTGACCACTGGCTCTGGAGCCAGGCTCCAGTGCTCCTGTTTACTGGGCTGACTGGGAAAGAGGAGATCTGAGTTTCTGTCTCAGATGAGTCAGGTCACTTACTGCTCCTAAAGAGTGTAATAAAAAGGTCTTTAATCTACATTTCAAATTATAAGATGTTTAAACATACCAATTGCCTCCTGTTTCTGTATTAGGAAAAATCAGCTTTAGCCATTATGTTGTCTGCTGAGCTCAGCTGTGCCCTTGTGTAGATAAAGAAACAGTGGAAGCAGTGGGCATCCCAAGCTCTCAGCATGGGTCTGGGTCATGTGTCTTAGTGGCTGGCATGGGAAATTAACTGACAGGGAGTGCAGAAGCAGTGCAGGCTGCATGCGTGGCAGACAGATATCTGGCTGATGGCACTCACACTCGTGGAGACCCTGGTCCTCCTCCTCCAGAGCTGCCACTGCTGTGATGCAGCTGGCTATGGGCACTCCAGGGGTTTGAGCAGAGGGGTCTGTGTGTGACCCAAGGAGTGGGAAATGCTGGGGTGCCCTGGGCACAGGCTTTGTGGGGTCCCCAACACTCACCTGGCAAGCAGGAGCTCCAGGGCACAGTGTGGGCTGTGCTCTCCCCTGCTCAGCCCCAGCTGTGTGACAGAGTTTGGCCAGCTCCTGCTGGTGTGAGGAGGCCCCTGCTTGCTGGCTGTGGCAGAGGGCTGGTGCAGCTGCTCTCCACCAGCCACCACACCAGGGCCCCCTCCTTGCCTGAAAAGTACAGGTAGGCTCTAAGTCACTGAACCGTGGGAGGGGTTTATGAGGCAGACATGCAAGAATGGTCCAAAGTTAGAGAAAATGTATTTATTACAACACTTTTCATGGGCAAGTTATCATTTTGTCAAACTTTATTAGAGAAAGTAATTAATGGGCTGTAAAAGGTGCTAGTGCGTAGCCAGTAAAAGAGCTAGTCCTGTGCAAATTGGCAGTTCATAGATTGATGGTTCCTTCTTTCCCCATTTATTAATATGGAGAATGCACATGAAGTGTGTTAGATGTGTGGGCTGGTGAGCTCTGTGTCTGTGCATTGGGACCGTGCTCCTGGGGCCTGGCCACGGCTGCTGGGGTGCAACAGCTCCCAAATCCCTGCTCCCCTCCAGGTTCAGGTGGCTCTGCACGGTGAGCAGCTCCAGGGATAAGTGAGATTAAGCACATTGTGCCTGTGTGGGAGGCTGTGGCCCCTGCCCTGCACTGAGGGCCAGTGTGGCATGGCCCAGAGCCTTGGGCAGCAGCCTCTGTGCTCTCTCTTGGGCAGGGTCTGGCCTGGGGGGTGCAGTCAGGCTGCAGAGCTGCCACAGGGGTGACCAGGGTGGTCTCAGTGCCAGCCCTTCCCGACGCTGCACTGCCTGTGGCACAGGGCTGGGGAGGTGGTTTTTATTCTCTGCTCCTGGCTCAGCTGGAGCCCCTGCCCGGCCTTTCAGCTGGGGCACCTCTGTCCCTGCTGGCTGAGTGCTGTCCCAAAGGTCCCTTTCTCCTTGGCCTGATCTGCTCTGATCCCAGCTCTGTGTGTGGTGTCTTGTTTTCTCCTGGGATTACGTTAATGCCATCGATTGGTTTGTTTTAAATAGCGTTGCCTGCTAGGTCATTATTACTAGATGCTGATGCATAATTTATTGATAGAAATATTGGCTGCCTGGTAGAGGGGCATTGGCTTCCACCTGTTAACCCTTCACCTGCCCACATGATCTCTCATCGCTTCTGTGGACTCGTGCAGCTTTTTCCAGGCTGTTGAGAGTGATTTTATTTTCCACAAGCTTCCTTCTCCCCTTTGGAAAGGGAAACAAGCAGGTCTGCTGTCGGCTGCCTTACAGCCAGGGAGAAAACAGTGTGGATAAGTGGCTGGGCTGACAGCAGAGCATGTGTTGGTGGCAGCTGGCACTGGTTTGTACTGGTCTTGCACCATGCCATTGCAGGCTGCTCCCCGTGCCTCTGCTGCCTTGGTTTGGGGCACTCGTGGGTTTGCCTGCAGAGACAGGCTGGGAAAAATGCCTTGGAGCTGTGAGCCCTGGCTGGAGGCAAGTGGGATGGTGCTGCTCTCCTCCAGGGAGGGGGCTCAGCTGCTCCTGCTGCTGGGGGCTGCTGCCAGCCCATATGCAGTGGGGCTGGAGCTCTGTCTCCAGCCTGGAGCTGGCAGTTTGGAGGAAACCCATTGGCACAGGTCAGGCTGCTGGCAGAGCAGAGTGCTGCTTTAGGGAGCTGTTGGCCAGGCCTGGGGAGTGCCTGATGTTTAAAAGATCAGAAACATGAAACCAGAACTAGCCAGTGAAAACAAGGGATTTTTGCTCAGGCTCCACAATTGCTGCCTGCTGCTCTGCTTCTGCTATTATAGCACTTCCTACAGTGCCAGGAGCTAATCCAGGCTTCCCTCTGTGCTGGGCTCTCAGCTGCATGGAGCTGCTGAGCCTGCAGCCAGCGTGTCACTTGCTGGCTGGGCCCTTGCCCTGAGGGCCCAGGACAGACTGCTGGGTCACCTTGGGGGACAGACAGACACCAGGCAGTGCCTCCATCACCACCCCGCACCGGTGGGGAGAGCTCTGCCCTGAGCATGGCACAGCTCAGGGCCAGGCTTCTGCCTGTGCCATCACAGCCCTGGTGCCAGTGGCTCTGCGGTCACGGGCCTCTGCAGATGTGGTATGTGATAGCCAGGGTGCTGGGGGTCTGCCTGGGTTCCTCAGCAGGTTACTGTGGGGCTGGGATGTGCCTGAACCCTCTTAGGGACTTGGTGTCTCCTGCCAACATCTCACAGCCCCCAGCCTCTCTCTCTGAGTTATGCCTTGGCTTTCAAGTCAGACAAGCTGAATCTATGGAGTTGCTTTATATGAATTATTATTATAGGATCAAGATTTTTTATTTCCTAAAAGCCATTTTTTCCAGAGGCACAGTAGTGTGTGCACTCTTGCTGTCTGCCCATCCCAAGGAACACCTACCAAACACCCCTGAGAGAAGGGACACATGGAATCAATTCAGCTGGAAAAGACCTGAGATCACTGAGTTCAACCTTTGACCACCTTGTCAACTAGACCATGGCACTCAGTGCCACATTCAGCCATTTCTTGAACATACCTGGAGTTTGAATCCCTTCAAAGCAGGGAGTGAGTGCCCTGGCTGTGTTTCTGGGTGAAAGATGGGTGTCCTCACCTCTCTTGGGTAATGGAAGTCCCACATGGAGAGTGTCCCTCAGAAACAGAACTGTGTAGAAGAGATTTCCTGAACCCTTCTAAGCACAGGTTGTGGGGTGCTGGGCTCCTGTTTCTTGGTGCTGCATTGCCACTGAAACTGGCAATCCCAAATGCCTTCCTGCACTGCCTATGATGTGGTTAAAGCCCTGGAGCAGATGCCCCTGTCCTGGCAGGAGCCAGGAAGCGTTGTACAGCATGGTGATTCCTGCTCTGCTGTGTGGAGACAAGGACATGAGTGGCCACTTTCTCTGCAGGCCACAGTCAAGTCTTTCATCCTGGCTTTGTTTGCAGCGCTGACATTCACACAGATTCCAATTTCTGCCGCCAGCGTGGCAAAAGTCTTGCAGGCACCTCTCCAAGCACGTCCTTGGTCTTGCCTCATCTTGTGTGGATCAATAGGCTGCTCGGGGTGTGCTGCTCACTGGAGCCTTGCTGCTGTCACTGGGGACCCACCCATGCCCACCCTCTGCAGTGGAAGGAAGGCAACCAGATGTTCCTCATGGGCTCAGGAGACAGGAACATGGAAACAAAGCTTGGCCATTGTTCACGTCTCGTACTGCTGGTGTGCTCTGCTGGGCCAAGGAATGCTGCTGAAGCACAGCATGATGAAGGGCCTTGCAGCACTATTGTGCTGGGGCTCCACTAACCAGCCCCAGAGAAATCCTGCTGCGGGCTCAGCAGGGAATGGATGGACATCTTCCACGCCAGACATTAGCTTTTGACTGGGATGTGCATGTTAATGAGATGCAAGGGTATCACAGCTCAGGTCTGAATGTTTTCTGAGTTTTTCTGAAGACCCTTAGCACTCTGTGCCAAGAAAATGCTCCAAGGAAGGCTGTATTTGTGTCTGGTGCTCCCAGCCAGAGGAACGGAAGGAGGATATGAAAATGAGTAATTATCTTTAAAAGTTATCCAGATGCACTTGCTGACCTTTCTTTTGTGCACCCTGAACTGGTTTCCATCTCCCTTGCTGTAGTTTCTCAAAATCTCGGAGAAAATGAATTTCCGAAGGATGACGGGAGGGGAAAGCAGTGAAGTCAGATGTGAATTTCACAACATGTGAAATGTCTTGTTTAACTGACAGAGCAGCAGCCAGCCTGTTTCTCTCGGAGCTTTTGCCCATGGTGATGAAGCTCTGCAGGGCAGCAATGGGGAGCAGCTACTGGGGCAGAGATGGGCATTACCCTGCTCCCAGCCACTGCTCCTGGCTGCAGCATGCTCAGATCCTGGCTCCACTGCCTGTTTATGAAAGAAAAAATGTTTGCCTTTTTTTTTTCCTTTTTTTTCCCCCCAAATTGTTCCTGTTCCCCATGAGAGTGGATTTTAAGCCCTTCCCAAGTTTTTCATGAGTAGGTTTGTTAGTGCTGGTTGAGACTGCTGTCCCTCCCCCTGCAGAGGGGAGCAGTGCTGGCCTGGAGCTGTGCTCTGGGGTGGGAGCAGTGCTGCTGGAGGGGTCTCTGGTCAGGCCAGCTGCTGGAGGGATGAGCCATGCTCCCTGGAGCTGAGGGAAGGCACAGAAGCAGGGGCAGCTCTGCACAGCTCCTGCAGGCACCCGGCAGGCTTCAGTGTGTCTGGGCTGGGGGGATTTGTCCAGAGAGAGCAGCAGGACTCTGTGCTCCTGCACAGGACTGTTCTAGGCTGGGGGCTGCTGCAAACAACTGCCCCACCACCCTCTGTGCCTGTGAGTGGCGTTCTTCAGAGATGGCACTTGAGGGAGTGAACTTTTTGTCTGTCCCCACTTCAACCCCCAGCCAGCTTTCCAGCTCCGTGTCAGGCACGGGACTCCTTTAGCACACAGTGTTCATTTGCAGAGAAGCCTCTGGCAGCTGTTTTCCTTGGATGCATTCCCTAGATCAAGAGTCAGCACATGTTCACTACGAGACCTATTTGGTAAATGGGCTGAGAACAGAGATAATCTTAGACTAGTTTGGTTTGCTGAGGAGCACTGACACAGCTCAGTTTGTGCTTGAATGCTAATTTAGAGCTGAAGTCTGTGCTGGGTTCAGCCGTGCAGCTCCTGATCACATCATTGTCACATGAACATGTGCACATATCTGGTAGATTGCCTGTTGTCTGTGTGAGGGTGTTGTACCATAGATAGGGAGGAGAAATGGAAGAAATTCAGTCATTCATAAAAATGAATAAGTGAATCTTTGTTTAATATGTACTCCAAGATCATCTTACCTACATCTTGCTTGTTTGTCCTAGAGAGACCTTTGTGCCCATCTCCCCTGGGTGATCTTGCCCTTTTCCCAAAGCCTGTTGTTATGAAGAGCTTTGGATCTTCTGAATGCATTCACTGTAAAAGGTACTGGGGAGTCAGTTAATGCCCCCTCCTGTACAGGTGTCCCCTTTACCCAAAGCCTGGCCATTCCATATCTGGAATATTGCAGCTGAGCTGCTTTGGATGCTTTCACCAGCAGCTGTTTAAATCACTATCAACAGAATCCTGCTCTGCCTTACTCAAAAGATCACATTAGGTGATTTAACCTGATATTCTGGGTTTAGCAGGCAGATTAGTGGCTGTTAAAATGCAAAGTCATATGCCATTGATAATCTATCACCAGCAGTGGATCCCGGGTAATTGTCACTTAGTTCAACAGAACAAGGCAGGTGCTGGAACACACGGACACAATCCTGCTCCTTTCCAGAGCTTTCAGAGGGCACTGCTTGATGTGTTTCTGGCTGTGATGGAGGCAGTGGTGGTGTCTCAAACTGAGCCCTGCCTGGCCCGTTTGGGACCTTGGTGTGAGCAGTGCAGTGATTCTGTTCCAGAGACCCTTCTCTTTCTTGTGCTTCTCTGATATAAATTCATTTTCCAGGGCGCCGCAGCTGCCAGTTAAATCAATTAAGGCAATTCCCCTGTACCTTAAGGAAGAGCTGAGCGTGAAGTGGAGGAGAGGGGAGGTTCTGTGCAGGATCTTGACCCCCAAGCCCAGGTCTTGTGCTGGCTGGGGCGGTCAGGCTGGCGATGCCACAGAGCACCCCCAAGCCTTTGGCCTCTGGAAACAGCTGCACATTGCCAGGCACAATTCTTAAGCTCCATGCAGGAGTCACTCAGGGAAAATCCAGCTCGAGGAGGCTTACAAAAAGGGCAAGGATCTGTGCCTAAACACCCACGCAGTGCTTTGTGCCTTCACCAGCTCTAATAGCAGGGGATTGGGCATCCCATCTAGCCCAATTTGTGCTGCCTGGGATTTGTGGGTGCTAATAGCAGCAATCCAGTGCTCCTGTGCTAGCAGAGATACAGCATGGAGGCATGTTGTCCTTGCCATGTGCTACTCGTAGGGAAGAATAATCCATAAATCAAGATATTACAAGGCTATTTAGTGATTCTTCTACTGTCATACATGTGTCAACAACAAATAAAAGAAGCATTTGATGGTGTTAGTCCATGTGCCAGGAAATCCTCCTGGTTCCTTTTCTTACCTAAGGAAGGGGGGACCTAAGGCTATTTGGCTGAGCAGGCTGTGCTGCGATGCTCCTGCACAGGCAGCGTGTTCTTCCTGAGCTCTGCCAAGAATTTGCTTGTCACAGAGATGTGTAATGTGATTGCAGTGGAAAATACATGCAAATGTTTACCCGCCTCTTTTTTTTTTTTCTTTTTTTTTTTTTTCTAGAGGGGAAGAGATCTTGATTAAACAGTAATTAAGAGTGTTTTGGACAACGTGAGGCAGTCTCTCTCCCAGGTGCTTAATAAGTGCCAAGACTGTTGAGTGAAGTGTTTATTTAGCATAGTAATAGGAGGCGGGTTTTGCCAGGCTCACCAGAACCCAGACTATTGTATGGGCAGCCCTGGGTCCCGTGGAAGGCAATGCAGGGCAGAAAATCCTCCTCTGCCTCTGCCCATCCCCATGGCTGCTTTTCCATGGTGTGGGGGCAAAGCTCTCCCTCCCCACGGAGGTCTCAAGGTGAGCCCAGAGTTGTTCATCCCTGGGATGATGAGTCTGTCCCTTGTCACCTTTGTGGGTGGGGGACATACAGGGAGCTGCCTGCAGTGGGCTTCCCTAAATCCTGCCCAGCACTGCATGGAGCAGCCTCTTCATTCCTCCTGCTCCTCCCCCAGACTTTTCCCACTGCCATGAGCTTCATGGGTCCCCTCCGTGCCTGCCACACTGCAATAGATGCTGCTAGAACTGGTACCAGGCACAGGTTTCCTGCAGCATCGGGGTTAAAGGGTGGAAGAAGCATCCTGCCTTGTATTGCTGGTATTTTTTTTTCAAAGATGCTGTTTGCATTGATAGATTTTTGGATGATGCTCTAGAAAAGAAAAAAAAAAAAGGAAAAAAATCAATGTCCCAGTGATTGTACCAGGAAGGGCAGTCGATTGGTGAAAAAGCTGCAGCAGGCATATTGGGAAATGGATTTTTCTGCCCTCCAGACATTAACTTGGAATTCTTTGAAATGAGGAGAAAACAGTGTGTGTCAGAAATGAAAAATTAAGGAGGTTAATGTGATGCCTTTCCCACTTTTAATTTCTTTGAGAGAGTCCTTGCTGGAGCTGTGCTCTGCCTTGCCCGTGGCAGGGCCACTGGGCACTCCCTGCCCTGCCACTGCAGGCTGGCAGCAGGGCTGCTGCCCTCCTGGGTGTGCAAGGCCATTGCTGCTGGGTGTGTAAGAGCAGACAGGGGACACGTCATGGCCAAGTGAACTCCCCGTGTTGCAATAACTGGATCTCTGTGGAGATCAGCTATGGGACTGGAGCCATTTGCTCCATGGAGTTGGTGAGCAATAAACGGGGGTCTCTCTAAGGGGAAGGGCAGTGAAGTGTTTCCTGTGCCTGAGATGCTGCCAGTTTTTCCCTAAGGACACATGTGTGTGCACGTGTGCTCCCTGGTACCTTCTCTGTGCTGGCAGCTCTGTTGCCCATGGCACAGCACCATGCAGGGCCAGAGCTCCTGTCAGAGCTCTCGAGGGGAAAGCTGAGCAGGAGATTTCATGCCGGGCTTTTTTTTTTGCCCTGCTTTGGGTAATTGTCTGTGCTTCAGCCTTTCTAAACAAAATGCCTCTTTCTTCCCTCTAGGGACCACTTTCCCAGTCCCTTGGGTGGTCTTTTTATGCGGGTTTTTATCCACTCTGTGGTAGGCTATAGGCAGCTCTCCAGAGAGCCGGAAAAGCCTCCGCTCGCCTTACTCTATTGCAGAGGAGAAAAATGAACTCCCAGGGACTTGGTTTTGGGAAATTAAAAAGCAAGGCAAACATTAAAAAAGGACATAAATTACAGGAGGTTTTCTTCCCCCTGTGCCCCCAGGGCTGCTTGGTGTGAGCCCCCCTCTCCCTGCACTGCAGCAGCGTGCCCAGGCCGGGGGATGCAGGCATGCTCTCATTGCAGAATGAGCGCCTGCAGCTTGCTCTGCCTCCATGCAGGGCACTTCCCACTTCCCAGGCCAGCACGCTGGAGTTTTCCTTGGGATTGTGGCTGGGCTCACAAAGCAATAGGATCTATTGGTTTTCTCCTCACGAGAGGTGTGAAGGGACAGCAGTGTTTGATGGCTGTGCATGACCAAAGCACATAGAGGACCAGACAAAGTTACACTGTGGAGAAGCTGCAGTGGTCTTTGCAAGCACATTTTGGATATAGCAAGTGATGTGCTAGTCAAGCCCTGTCTTGCAAAAAAGGCAGAATAAACCTCTAAAGAGGCTGAAAGGGGGAGAAAGTGGCATGAAAGAACTTCTGTGTGATGCAGGCTGTCCCTGTGGGAAAGGAGTGTTGGGTTGGTCTCTGGGGGTGCTGGCCAGCCATGTGCAGTCATGTGTGGAAGGCAAAGGTTCATTAGAAAACAATTAATTGCTTTCTTCTAGGGCAAGAGCTGGGGGTATGTAATGAAGTTAGCCAGCAGTTTTGAAGCTGGATACCTTTTATATCATAGTGTTCAGATACGTCCCTGAAGTTAATGTTGTTGGGGAGGCCAAGACAAAAATGGATTCAAAACGGACACAGGTGAATTCAGGGGACAAAAGCCGGTTTGGTCATTGGGAATGAAGGTTTCATACATTTCCTGGCTCAGTCAGTCCCTAAATAGGTACTCATGAGGATGGAGAGTGTTTTCCTGTCCTAGGCATGGGAGTAATCTCCAGTTTCTTGTATTTTTCCCTAAACATTGGGATGGTTGAGGCCAACCCTGGCTGAACAACCACTCCTTGCCCTCCAGCATGGGAGTGGAGCCATGCTGGGGACCATGGGCTGCTCCTGCTGGGAACAGCTGGAGGTTGGCAAGGACACACTACAAGAGTGGATCTTTTCCTCTCTTCACCCGAGCTGGCTGAGCCATGTGGGTGTAGTCCAGGGCAGGATTTGGCACATTAAGTTTATATGATGGCTCTAATGAAGAGCAGGCGTGTGTTTCCTCACCTCCACTGTCATTATTTATTGTGTAACTGGAAGGCAGAGACAGTGGCTACTGCACTTGTTTCCATCTGCATGAAAGTTTATCATTCGATTCATTTCTCTGTTTTAGCTTTGCGGAAGTGAAGGAGAAAATCACCAAAGTTCCCCGTGAGGTAGCGGGGAGCAGCCAAGGACATATGGGTATGTAAGGGAAGCAGATGGCCTATCTGACTAAACCACATCATATAAGTTTATGAGTCAGGCAGGTGCTCTTTCCTGCTGTTTTATAGTGATGTCTTAAGGATTTCCCTTTTGATATACGAGGGCAAATCGTCAGCCGAGCCCTTCTCTATCAGAGGCTAATCCAAAAGTAAATCACTCTAAAGCAGCAGGAGAGAGGTCTTGCAAGGCACCCACGATAGAGATATTCTTTTGTTATAAATCATCAGTCGTGTTCTTAAGGGATTATGCTGGAAAAAGCAAACAATATAAAAAGGTCAAATACAAATAGTAAAAATGAAATAGTTTGTTGCCTTATTCTGTCTGCTCACAGAGGAGATACTACTTGGGCAGGAGAAAGGATGGCTCTTCAGTCCCAGGGGAGTGTGGCTGGGGCTGGGTGGAAACAGATAGCAAGGGATGGTCTAGGTGTGCCCCTCTGGACCTTGGGGATTTTTGTTCCCTGGCATCCATGGGAGCTCCCTGACCCAAGTAGCCCACGCTGGCTGCCTGCACCCCAGGCACTGGTGGTGGGGAGGGGGAGCAGCCATTCACAGCCACTGCCCTGCTTGGTTCTGCTGACAGGCCTGGGTTTACTTCTGTGGGGAGTGTGCAGGTGTGAGGCACGTGGGGATACCTGTGGGTGCCCCTTGAGGCATGGCTGGAGCAAGGTGAGAGGTTTTACTCAAACATCTGTGCCTGGACTGAGCTCAGCACGACCTGGCTAATGCTTGATGCTGTCTCATTTCTGCTTGGGAAATCCCTCTCACCATGATCTGGCTGCGTGATCACCCTGGGCATTAAACTGCTTTGCTGCACCTCCTGGTGTAGGATCAAAACTTGAGGGAAATGTAAGTGAAAGAACATGCCCACTGCTGGCCAGCCATATGGATGTGCTGCAGAGAGCTGGTGCTGGTGTCAGCTCAGTGGCACATCCTGCTGTGCACTGAGCAGAGCTTCCCTGTGCACGAGAGATTTATTCCTTGTGCAGGAGAGCAGCCTGAGCCCCTGCCTTGCCAGGTAAGGGCACAGATCCAGGCCTTGGGCTCTCCTGCTGGGAAGGTGCTTGGCAGTGATGCCCTTGGGGACTTGGGGCTGTCTGACAGCTCTGTGTTGGCCATTCAGCATGTCCTGGTCAAACCTGCAGTGCAGGGCTGAGAAGCGGGACCATCACCCTGTTAATAACTGCCTGCAGTTCACAGTGCTTCCAGAAAATTGGGCTTCTCATTTGGAAAATAAGATAGCAAACAAAATAAGACAGCAAATCCTGCTTGTGGATTCTGGGGATCCCAGCAACTACTTGCACAAATCTGGGCAACCTGGGGCACTGCTCTCTGCTCTCTTGCCTTTCCTTCCCATCACAGCTGTCCCCAGGAAGTGTTTGCCATGTGATGTCTGAGAGGGCTGGGATCCCCAGAATCCACAAGCAGGATTTGCTGTCTTATTTTGTTTGCTATCTTATTTTCCAAATGAGAAGCCCAATTTTCTGGAAGCACTGTGAGCTGCAGGCAGTTATTAACAGGGTGATGGTCTCACTTCTCAGCCCTGCGGGAGCAGAGGTGATGCTGGTCTCCTACCTTTTGCACTGTCATGGGGGAAAGGTGTGATCCAGGAAAGGTGCAATGCCACAGAACAGCTGTTGCCATTGTCCTTTCCAAATCTCAAAGTTCAGTTTGTTAACCATGTGAGTAAAACCACCAGAGCTGCTGCTGGGGGCTCTGACATGCTTTGGCTCTTTTACCTGACATCTCAGCATGGCAGACACAGGTATAAACACTGCTTGGCTGCCCGCAGGCTTAGGGAATCCCTTTTCTGTGGCATCCCTGTTTTCGCTGCCCTCTGAAGGAGGGGGAGCTTGCTGCCAGCATTTTTGTCTCCTGTACCCACACTTCCCAGCTCCAGCAGGCCAAGATGGATTTTGATGGCATCAGTGTCCACCACTTTTATTTTGTTTGTTCACAGAGCAGCTCCAGCACCCAGCACCTGCCTGAGCTTCTGGGAGGAAAACCAGTGCAACCCAAGTCTGTCACAATTGAAAGAAACAAAGTCAAATGCAGGTTGCAGAGGCATTCCTAACTTCTGAATGCTCGATTTGGGACTTGGAAATAATGTCCTTTTAACATAGTACTTAATGTTTAATACAGTTTTATGAGTCTATGGGAGCACAAATGATCCCCTTCCAGAGTTTAACATTTATAACTCTAAACTGATGCACTGATTTTCTTTGAATTCAACTTCATTTTAAAGCACCAACTGTGTTTTCTTCAGCCTTGGTCCACTCTGTGGGTTTTGTTGAGGCCTCAGGAGCTCTGAACCCTCAGAGATGGAGAGCTTTGAGGGCTGTAGCTGCAGCCAGCTGTGGGCAGGTGTGGAGTGGAAGTGGCTGTAATGCTGCTGCTTCTATTGGAGCTGCTTTCACTGCTTGTTGTTTAGTACAGTAACTATGTGACAGCAATAAAAAAAAAATCTGTGAATCAAACTCATGTTTTTTTCAGAACACGGAATGTGCCTTTGCCCTCTAAAGTGAAAAGAGTGGGAGAGATGGAGAGTTTACATGAGAAATATTTCTCAGAAATAACCAAGAAATTCTGAATTAAATCTTCAAATCAATATATCCAGTCCAGCTGATGTATTTGCCAAGGAAAATTGGGGCTGATCAGTTAATCCTTGGTAAATTTATAAGCGACTGAAAATGAGATTTGGTAGTTAGACATTTCAGTCTTGTCAGTGGATGGACCCATTGCCTCTGGTGCAGGCAGGTGCCAGTGAGGATGTGGCATCACCCTGTCTGGGCTGGGGCTTGGCATTGCTCCTGGGCTTTACCCTGAGTGCTTGGTGGAGGCAAAGGAGATCTTCTGTAAGGTTTCCTTTTCCTCTGAAGAGAAACAAACCCAACAAGCCTCCTAGGAAAGGAGATGCAGGAGGCCAAGTGAATGCAGTGAGATTGCACTGCCAAGCATTGAAAAATTAAAATATGCATAACTTTACCTCAGGTGCACAACTCTGACTCTGCCCCCTTGTGCATATTCATTAAAATACAGCCTTTAATTACCTGTCCTGAGTGCTGCAGGCCATGTGTCCAAGCTGGTCTGGGGGTCCTGTTGCCCCACACACTGCAGGGCCATGGGTGGGTCATGGTTTGAGGCTGCTGTGCCACGAGGGGCAGGGGCTCACGCTGGTGTGACCTGCCCAGCCCCTGGCACTAAGCTGGGCTGGAACTAAAGAGATTTTGCTGAGGAGCCCCCTTGGAGCACAGGATCCAGGGCAGGAAGAGATCAGGTTAAAATGTGCTTTTTCCTGCAAGGTGACAGCGCAAACACAATGTTCCCAGGAAGGAGTTAATATGGATCTGTCTGCAGATGTCCTGATGGAGTGAAGGCAAGCAATGATATTTTGTATCATTTTGATATCCGGTCTAAATTAGGCCCGAGGGAAAGACTGTGGCCTATTTAACCCAGCATCTGTCAGTTATCATTATTTTCAGCCAATTTTAGTAGGTCCAAGTATAAAATTTATATCTGGGGGGAGGA
>NW_005054330.1:769984-810540 GCF_000277835.1 Geospiza fortis | reverse complement strand
TTCAGCTTTTGTTGAAAGGATTTGCAGTGGCCTTTTAGGAGTTGTTACATGAGGGAAGAAATTATTTGGAGGAGCACTGTGGGTGAAAGTGGCTGGCTGGTCACCACCAAGAGCTGTGTGAAGGGGACACACAGAGGAAGAGGCAGGATGTTACTGGGGTTTCCAAGGATGAGTTTCAGATCTGGATAGTGCTATTTGCTTGGTTATGGTGTGAAAAAACTGGAATTTGCTCATAATGTAACCTTGACAAGCGTTCCCACAGGTGTGGGTGGCCTTCCCACGGAGCAGACTGTGAGCTAACAGGTGGGTGGGGACGTCTGTGACCTCGGTGATGGGGACATCTGCCACCACTGAGAACGTGCGTGTAGGGCCCATGGAGAGCAGGGCTGCTGTCCCCAGGTGAGAGGAGGGTGCTGCTGGGACGCAGCTGTGGAAGAGGCAAATCTCCTCCTGGTGGGACTTTCAGTAGAGGTGAAATGCTCCACACCAGCCACGAGCTGGGAGGACTTCAGGGGGATGCTCAGACCCTCCAGGGATTGCATTTCCATCAACCCCTGCACAGGCAAGAGAGCTCAGGCTGAGACAGTGGCTCCTGCAGGGACCTGTGCTGGCTGGGGGAGACCCTGGATGGGCTGAGCTTGGTCCTGGCAGCGACCAGAGCAGAGGTGCTGGTGGTGTGGCATGCACAGTGCATTGGGAAGGGACGTGCCTGGCCTCCTGCAGGGCTGCTGCCTGCAGTCAGGCAGCTGAGCAATTTTTTTTACCTGCTGTCATTGAAACCAAGCAGAAACCCTGAACTCCTGATGACTGACTAATGCAATTGCCCTTTTATTTCCTGATAGTTCCTTGAGAAGCAGAGGGACTCTGAAGCTTAGGCTGTTGTAAATCCTTGCTCAGGCTGCAGGCATCTGGCTTGGGTGCAGAAAATGGAAACTTTAGTGGCTGGGGAGAAACCCAAGCCTCATCCTTCCTAGCAGCCTTCTCTGCCCTGTGTGGTGTGGTAGATGCTTTGTTTTTCACACACTGGGATGTACTGGATGGATTTTTTGAAACAGAGACCAGGAGTTCATACCTGCTGCGTCGCAGCACCTGGCAGTGCTGCTCCTTCTTGCAACAGCTTGGGGTAGAAGCTACAAACTGCTGATGACCACAGTGCTGCCTTTGTCACCTGCAGATATGTGTAACTGCTGCTTGCCCCTTGTGCTGGGCTGGCCCTGGATGATCTCACGCAAAATCTACTTTAAATTCTCCAAAAGTTGCAACAATTTCTTTGTGCAGCAAGAAAGAGCTCTCCAGGTCCTGTGATTTGGGGTCAAATCAGCATTTTCCCAGGATGTGGTGAAATAGCTCCTTTTCTTGCCTCCTGGTATCACGTTGTGATGCTTCTTGTCATTGTGCTGGGCTGCCTCCCCTCAGGAGCGGCCTGGAAGGGCCAGTGGGGAGGCAGCACGGTGGGAATGTGCTTTTGGGTGACCAGTGGTGGGTTTGCTGTCCCAGCACGTCGCTGTCTCTGGGGTTTGGGGTGTGCCTGGCCTTATGCAAGCCAGGGAAGTGCCGTGTTGTGTAACGCTGTTGTGTAAGCAGGGCACGGGCGGGTGTTGGGGTTTCGGCACACAAACCATGCTCTGTCATGCTCCCTGCATTTCCCCACCTGCAGCCTGGAGGGATCTGTCCCAAGAACTTCCCATCCACTTTCCTGGGGGTGTCACAGGGACAGACAGAGAACCCTTTCTCAGATGGAGCTGTTGGTGGAAGGTCTTTAGGCTGTGAACAGTTGGCACTGACTCCTGCTCCCGTGTGCAGCTGCACCTTTTACAGAGATGGGGCAGAGTGCAGGGCCATCTTTGCAGGGTGTGAAGCTGCTGCTGTGCCTGGACACTTAATGAGAGTGCAGGAGACTCCTTGTTCAGGCAGCACTGCCCCTCTCCCTGTCCTCCTGTCCCAGCTGACACTACCATGGTACTGCGCTACCTGTTACAAAGCTGTCCTGTGGAGGCACTGCCAGGCCTTCCACGGCAGTGACACCTCAAAGGGGTGCTGGCAACCAGCTCCGGGGGGAAATGTATCCCCCTGCCCGTGGTCTCTGTGCAGTGACAGTGGTTGGGAACATGGTGAGCAGGCTCTGAATGTCAGCACATTGTTCCTGGTGAGATACGTGTCATGTCGCATTAGCTCAGGCCGACAGCTACCGGTGGGAAAATATTTCTGGGAGTTCCTCGAAGTGCCCCCACCTCCTGCAGGCAAGGACTTGTGCCCGGCAGCAGAGCTGTGCCCAGCCACACTGGGGGAGCAGGGAGATCATTGCTGCCTGAGTACGTGGAAAGTCACCCGAGTGTCCTGTCCCAAGGGAAGCTGCCTGTGCTGGGAGCATTCTCGTGGAGAGTGTCTGGCTGTTCAGGAGACAAAGCTCAGTTTTATTTCTTGGTAGCCTCTGCTCAGGGAAGAGGAGGTGGGGTTAGCATGACTTATTTGGTGAAATCCACCGTGCCCAGAATGAAGGGAGCAGCTGAGAGTGCTGGGAGCTGAGGAAACCCTCTCGTTCCTGCTGCAGAGGTCAGGAGCTGGAAGTGTGCTGCGTGGTTCAGGAGCATTTAGAGGACAAGGCAGTCTCTTGTGAGTGCAAGGAGCCACTCAGCACTACACAGCCATGGAATGGTGCAAGGATGGAGCTGGAACAGGGCTGCTGTGGGGCAGGGATAAGACAGGTGGGAGGATGTTTGCTCACACATGGGAAGGGACTGACTCCAGCCCCAGGGCTTTGCTGGACTGAGAAGCTTTTTGCTGATGGTCCCTCTTTAGTTTCTCATCTGCAGAAACCTCTCTTCACCCATCCCTGGGACTCCTGTGTGCCCCTTGCAGCTCCCTCGATGCTCTCAGCTCTCAGCTCCCTCCTGCCTGGGCTGGCCCAGCCCTGCCCTGCCCTGCCTGCTGTGCTGGGGGCTCCAGCCTCGAGCTCCGCCTGCTCTCCTGACATTCTCACTTCAGCATCAGCTTTTCTGAGCCTCCCCTCTTTATTTTCTTCCAATGTCAGAAAGGTGAGGAGGTCAAACGCTAATGCAGTATTTCTTTCCTTTTGTAAAGTGTACCTAGCAGATGAGGAGTGTCAACACCGATTTGTTTTTCAAGTGTTTCTGCAGGATTATTTTCTTGTTAAAAGTGACAAGGAGGTGCAGAACTGTCGGCCTTTAGCCAGAGATGTCATCTCGTCTTTGTGTAGGTGAACAGGCACCAGATGACAGAGCACCTTTTTGTGGGAAAGATGAAAAGTTGAGCCCAGTTTAATAATTTCCTTAAAAACCAAAAGGAGAATATGCTCCTTCTCTTTTCCTGATCCTCAGTAATGAGAGGCTGGAGAGAGGAAGACCCTGTTAGGCCATATTCAGTGCAGTGTGCTTGTGCAGAACTGCTCTCAGTACTAAGGGGATGGTTTGAACAGCATTATTCATCTGTGGCCTTTCCAAGTTCCTCTGCATCTTTTGGCAGCAGAATCTGATGATGGTTTTGGCACAGATAAGGTGTTCCTGTATAGCTGGCAGTGTGGACCATGGTGAAACCATTCTGGGCTTCAGCTGTGCTCTCAGGACCTGCCCAGGAGCTGGCCTGTGCTGGGTGCTGCCAGCTGGACACAGCTGAGCCCCCTTGCAGCTCCATGGACGGGCTGGCGTTTGCTCCTGGTTGCAGGTTGGAAGCCCAGCACGTGGCCAGGGCTGAGGAGGAGGAAGGAGCAGGTGTAGGCTGGGGGTGTGATCCTGCTCCTTGGTCTCCCTGGCCATGGGCTGCCCTTCAGCTTGTGGCACACTTCCCTGCACCAGGGCATGGAGGAGACACTCAACACTCACTTGGGTCCCTGGTGCTGATGTTTTCTGGCAGTTTGAGACAGATAACTGACCTGCCACTTGATGTAGTCATTAAGGGGCTGGCTGTGCTTTTGAAACCCTCTCCCCCTCTGCTCTGCACAGCCTCTGATGACCCTGCAGGACAGGGAGCACTGCTGATCACTGTTATTGAGTCCCAGGACAGGGAGCACTGCTGATCACTGTTATTGAGTCTGAGTGGAGCTGAGAGGGCTGAACTCCTGTGGAAGGCATTGGCTCCAGCACACAGACTGAAGCTTGGGTGGTGTGACACAACACAGGACCATCCTGGGGCTGGTGTGGGACCAGGTTTGGGGTTTGCCATCTGGGTCAGCAGAGAGGCAGATTGCAGAGTCCAGGATGGCTGGAGATGTGGCTGGGCTTCAGCTCCCCAGCCACATCTCCTTTGCTGGATCCATACTGGCTCACACTGGTCACCCTCCCTGTGGTGAGCTGGCTCCAGGGAGGTGTCAGCCAGCTGTGTGCAGGGGGGTGAATCAGTGCATTCTTCTGTCATGCTTCCAAGTCTAGAAATGCAGCAACTTTGGAGAAAGCTGTATTTAGAGGAGCAATAAAAAGGCGACTGACTCACATGGAAACAACATCAGTGGAATAAAAGGGGAGAGGCTTGGATTGCTGCAGGGAGACTGGTGGGGGAATATGTTTAGATTTGTGGTGGTGGACATGGGAGTATTGAAGCACCCAAGATGAGTCTGGCCTTGTCCAGAAAGGAATTAGCAGAAGTAAGTAATGTATATCCACCTTCCCATGAGTTCTGGCTTTGTTAACAGTGATATCATGCTTTGCTTTTAATAGCTTTTGTGATCTCGGGACAAAGTATCTTTTTTTTTTTTTCCAAATCGAGATAATTCTTTTGTTTGAAAAAAACCACCCTAAAAGCCCTGAAGTGACCTTTCATTCTAAGTGAAGGAGCAGGCGGGCTGATGGCTTTTTCAGATAGGAAGAGTCAGGGCAGAGCAGCCCGTGCTGGCCAGCACTCCAAGGAGGGAGCACTGCCGGCAGCACACACTTGGCCCTATTGTCTCTGCTTGTATGGACTAGTCGGTGGGAAATGAGGTATTTCCTCCTTGCAGCCTGCTCTGTTGGAGCGCTGGAGGCTGGATCCTGCCCTGCCCTGAGCCACGGTGCAGCTCTTGCAACGCGGAGCTTCGGGAGATGCTTTCTGTGGGAGCAGGATCAGCCTCTCCACCAGGTGTCTGGGAGGCTGTGACCCTCTGGGGCTGCTGGGGCATCGTTATTTAAACATGTTCTGATTAGACTGCACTGTAAATCCAGCATTTTAATTCTTTCCATATGTAAGATCCAGTCTAACAAGCCAAAGTTTAAGACCATGCAATCTATTTGGAATAACCATATGGATTAGGAGTCAGACTGTGCTTTTCTGCTTCTTGTATTTACACTAATAGAGAGACAGTTGCTAATGTGCATGTAGCTTGTGCTGGTACCCATTTTTTAAAAATATGACACCAAATGGCTTGCATTAAAATATTTGAAAAGCAGTAAAACTGTGAAAGTTTCTCTCTTGCGCAGACACAGACACATCTGTGAAATGAGGCGTCTCCAGGCAGCAACATTCCTGTCCCTCCCTGTAGGATTATCAGTGGGGCTGGAGACCCCTGCAGGGTGCTGGGCCAGCCCAATTTCCCCCCAGCTGCACCTGCTGGGCCAGTGGAGACCCCCCGGGCATGAGGGAGAGCAGCCTTTGGGGCAAGGAGGACCTGGCTGGATCCAGACCCGTCCTGCAACGTCAGGAACTGGAGGAACTTGTGGCTATGGAGAGCCTGTGCTTGGTTGGTTTGGCACATGGTGCTGACTGTGGTGTTGTCACCCCCGATTCTCAGGGCAGATTCCAGCTGGGGTTCACCCAGGTAATGCCCTCCCACGGGCCAGAGAGGTCTGGAGAGAGGAGCAGCAGAGCTGGGAGCAGGTAACTTGCTCAGTTACTGAAATCTTTGCATTCATCAGTCATTTATTTTACTGGTCTTCTTCTGCCATTTCTTGGTTCTCTTGGGCAGATCCCCCAGTCTGAGTATTTCTTGGTCATTGTGTTCCCCTCTCTTTACATTGAAATATCACTTTGAAAAAAAACCAGCAGTGCTCTGCTTTTGAAAACTTGTTCTTGTGCTCTGAAGTAAACGTCCCTCAGGAGGGAGGGAGCTTTTGATGGTCACCTCTTCTGCAATGACCTGCCAGCACTGGGGTTGGTGGTGGCGTTTATGGGCTCTCACAGGATCCCCAGCCCCTGCCAGTGTCCAGCAGGCTCCAGAGTTGGTGTAACCTTCCTGTCAATGAAGTGATCACCTCGCTGTGTCCCTGAAGCTGATGGGACAGGGACATTGGGAATGAGGCTGCTGAGGAGCCTCCAGTGTGTGTCCCCAAGGTGAGGGCAATCACTTTGCTTGCTGCTCATTGCCTCTGGTTTGTCTGGAAGGGGGGTGGGCTGGGCTCCCCTGCCTCAGGGGCTCTCTGAAGGTCTTGCAGTGTTCAGGGGGAAAAGCACTGGGGAAGTGCTGGGGCAGGGAGCAGCATCCTCTGTCCTTGGCTTGCATTCCTCAGCCTTCTGCATGGATCCAGTGATCAAACGTGGCCAGAAGCCTCTCCCCTCTCTTGGAGGTGTTTCTTGGACAATGTGCTTTAGCTGAGGGCAGGAGCCTGTGCTGCTGGCTGTTTTCAGGGTACTGAAAGGATCTGGCCCAGGTTTCCAAAGCAGTTGGCTTGTCATGGGAGCTGGAGCCGGACCTGGGTCTGTGTGAGCACTGGGAAGCATTTCCGAGTGGGAGTTGCACTCTGTCATCCTTCATCTGCTCAGACAGAGAGGAGGGAGTCAGGGTGAGACATGGCAACTTCTTCCTCCCTGTCTCCAGCATTAATCTAAATGCCAAAACACAGACCTTTTGGAATGCACTGGCGCTGTGGAGAGCACCAGGGCTCAGAAATATCCCCAGGCAGGTTTCACAGGCACCCAGTGCTGCCCTGCAGTGCAGGGGGATGCTGTCAGCACTGCTGCTGCTCTGTGCCCCTGCTGGGCCATACTGAGCAGCTGATGGGCTTGGCTGCCTGAGGTGAGCAGGGAGCCTGGAGAGACATTCCCAGTGCTGGGCTGGAAGTGGTTTATTGAAAGGAAAGGATCATATTACACTCAATTTTTGCTGAGTTTATCTTGGTTTTTATCAGATTACACGCAGGATAGCTCATCAATATTGTGATCCTGCTGACATGTAAGTGAGCCGCTGCATAATTCATGGCTGCTGCAGGGCTCCAGCACTGGGAGGCACATATTTAATTAGGCACCTCACCATTCCAGTCTTCTGGAGCTGCCCCAGGATTGCACCCGTGGAGATGGATGTGGTGGCCCTGCCTGTGCAGCTCCTGGCTGTGTTGGAGGAGCCATGCTGGCACTGTCCCTGGTGCCAGCCCGGGGGCAGACGCTGTGTCATGGCATCATGGTGAGCAGCACTTTCCAACAGGCTCCTAGGGAGGGAAAGTGTCCTGGCAGAGATGAGAGGTCCTCTCTCTTGGGTGCCCTTTGGAGAGCAGGGGTGGTGATGGATGAGGGGTGCAGCATATTTTTGCACTCCCCTGAGCTGTAACATTTAACTCTGAGAATCCATGTTATTAATGAAAACACCCTGTCCTTTGTCAGTCTTTTCAAGTTCAGATTCCTTCTACAGTGAAATCTGGAGCCGAATTGTGTGTTTTGTGGCAAAGTCTTCCTTAACACCTGTAAATTTCTCACTCTGGTTCCACTCATCTCCTTCATTTTGGGCTGGAGACCCAAGTCCCTGCCTGGCTCTGCTGCCCCTCTCCAGACCACCCCAGCTCTCTGGGATCATCATGGGAGCTCTGCTCAGAACCTCCCTCCCACGGCAAGCAGAATCCAGCAGGGCAAGGACCCATCCCTGGGGTTCAGCAATGGACCCTCCCCAGCACTGGCCTCTGCTCTGGCTGTGTCCAAGGCAGTGTGTGTATCTTCCTCCTCTCTCAGTGTGCTTGAAAATATATCTAGGATAGGAAGAATTCTTTTCCATTTTTGTGGTGCTTCCCTCCATTAATTTTCTGGTTGTAGTACATTACTCATGGATAATTAAGAGTGAGCTATTAATACAACAGTTAATATTCAAGTGCAGTGAAGAGGAGAGAACAATAAGTCAAGGAATCATATACTACAAGACATTTTAGTTTAGTGATGCAATTTTTTTTTTGCTGGCTTTGGCTATCAGAGCATAGTGCTGCTTCCATTTAAGTATGGTCCTGAGAACTCCATTTATTGATAGAATACAAATAGGACATTAAATCAAGGGAAGTGAATTTGAATTGCTGGTCATATATACAATTATAAACGGGATTGGCTACTTCTATCTAGTATCTTGTATCTTAAGTTAGGAGAATTATGTTAGGGACTGCTAAAGAGAGCTTGAAGTGTCTTAAAATTAATGAGATTTAAGTCTGTCTAGGAATAAAAAAGAATTAATGTTAAAATGCAGCTCTTGCTTTAGGATGAAAAGATGGCTTTAGAGAAAGTGATGGTGCCTTGTCCAGATGGAGGAATTTGGGGAGGATGGGCTGTGCACCAGCATCAATTAACACATCTCAGCCTTAAATTCTCCTCCCTGCCCTGCCATCCTCACTGGAATGGAGGGATGGATGGATGGATGGATGGATGGATGGATGGATGGATGGATGGATGGATGGATGGATGCCAGCTGCAGAGAGGAGAGAGGGACAACCCCCCTGGTTGGAGGGTGGCTATGATAGAGCTCACCACCGTCCTCCCCTTGCAGTCCTGGCCTGCTGCTCCGCGCACTGCTCTGCACCACCCAGACACACCTGCAGAGCCCCATCATGGTGTTTTGGGGGGTCACTGGGAGCATTCTCCTGTCCCCCAAAGGTTTGGGTGCCCTCTCTGCAGTGTGGTGCTTTCTGGGGCAGCTTTCCCAGGGCGTTTCAGACCAGCCTGAGCAGAGAACACCTTGCTTTGTCCTTGTGCTGGGTCTCCCTCTGCTTTGGAGATGAGGAGGGAGGTTTGGGTCCATGACTGTGACCATCAGGAATGCACAGTGGCTGGTGGCACTGGCAGTGCACACCTGGCCAGAGGTCACCACTCCCTGGCACAGGGCTCCCAGCTGTATCAGGGGCATGAGGGGTGGGCACAGAGGAGGGGAGATCCCCCACTGCACCGGCAATTTATATACAGACAAGAACGGGATGTGGGGCTGTTAGGAAAGCGTCAGGAGCTGTTTATTTCCCAGCATCAGCTTCATACATGATTTTTTACATGCAAGATGCGAGCAGCTCGCTATCTAGGCAGCAATCTAAAGAAACTTACTGTTACAACATACTAAATATTCGTCTTAGCTAATTACACAGAGCAAAGGCATATTGACAGGGATTCTATCTAATCAACATAAGCACACGTAGCTTGGGTTAAAACAATGCTTGCTTATTTTCGAATACAATGCTCATTTATAAAAAGACAAGCATAAAACTCTATTCATGAAGTTAACTTTGTTATGGAAACTTATTGCAACTTAGAAAGCTATTCTGAATCACTTAATACACAGCTCTGTTGTTCTATTCTTCACGTCTTCTACAGCTTACATACTTCTTCTGATGCATCAGCAATATTCATAACTCTGCTGCAACTGAGACCTGTCTTTTTCCCACCTTCTTATAAACCCTCCAACTTTATAGATTCCCACACCCAGTGCCACTCTGAGTGCCCCAGGAGCACCGCACAGTTCATGGCCCACATGTGCTGACTGTGAGGAGCAGTGTCCTGGTGTGGAGCTTCTCCATTCCCAAAGGCTGAGCAGGGGGTGAGTGTGTGAGCACGGGGAGGGCTATGGGTGCAGGAGCCTGGGCTGAGAGCAGGGATCTGGGGGAGGGGGAGCCTTCAGCAAACAGCTCCTTACCAAAACAGCCCTGACCTTTGCAGGGCTGGAGCTGTCTGATGCAACAGGCTGAACCTTTCCAGGCTTCAGCTCCAACTTGAAATGCTTCAGAGCAAAATTGATGGCTGCAGCACTGGCCCCAGAGCTCACATCCAGTGCTTGCCCAGCTGCTGCTGGGGATGTGGAGAGTGTGCTAACAGCCCAGTGTGGGGCCACAGCCTGTGGTTCTCATGTGTAGCCCCACCAGTGCTGGCTGATGCCTGTGAGGGTGCTGTGGGTGCTGTGGCATGGGCAGCTGAGCTCCTTGAGCCCTTTGGGGCACAGAGGAAGGGGCTGTGTTGTGCATTCTGGAGTACCAGCATGGTTTGGAGGTGTTAATTTTGACCAGAGGGAATAGTCAGCGTGTCCCTGAAGAGGACTCACACCCAGTCCATTGATGGCAAGTGGGAAGTCATTTGCAGCACCTCTGGTGTTCAGGCAGGAGCTGCTATGCCCTGGGGGATCAGTGCTGAGAGGGCTCCTTGCTGCCTGACTCTGGCAAACCAGTGTTAGTTACAGAGATGCTGTTGTTTCTGTGTCCTGTGGTGAATAAAATTCAACAACTCTTTATTTCTGAATGACAGCCCAGGGACTGCACTTCTGCTCTGGCTCTGTGTGAAGTGGCTTCATCCCAGCACAGCTCCTCTGGGGCCTGAAGCCCTCGATTCATTAGTTGTCAGGCTTGTAGGTGGATTCTGCATTAGGCCTTTAATTTAGTGTATTGCCATGGGCTACTGACCACATGACACTGCTCAAATGTGAGCAAATCTAACGAGGATCCAGGACTGCTCTTTAATTTGGTGAGAATAACAGAGTGAGCATGGGCCCGGAGAGTGTTAATCATGAAGGAAAACTGGCTGAAAGCAGGTCAGCTGGTGCTGCTTCTCAGTGCAGATGATGGAGAGGGAGCACGGGGGGTGGAGGACTGGCAGTCCCACACCTGCAGTGACAGGGAGCACCATGGCCACTGCAGCCTTTACTGCTGCCTTTCTCCTCCCTGTAGCTGAGCACCGTGGCCCATTTGGTGGCTGGGGGCTGCACTCAGGTCCCCAGCCCAGGGAGGTGCTCCAGGCTCCGGGGTCCCCTCATGCCCTCGGTGCTGTGGGAAGGGGCAGGTGCTGCTCCCTGGCTGTGACAATCCAGGGGTGCTGGGTGTCCTTGGGGGAGCTGATGGCACAGGCCAGTCCCAGCTGCCACCTGCCTGTCCCTCTGTGCTGGGTCATGTGGCACAAAGGCCCTGCAGTCACCAGCTCCTCACGGGAGCAGCAGCGTGTCCCCATACTTAGATTTGTTCTGTGCAATAAACAAATCCCCACTGCTCTCCTGCTGGCTATTCCTGCCTGGGGCTGGCTCCCCTCAGCACGTATCACGTGGATTTACGGTGTTATCCTGGAGTGCTGCCTGAACTTGGCTGGCTTCTTTAAACCCTCATTTTTGGAGGGGTGGGCATTGAGAGAGGGGCACAGGAACCCTCTGTGGTAATTCCTGTTGACTGCAGTGACCAGCGAGGCAGAACTGATCAACTGCAGGCTTCCCTGCTGCTGAGCTCTGCCAGCAAAGTGCTTACATCTGCTTTTACACTAATGGGAACTTTATGGACTGGTGTGTATTCCCCCAGCAGCAAATTCCAACAAGGTCAGAATTGAGAAAGTCGCCACTTGACACCCTGAAGGCCTGAGCCAGCCAGGGGAGGCCAGGTTGCACAGAGGACTTTCTGGGGCAGCAGATCTAATGCTGTCACCTGCAACTGATAGCCTGGAGGGCCCCCAAAAGCCACTGCTGCCATCCCACTGCCCAGTGGCACAGCTCCTGTGTGCTGGGCCATGCTGCTGCAGGAGCTGTGTGGATGGGCGCCAGCGCACAGGGAGCCCTCGTGGCTGTCCTGGCAGAGTGGGCTGCTCTCTGTGCACAGCCAGAAGGTGTGACAGATGATGTGGCAGTGCTGCTCCTGCTGCAGGGTCTGGGAGCGTGGCTGTGCTGCCACTGGCAGGTGGGTGCCACGTGAACAGGGTGGCTTGGGGCAGCAGTGGCCCAGGACATGCCATGCACAGGGAGCACAGGTGCTGTGTGGTGAGTGCCCCACGTACTGAAACTATGACATGGTTCCTTTGAGGCCCTGTATTTTCCTGAATTTAATGAATGACCGTTACACATTAATGGCTATTAAGGTGATTAATATTTAGTTTGTGTGGAGGAGAGTTTGCAGAAACATAACTTGCTTCTGTGCAAGTTACTGTTCATTTTTCAGGACATACAATCAGCCTGGACAAGGCCTGCTGAACTGTGGCTGCTTTGGCAGCCTGAGTGTGAAGGATTATGGAAGATCTCCTATTAACTGTCTCTTTTTTAATCTAACATTGCAGGGCCCTAATTGCTTTGACTTTGAGTAAGGAGAAGATAGTTTCTGTAAGGGCATCCTGTGGTGCTGTGTGGTCGCTGGCCCTGGACAGGGCACTTAGGGTTGGCTCCCCATCCTCCCTGGTGCTGGTGTGTCACATATTGCTCTCCTGGGATGTTGTGTGGTGCAGGTGAGGATGGAGCCACCTTCTATTGCCTCTCTCCTGAACAGGGGCCAGCCAGCAAAGCTGGCAGCCCTGTGGGGCACCTGTGGGTGTTCACCCTGTGCCAGCTTCTGCAGCTGGTGAGCGAGGCAGGAGCACTCCTCTTGAGCTCTTCTTGCACAAAGCTGGCTTCAGCTCTTTGAAACAAAGCCTCTACCACCCTCTGGGTGCCCCATGGCGCAGGGATGCCTGGGATGAGTGATAGTGAGGACCCTTGGGGCATTGCTGTGTTTCCCAACCCTTGTCCTGTCCCAGGCACAGCTCTGGTACTGCCATGCTTGGGACCCCTAGCCACAGCAGGGGATGGGCAGTTCCTCATCCCTGGAGCTGTGACCCCCAGGTCTCAGCTGCTGGGAGCAGGTTCAGGTGTCTCTGACTGATACTGGGAGATGGATGCTGCTGGGGATGCCCAGAGAGGCCGAGGGCTGCTGTGCCAGCCCAGCTCCCTGGCTCCTGCCACTGCAGTTTGCAGTGGTTTGTTAAGTGAAAGGCGATTTCAGAGCAGGCAGCAGTGAATAAATTCTGTTTTTCTCAAGCATTTAGTGTTGCTTTCAGTTTGCTTTGATGATGTCTTCTCACAACTAGTGTAAACAGACTGCGCAACGGGGAGCACTCACATGTGTACAAGAAGCTGCACATGAAAGACAGAGGCATCTTGAAAGCCATAATAACGCTCTGAGTGCCAGTTAAAGGATTTGTCACTAAGAGCACTTTACAGATAGAAAGAACTTATTAACTAGTGTGACTAACAGCTTGCAAGGTTTAATTGATGTGTGTTTGTTGTCCTTTTATATCTCTCCCCCTTGTCTTCCTCTTGGCAGTGATTCCAGCAGTTGCTGGTGCAAGAGCAGCAACCTCAAAGCAGCCTGAATAGGTACCAGAAATAAAAGGGAGGCCAAGCCCTGCCCTGAGTGCCCCCGGATCTGGGGCTGCAGCAGCTGTGGGAGCTCGGCCCCAACATCTGGATTTCCCCTAGAAACTGAGGCTGGGCCTATTTTCTTGCTCAGGGTTCTGTTATTCCTCCCTAAGTGACGCAGAGTTTTTGAAGATAAAGCTTTTCAATGCATGAATAGGATGGATAATGAATGTTTGTGCCAGACAGACTGCTCGTTGCAAGATTGATTGACTATTAAGGTCATAACGCAGCAGCCACCCACACGAAGCAAACAGGCTAATGTTAGACTCCAGGTTAAGCCGAGAGTTGGTCAGCTGTCCACGGGCACAGTGGGGGCTTCCAGTCATCTGTCAACAAGTGATTGATTGATGTGGACACCTTCCAATCTTATTCTGATGATTCTCAGCAGCTTGCCTGCCTGGTGGCCATTTTTCAGGAGTTGGCAGCGCTCAGACCTCCAGGACTCCAAGCCACGACTGCGTGGGGGTTAACCCTTTCCTTTGATCCCAAATGCCTTTGTTGTGCATGGGGGAAGAATTGTGTTTGTGAGCCCCAGTTAGGAAACACACTGTGACACTCCCCGAGTGAGAGCAATGCTTTGACTTTCAGACATTTCTGAGCTGGCCTGAGTGAAGCTGCAAATGGGGATCTGCAGAGAATCCCCTGGAGCAGTACAATGCTGTACTTCATGGGCGTTTTAATGTGCACTGGGTAAACTGCATGCATCAGAGGTCCAGCAGCAGCATGGCAAATCCAGGTAGGAGTGAGTTTGGTATTCAGAAGGAAAAAAAAATAAGGATTGGCTTATTTTAATATGGACTTCTTCTGGTGTGAGAGACAGTTAGTTAAGAGAGCTCTTCTGGTTTTAAGGATTTCTCCCTAGTTCAGGGCTTTGAATTCAGCAGAAGTTTGTTGCCTGGATGCTGGCTTTACGTGTGCATGAAGAGGACTTAAATATATCTCTCTGTATTGTTTTATGTACATGTTATACTTGGTGTGTGCCCACACACGTGCTAGTGGGAAATGGAAGTTATGCATGCCATGTAGTGCACGTTTGCCATCTGTAAACAACTTCAGGGGTCCTTTGGCTGCAGCGTGTGACCTTGTGTTTCCTTGTCTGTTTCTCAGCAGTTTTAGTTTAACTGTTTTGGAGGACCCTGACACCTGAGTTCACCTTTCCATGCACTTTCCATCTGTGGTTTTAGCATTCCTCATGTACCCTAAAAGCCTGCTGGGGGGAAATGTCAAGAGCCTCCTCTCCACGAGCTGGACCTTTATGTAACTCAAGCGCATTGTTGAGTTTTGATGGTGTGATCCAAGCACTGTAATGTGGCAGAGCTGGCACAGAGCTGTTAAAGGCAGCAGGAGAGCTGTGCTCAGCTGCTCTGAGTGCTGCTGTGTTGCTGTGCACACCCTTCCCCAGCCCCAGCAATGGGCTGCAGGCTGATATTTTTCCCATGGAAGATGGTGCCTCAGGCCCTGATCCAGGACCACATAATGCCAGTCTCTCCTGGCTGAGCAGGGATAGGGTCTGAGCCAGGAGGAGCTGCTGGGAGCTGGGCTTCCATGGCTGTGGCTGAGTTCTGCTAATCCTCTCTTCTCTCCATCCCTTGCAGATGGTGATTCCCTCTCCGACGGTACCCCCACGCAACACCACGCTGGCCTTGCTGCCGACTGTCTCCTGGATGCCAAGAACCATCTCCCACTGCCAGGCTGGCCATTGTCCCATTCAGAGCTGCTGCCCTGGGTGGGCTCTGTGGCAGCAGCACTGACCTGCACCTAAGGAAGAGTCATGCCCAGTGCCCAGGGCGTTTGGTACAAGGTGAACCCATGGGCAGGCTCACCATGGCAATGCTGGTGGAGAGGCTTCTCCATCAGCCCCTTGGCCAGAGACAGCAGGGCTGTGCTGGGGAGGGAATGAATGACCTGTGCTCCTGTAAACTGAAACAGGGCACTGAAATGCCACGTGCCCGCCGCAGAGTTTTTCCAGGGCACAGCAGAGCCATGGGTAGTGCTTCAGCCCTCCTGTTCAGGGCATGGAGGGCTGTTGGTCTGAGTGCATGAGAGATCAAGAACTTGTCTCTAGGGCCTTTTGTAGCAGCACCATGGCCTTCTCCTCTCTTCCTTGCACACCCCATGCTCATACCTGTGTGCTCAGTTCTGCTTGGTGGGGAAAAAGAACCTCTGTGGACCAGGGGAACGTCTTTGATAGTGGAAGATGAGCCATGAAAAGCAAGCAGTCGGTTCTGTCCATGGAGTAGTATCACCAATTGCTTTTCTCCCCTCAAGCATCCTTCCCTCCTAGGCCTTGGCCAAAGGGCAATACCACTGGTTGCAGCATAAGTTCTGGGCATTTTCAGTAAAGCTCTCTGCCATCATTGCTCTTATCACTGCTCCATCATTGCCCCATGTGTGGGCAGATGCAAAGTGCTCTGGGACTGCCATGAAGTGCAGTGGAAGTGTAGAGGTCAATGAACATGCTCCCATTTTAGCTTTTGTCGAGCAGAAAGGGGCTTGTTTGGGGCATGGTCATGCCATGGAGCAGTGGTAGGGCTGAGAGAACCCAGCCTAGGGTCATCCATCCCTAGCAGCCTGTGTCCTCTGGATGTTGAATATCAGCCAAGAAGGGATGCTGCTGAGTGCTTTTCTGCAGAGTGCAGGTGGTAAAGAGTTGAAAGGCAGCAGCTCTGCTTGCTGACAGCTCCTGCTCAACAGAGTGTTTGGGATTTCTGTGGAGCAGCCCCGGACAGACAGAGAGCACTGCTGGTGGTGCATGGAGAAAACCTTCCCTGTGCTCGGGGAGGGGCACCAGGGCGTCTCCTGTAGCTCATTATGTAGAAGGGAGAGACCTGTAGTTATTTCTCCTTGACTGATGTCTGATTTGGCACTGGTCATTAAAATGGTTTTGTGTATTGGAGAGTCACACTGAGGGGGGTGTACATGACTTGAGCCTCCCTCCAGGCTTCCTGCCGCCCACCGTGTGCAGCCCCCCGGGCAGAGCTGCCCCCAGACACAGCCTGAGCAAGGGCCAAGGAGCCTGGGAGTGGAAGTGGCAGCTCTGCCAATGGCCAAGGGCTGGGAGCGAGCAGCTTGGCCGTGCTGGCTTCTCTGCCAGTGTCCCCATGGTGTGAGCCCAGCCAGCATGGCCTCGGGGCTCCTCCTGAGGCAGCGCTGGTATAATAACACTGATGAAAAGCTGATTAATCCTTGTGAACGAGCCGCAATAGCTTCCCTCTAGAACTGAAGAGATTACCACTGATTTGTCATTCTGATTGTTTCAAAGAGACGTGCAATTAGTTGCTCTAATTTAGCTCTGCTCGGGAGCGGCGTGACAAGGGCGCCGCAATCAGTGGGGCTGCGATGGCAGCCACTGGTGGTGCAGCTGTGCTGACACCATTTCATCTGAAATGGGCGCAGGGTGCCGCCAAAATGGTGGAGCATCACCAAAATGGTGGAGCATCACGTGTGTTCTGGTGCAAAACCAACGCATTTTTGAAGGACCAGGTGCCCGCGGTGCTGTGTGGCACTGGAGCAGTGGGGCAGGCCTG
Source organism: Geospiza fortis (assembly GCF_000277835.1). Classification (NCBI taxonomy): domain Eukaryota; kingdom Metazoa; phylum Chordata; class Aves; order Passeriformes; family Thraupidae; genus Geospiza; species Geospiza fortis. The sequence continues at coordinate 793,731 of NW_005054330.1, read as the reverse complement.
GCTCAGGGCATTCTGAGCTGTGCTGGTGGAGCTGGAGCTCCAGGGGCTCCTGTGCTGTGTTTGATCAGTGCTGGTTGTTCAGAAGACTCTTGGGAATTCACAGAGAGAGCAGCCTAAAACCCCTACGAGGTGCTGGATGGTGGGCATGACATTACACTTACTTTGATTATAAAATAGAAAGTCATAAGGAAATCTTGTTTTCTTATTCTGATCCCTCCAGCTATTGGCCCTCTTCGCCAGGTGCAGTAAAACCAGTCCCAGGTACAGCAGAGGGGGGGTATTTGCTTGAGGTTATTCCTTTCTGAGGACTGTCTTTGCTTTGGAAAAGGTACAAAGCTGCCACAGAAAATGAGGAGCTTGTGGCTCAGCCCCCCAGCTCGCTGCACTGGGTCAGCAGCCAACCCCCTCTGGGCAGAGAGGAGGGAACACATGGGATTTCAAAATGTGTCCATTTTCAGTGAGACAAATCACTTAAAAATTCAATTCAAAATGAAGAAAATAAAAATGCTTTAAAAACAAAACCTGCCTGTGGCTATTACTTGGTTGAAGCTGTCTCTTTTTTTTTTTTTCCTCTTTTTTTTTTTTTCCCTCCCTGGGAAGGCATTTTGTTTCTGGATTGAGCTGGCCATGCTTGCTAGGGAGGGTCTTTGAGGGGCCTCTGAGCAGCTCTGGTGCTGGCTACCAGCAGCCCGTGCACCTCGGCCCCTGGCCAAGCACCACCAGGCAGCTGCTCGGCTCATGTTCCCGGTCACAGCATGGCACGGCCAGGCCCGTGTCACTGCAAGGTCGTGGTTTTCCCCAGCCCCTCCAGCTCAGCTGTCAGCTGTCATCCCCCACTGGGCAGCAGCTCTGCACCCCGTGGCACCCAGGGGACCCTGCCTGTTGTGTGTGTGGCTGAGCCTGAGCTGGTCATCCTGCCCAACAGCTCCACTCTGCTGCCCTGGGCACAGAGCAGCCCCCAGCCAGTGCTGTGCCCCCAGCCCTCACTGTCCTTGCCATGGGGGCTGCTCAGTGGCAGCTCCCCCAGTGCAGGTGAGGTCTGGCTTGCTCTGCACCCGCTGCTCTGCTGGTGACAGCTGATCCAAAGGGCATTCGGGGTCTCGGCAGTGCCAGCTGGGCCAAGCCGGACGAGTGCCATCGCCCGGGACACATTCCCCTTGCCTTTCCTGGATTGGGTCAAGGTTGGCCTCAGTGAACCGGCTGAGGGATGGTCTGGCACAGGGAGCACCAAGCAGGACATTTTGGAGTGCTCCTGCTCCCCTCAGCTAAATATAAGCCCCAGTGGGAAGCCTACCTCTCACTAGTTTCATGTTTCTTGCCCCTGCGCTTCCTAAACCTGGCAGCAGGCCCAGTTGTCTCCAAGTCTAAGATGAAAATACCCTTGCAAATCCCACTCATAAAAATACCTGCTGTATTCCCAAAACATGCCTGAGATAGCTTCCAGAGAGGATGGGGAGCTAAAATAAGATGCATGAGCTCAGAGCCCCATTTTCCACTGGCCCCACGGATCCGTCGCCGCAGCACACCGCGCCATGGACTGAAATGGAAGTGCTGCCGTGCAGGGTGGCCTTGGGCTGGACCAGATGAGCCACCGCTCTCCCAGAGCAGGTGCTGCTGCAGCCCTTGTGTGCACCAGCAAGGCCTTGTGCTCCTGGGGACAAGCTCGCAGCTGGTGGCACCACCTGGGCAGTGACCCTGAGCAGCAGCGTTGGCCTCAGCAGAGGAAACCTGGGTGAGAGTGGGGCACAGAGCTGTGGGGAGTGTTTGGTCCCCAGACTGGCCAAGTGAGGGGCAGCAGGAGGCTGCTGTTCCCTGGGAGGTCCACATGGCCTTGGGATGGGATGCAGGTGCTCTGCTGTGGACCTCAGCCATCCCATGTCACCCCTTGGCCACCTCTGCCCTGGTGAGACTGAGGGGACACACAGAGCTCTTGTCCTGCTGAGAGGCACAGGCCTGCAGTGTGGGCACAGCAGCTGGGGACTGGGAGGGCAGTGAGCCTCACTCTGCATCCAGGCAGTCCCTGGGCAAAGAGGTGAGCCCTTGGGGAGGTGACATGACCTGGTCATTGGAGACTGGCTCCTGGCAGGGTCACGGTCATAGAGCAGGGTGTCAGGCTTCCTGGGAACTGCAATCTCAGCCTTGTCCTCCTCTGAAATTCTCTCCTGCAGCCTGCAAATGTATCCCAGATCTTCTTGCAATCACACATCTCTTTTTTTACTTTTTAACAACCCACTGCTCCTGCTAGATGCCAAAATGTTTCCTGGATCAGGCACAGATGTCCCCACAGTCACGTCCTGCCATTGTCTGTGCTCGGCTGTGGCCTGAGGTGGGGGCAGACACAGCCCCAGGTTTAGTCCAGCTGTGGGCAGGAGTGTGGTGGCCAAGAGCCCTTAGCAGGGACAGTGTCTGCCTGTCTGCAGTGGGGTCTGGGGGCAGCAGCAGAGCCATTGGCTGCTCCAAGCACCCCAGCTAGGATGGTCACAGGGCACAGAGCACTTGGAAGCCATGAAGAGTGTCCTGCAGCACCTGGACACAAACACCTGCTCATGCTGCTCACATTGGAGACCCCCTCTTGTACCTGCCATGCTCTGAGTTGAACTCTTGGGGTCTGCTCTTGCCCTCATGGCCCTTCTGTGCTGCGCTGCTCCCAAAGTTTTGGAGGGATTTTGTCCTCACAAGGCTGATCACCTTGCAGCCATGAGCTCAGTGGGGAGGAAAAAAGATTTTAGCCTCAGCAGTGGTGGTAATGGGCCCTGGGCAGCCTTCCTGTCCTCTTGGTGGTGCCCAGGCCATATGGGTCCCTCGGATCCACCTGCAAGTGAGGAGTGCTTTTTTGGATGCAGGATCCACCTGCCTTAGTGCTGGGTGTGGATGCTTTGAGATGAGATTTATATGGGAGGGCACAACTTTCCCCCTTCTTCAGATGATTGCATCCTGAATCTCATTGACTGTGGGGCTGGGTGGCAATATTCAAAGTTCCCCACTCACTTGCATTGCCTTGTATGTCAGCAAGTGCTACTTAATGATCTGTGAATGGAGGGAATGCTGGGAATGGGCTGGACCTCGTGTGAAATATCCATCCAGAGTCTATAAATAATGCGGCCTCTTTATGCTGTGCACAGTTTGGAGCTTCATGGGAGGAGCATCTCCCTGCTATGACTGGAGGAGCCTGTAAGTGATTTGGGTATGAAACAAAGGCGATGAAATGTAAAGAGAGGGACTGTTCAATTTCTGAAATATCCTGCAAATGTGCCTCAGCCACTTCTGCCAGCTCTTGAGCTGCCACCCACCCTGTGGGTAGTGCCTTGGGCTGTGCCACATGCACCAGGACACGGACCCCAGCACTGACCATGGAAACACCTGGAGAAGGGTTCCTGCTTGCCCTCAGGGCTCTGCCTCTCATCAGTCACAGTGACAAACCCGGGGCTGCCAGGCAGGGGCTGTCCCTGGCACTGGTTGCAGTGTCCCAGTGAGTGCCAGCTGCCCCAGCCCTGCTCCTGAGCTGTCCCACTGCTGACAGGGTGTGTGCTCCCAGACCTCTACTGCCTCTGTGGTGGTCTATGGCTCACAATGCCAAGGAAACAACCTGGCATTGGGGAAATACAGGTGGATTTCTGCTGGAGCAGTTCTCTGGTCACTTTTTAGGGCAATATATGGGTTTCCCTGCATGTTTGGAGATGCAAGCAGAGGGAGCTGCACAGTGTGGGTGTTCATAGCCTGCACTGGGCACCCTGAGGGTGTCAGCTCAGACAGCTCCCAGCCAAGGAAAGCCAGGCTGTCACACTCAGACACGAGTGGATGGACAGTCCCTTTCCCTGGCACATTCCACCTGCCCATGTACAGCCCTTCCCTGCCAGTGCCACGACCAGCATGGGGTGGCTTCCTGGGCATGGAGGGTCTGCCTTGCTGGGGCAGGAAGGGTTGCACGAATTTGACTAATTAAAGGATACATTTCTGTCATGAATATTCTGTCACTGCTCTGCACGTCTTTGAAATGTGCTGTGCCGGTGCTCACAACGACATTTGTTGATTAATAACAGCAAAGCAGGAAGGAGCTGGTGCTGCACCAGCACGGCAGCGATCAGGGCACAGGGAGCCCAGCCCTGGCATGGCCCTGGTGTTATCTGTGGCAAAGCAGGTGGAGCAGCCCCAGCGTGGGGATCGCAGCCGGGGCCGTGCCTGGCTTTTATTTTTAACACCCTGCTCCCAGGCGGTGACAAGCCTTCGCTAAGTGAGGTAATAGCCAATTGATTTTGTTCCGTTTTGCAGTGGGCAGTAATAAATCACACGGCTTGTCAGGGGGTGTTTCATGTTTTCAGTGAGAGTGTGCCAGCAATTAACCATCAGAAAGCTCTTGTGGCTCCGCTCCTGAAGACGTGGCTGCAGTCTGAAGCTCAGGAATGTGGGGCCCTCCGCCACCCAAACAGAGCGGTTGTGGCGGAGTTAAAGGGGGTTTTTTTCCAGGCTTCAGAGTGGACAGAGCAGGAGATTGATGGCAGGGAGGAGCAGCCACTCCATCCATGGGCACAGGGAGTGTGGAACTGTGGGATGTCCCCATCCCTATCCCTGTTCCCACTGTAGCTTAGGGACCTGCAGCATTGGGGCCAACAAAGGTGTGAGACCCATCCAGCTGCCTGCTCACAGCCACACTGGCAGCGGGTCACGGGAGGAGGACAGAGTGAGATGGAGCTGCCAGGCACTTTCTGGCCCTGCTGTAGCTATGGCTGTGTGCTGCTGCCATCCTGGGCTGTCTGTGCCTGGCTCTGGGGCTGCAGAAGCGCTGTGTCGGGTGCAAGGAGGGATGTGGCAGCCACTCTTCCCTCCAGCCCTGTTCAGTGGGGTGCAGGGTGTCGCTGGGTTTGGCTCAGCTTGGTTCAGTGCCCCTCACACCATGCTGCTGGGGTTCCTGCAGCCCTTGGCAGGCTGTTGGGGTTTGGGGGGGCTGAGGCACACATTGGTGGTGGGCTGTGGGGTCAGACCGGTCTCTGCAGCCTGCTCCATCCCTCTGGGCTCTGCCTGATGATTCCCAGATGGTAATCGCTCTGCTTTTATTTCCCGTAACCTTTGTTACTCTGGGAAGGCAGAGGCAGAGGCTGGGCTAGAGGCCGGGGTGAGGGATGTGGCGGGAGGGTCGGGACCCTGGGGAATAATGCTGGTTTCAAAGCAAGGCCTTTCACAGAGGCATTTGCATTTGGAAATAGGGAGCGATTGCTTTGCATGCAGAGCTGGAGCCTCTGGTCCTGGGGGGAAGGAACGGGAGCAAGTGGCCAATTGATCCCGGACTGAAATCAGGAAATTATCAGGAAATCATCCCCTGCTCTGTGCTGAGGGGTCTGTGACAAAAGAACCTTCTCCAGCCACGGCCTGGCTGCCCACTGTGGCCCTGCTCAGGCTGTGACTTTCCCATTGCAGCGCTGTGCATGAGAAGTCCAGGATCACAGGATCACAGGAGAAGGGGGTGGGCACTGCTGGCCCCCAGCCCTCATGTCACTCCCGGTTAGATCAGAGCAGCAGAGCTGCCTCCTCCCGGGGCCATACTCCCCCTTCTCCCCAGGACTTTACTAGAGGCAACAGCAGCTCCAGCGTCTGTCTTAGGGAGCTGATAAAAACAAAAGCTCTGGAATGAGTGAGATGGGCTGACATGGGCTCTGCTGCTGCTGCTGCTGCCCAAAGTGGCATTAATGAGCTCTGTCCCACACCCAAACAAGCTGCATACACGTGTGCATGTTTGTGATGGCTGGAGAAGACCCTTGGGAAGGCTCCTGAGGGGAGGGAAGGGACATGTCCCCTATACCTTCCTCCCTGGGACCTGACTGTCCAGTAAAACCAGTTTCCCTGTTGGCAGCAGTTGTTACAAGACTGTGGCTCCACTGGAGGTTCTGGTGCTGGCACCAAGGCACTGGCATTGCACTGCATGTGCCCAGGCATGGCTAGGAAGGATGCTTTCATGGAAATGCATCTGGGATTTCATGGGCTTGTTATGGGTTAAAATTCCAGATTTGACATTTTTGTCATGGAGCTTTGGCTGGTGAAAGCCATGGAGAAATCCCAGCGAGTGCAGGCTGGTGCCATGCTGTGCCTTCTTCTGCCCAGTCTGGGCTCATCTTGTGTGTGCAGGGAGTTCATCTGACCTCCTTGGGGTCACCCCATTAGAAAGAAGTTCCTAACCCTGACTTTGGGGTTCCCAGTGCAGTGTGGTCTCACCACAGCCCTGTGAGCAGGACTCGTTCTGCAGCTGCCGTGCACGAGGCGCACGCAGACACAAGGACAGTTGTTTTCAAACCTCCTCCATGGGAGGAAAGGAATGGATGGAAATGCAGTGCTTCCTCCCCCAGACCCCCAACATTTTTGTGATTTCATGGGAACTCGTAGGAAAGGAGTGCACATTTCCCGTGGTGCTGGGCAGAGGAGCACGGTTCATGGGCTGTGACGGAGAGCGGGGTCGTGGGCCCCTGGGCAGGCAGGAAGCAAAGGCTCTCCTCCCAGGGAGGAACCTGCCTGTGCGGGGGAAAACCTGCCTCATTACACACCAATTGAAAAAAAAATATTTTTTCATCATTGCTTTTATTTTCCAACATCCCAAGTGACTTCTTTGTTACATGATTAATATGCCTTGTGAATTACAGCCTGAAGTGTGATACGTTGCTGGGATCTCCATGGGAGCCTGAGGCAGGTGATGCTCCATCTCCAACTCCTGCAGCCCTTTCTTTTACAGACTTCAGGATGGAAAAAAATTCTGTCTCCACTTGGACTCTATTTATTGCCACAGTGTGAGACTGATGAGGGGTGACACAGCTCACACGAGTCCAGGTAATGCCTCATACGGAAACAAGTGACCCAGAAACATCCTGGAAAAGTGCAGCCAAGGAAACAGCCCCTTGGAGTCAGCTGGGGGTTTGCTATCTCCTGCATCTTGGTGCCCACTGCGACTGGAGTGGAGGATTTCTTCCCTGCACCTCAGTGGATGCAAAGTCTGGGCACTAGTGGGCTCATGGAGCAGAGCTGTTGAAAAGTCTGAAATATTTTTATAGCTACAAGAAGCTGTTTAGCTGTTTCACAAATACCTAAATGATGGTGCTGCATGCCAGCCCTGGGTTTTCTTTGCCTGGATTACAGGGCTCTTGCTCCTCAGGTCCAGTTCCTCCTTCAGAAAGAGGGAACTGCAGTGCTTGGCCCCTGCTTTGGGTGCAACCTTCTCCACCTGGAATCCAGAGAGGTCCAGTTCCTTGTCACCATGGCTGTCACACTATTGCACAGGACTTTGTTCAGACAAAGCCTGCTCATCCTCTCTGGAGCATGGGGAGCCTTGAGGCTTTCCCCAATATGAGGGCTGACGAGGGGCTATTTTGGACATTTGCATTTCCCAGTGGAGGAAATTCTTATACAATCTAAAGTTAAGATGGACTTCCTAGAGGCAGTGTGCACTGGCTGTGGTGGCCCTGGGCTCAGCAATCAGTGCTATGTAGCAAATGGCAAATTTTTTAGAAAAGGAGCAAAATTGCAGAACCTGTCCAGAATCACTGCCACACTTGTCAGCCCATGGATGCGTTCTGAGCATCCATGCAGTGCAGAGCAGCACTCCCACTGGCCAAATGGCTTCTGCTGGCCTCCAGAAATGGGGTATGAGAGCCAGGACCCAGTGCAGCTCCTGGTTCATATGCCCCATGGCTGGGGTGGGTGACACTGAACACAAGGGCTCTGCCAGGGATGGCTGCTTAGCTCGGAGGAGCTGGTGTGAAGCAGCCCTGGCAATCTCTGGAGCTACATTTCTGAATCATCACTGCACATGTCTTGTTTCTATAAAAGGAAACCAAGGACAGATTTGAAATTGTCAACGTCTCCTTTGTCCAGCTAAAAGCAGAGATTTTTCCAGTTCTTGCTGTCTGTACTAGAGAGGAAGAATGTGTGAGTTTTCTAAAGACTGGACCTGGCACTGTCCCTCATTCCCTGCACTGTGGGTGACGCACCTTGGATTGCTGGAAGGAGGTGTTTAAAGCCATCATCAGTGCTGCCACTTCAGAAAAAAAAAAAAAAAATACAGGCAGGCTCTTCCCAGGGCGGTGTGATTTTTAAAATGGGAACACAGTGGCACCCTTGTATGTGGAAGTGGTTGTTTCCTTTCTTCCTTCCTCTCTCACTAGCGCTGGTCACAGAGCTCCCGACGCTCTGAGCGGGGCCTTCAGCCTCCCTTCCTGTTACAAATTCTGTGGGACAAATCAACATCTTCCCATTAGGAAGTGATGACAAACCAGTCCATTTGGGGTGATTAATTGACATCTTAAATTAATCACGAGCACTCCTCTTAATGCTGTGACTCAAGATATTAACTGTTCCACCAGCCACATGAGAAAGAGCAGAGACCATTACAAAGCCCATTTGTCAAGCAGTCACTTACACAGCCATTGTGGTGGCTGAAAAAAGGTCAAGTGACTTTGTTATTGTTAAGTAGAGAGCAGACCGAAACTCCTAATTCCTTACTCTGTGCTTAATGTGCCAGTTAAGTAGTGGTAATTGGCAGCAGCTGTGCCCTGGAACCGATGGGTCCTGTACTGGAGCAGGAGCCCTGATGTGCTCAGTGGTGCAGTGGGGAGACTGGGGTATTTACAAAGCAGGAGCTGGGGAAAGGTGAATCCCAGGGAACTGGAGGTGTTGGGGCAGCTGGCCGTGATGAGAAGGAAGCGGGTAGGAAGTGGGTCTGTGCTAATTCGAACATTTAAAAATCAACAGACAAATCAAAGTGTGGTTTCCATGGGGGTGAATGCAGTGGTGGTGATAAACGGCTGGGAGCTGTGCCTATTGTTTCTGGTGTCAGCCTCCCAGGACTGTCCTACCTGCGCTGGTAGCACAGAAATGTCACCTCAGCGTCACCCAGGAGGCTGGGCTTCCTTGGAGGCACGGAGATGCTCAGTATATGGACTTGCTTTTGGCTCTGTTCCAGTTTTTACACCCACCTTGCTCTGGGCCAAGCCGTGCAAGCTGCTGCTGGGCTGTTTCTGGCTCTGAAGGGTGGTTGCATAAGGGTTTCAGTCCGGTTTCCAGGCCTACAGTTTGCACAGCTTTGGATAAACAACGGATCTTTCAGGTGTAAACGCAGGGTGAGCAAACTTCCCCTGGGGCTGGGGCTGTTTCCATCCCAGAGCGATGCGAGCAGAGATAAGCTGTGCTGGAGGCAGGTCAGGAATGCTGAACAAACTGAACATGGTGAGGGCACCCAGAGCAGCCTGCCCGCGACCTCAACCACTCCCGGATGCTTCCAGGGGTGTCCCTGCTGGGAACCTCTTGGTCCATGTCCCCAGAGCAGAGATCTCCCACCTCTGCATGTCCAGCCCTGTGCCAGGAAGGAGCAGCGTGCTTGGTCACTAGGATTGGTGCCCTGATGGACCATGGTGGCTGCTCTGCAGGTCTTCTGGAGGGTGTGGGGGCAAGGGGAGCACCAGCTAGACCCATGCTGAAGATCCTCCCCTGCGTGCCCAGCCCTGCCTCGCTGCAGCCGGGTGAGGCTCAGCACCTTTGCTGAGAAAAACACAGGAAGCTGCAGCACTTCGTCTGAGAAGTGGAATTAGGGAATGGTCACCTCCTGCAGCTGGATGGAAACCTCCTTCCAGCAGAGGTTGGAAACCTCCATAGCTCGAAGTGGTTGTTTCCCCACTGTGAACCTGGAGCCTTCATATCTGAGCACTTGGAATATTTATTTTTTCATGTTGCTTACTGACGGCGGGGAAGGGGAAATGAGTAAATCTTTATGCACGTTTAATCACCTGTTAGTGGAGGAGCTGCAGGGCACTGCTGCTTTGTGTCTGCCGATAAAAGACTGCGGCTGGGCTTGCCAGGGAGAGGCGCTGGCACCAGAGCTGTGTGGGTGCCTGCAGTGGAGGCACCCCGGGCGAGGGGGGCAGGAGTGCTTTGATGGGATTATAACAAGGAGGGGATGATAAAGCAGCTTTCTCCCTGGAGTGGAAAGGGGAGCTGATGCCCCTGGAAGCAAGGATTGAGGGGGATTCAGCCTGGTGCCATACAGGGTTCCCTGTGCCTGGGTGTTCCCAGGGCTGCATGTGCTCTTCAGGCTCTTGGGAGCAGAGCATGGAACTCCTGTCAGGACTGGTCCCGTGAGGAGAGCTGGGGCTGCAGCCATCCAACATGGGGCCATCCAGCAGCAGGAGCTGGAAAAGCTGGGGGCATCTGAGGGCTGCTCTGGGGCTGCTGTGCTCCCACCCAGTCCTGGCAGTGGTGCTCATCCTGGTCATGCTGGTCTGCTGCTCTTGGGTGATGCTGGCAGTGACCCTGAATGGCCAGGCAGGACCCTTCGACCTCCATTCCTCCTCTTTAAAACAGGGAGAACTTAAAGAAAAGGAAGGGTCTTCCAGGGGAAGCTGCATTTAATCAATATCCTTGAGGGCCTTGGCTGAGGGTCCCAAAGTGTTGTGGTATTCTCACTAAAAAGGACAGTGTTTAAAGTGAATCAGCTGACAGGCACAAAAGAATAGCAGCCACTTTAATATTCTCCGTTTCATTCTGTACTTAAACCCCCTGTCAGTCTCCAGTGAGGAACAAGGAGAATTTATGATGAAAAATCAAAGTTGTCCATGAAAATCAAGGATGAGATCAGTGGGCTGATGGATGACTGGCACGCACACGCCCGTCGCCGTGGAGGTGCTCTTGGCAGCGATGGGAACGATGGATTCCTGCGCAGAATGGCAATGCCCTCCTCTTCCCTCACTGCTTTTTGTTGGAATACGGGGTGGCTTTGCTCCTGGAACACCTTAACTTCCCCCCACGGTTCTCTCCTGAATTTTAGGGAAGGTTCAGCCTTCCTTCCCTCCTTCACCCTTGCCCTGGCCTCGGTGCTTGTAGGATCCAGCTAAGGGAAGGGAGGGCAGGCTGGGCAACCCTCGGGTGCTGCCTGTCCCTGGCAGAGGTGACAGGCAAGTCCCCTGTCCCGGGCAGCGGTGACAGCCGTGCTCCGCCGGCACAGCGATGCTGGGGACCTGCGCTCGAGGCTAATTAGCGGTGCCGCAAAGTTCATCAATAATAGATCTCGTGGCGGCAGCTGATTGCCGGCTCGCGGCGGGTGGGCACGGGGTGGTAAATCAGCCTGATTGATTGTTGACCACTCCAGTTTTTCCAGCAGTAATTTAAAGCAATTAAAACGCCTCCCTCGGAAATTAACAAGGTAAATAGTGCCCCCCGCGGAGCCGCCTGCGGCAGAGGGTCCCTGGAGATCCAGCGCTCCTGGAGACCCCGGGCAGGCATGGCCAGCGGCCATCCTTGTATTCCTGGAGAGCCCTTAAGCAGGGATGCGCCCAGGGATGTGCCTGGAGCTCCTGGATGGGCCCCATGACACGGTACCCAGAGCGGTGTTCTGCACATATGTTTGCAGCGCTGATCTTGGGAAATAACATGACTGAGCCTTGGGATTAAATCCTTGACTCTAGAGCTTCTACCCCTGCAGGTATTAGGTAAAAATATCTAATTTTGAGGTACTGGAGAATACTGGATTTTCCCTTCATTAGGAATTGTGCCCAGCCCTTCTGCTGCAGCTCCTGCTTTAATTGCACAGCCTATTCATCCTGCTGCAGTGGTATAAATAGAGGCTCCTTCACCCATGAAGGGTGATTATCTTTTATGAGTGTGAGGGATCTATAACTCTTGAGGTGCAATAGTGAGGAGAGGTGGGGAGTCAGTCTGCATGGATCGGATACTCTGTTCTGTGTATGGGAAATGTTGGCTTTCAACTAAAACCTGTTTTTTTCAGAAGTGAGGATGAGGTACAGGTTCATTTCACACCAACTGCTGAAGCTTCCCCTGACACTGCTCACCCCATAGGTCATCCTGGCCTGCTGCTCTTGAGTGATGCTGTGGAGGGATGAGCTGCAAGCACAGGTTAAAGTGTTCAGGTGTGCCAGGTGACTCCACTGGGCACCTGTCTGCCAGCATCAGCAGGCTGGGTTGAATCCCTCCTGCTCACTGCTGCTTGCTGTTGCCTGGGTTTGGGTGCTCTTTGTTCCTACAGAGTGCTGGTGGAGGCACCTGCTGCTTGTTTATCCCCAGGAGATCAGCAATTTTGTGGCGTTAAGTGACAACTGTTGCGTATTAGCAAGCCCCTCTTTACCTGAAGGCATCAGCAGAGTTTTGGAGCTGTTGGGCCTGTGCATGCTGCTGTGTGCTGCTGCTCCTTGGGGCCATGACTGAGGATGGTTGTGGTTTTCAGGCATCGAGGTGAGTGACAAATAAGTGACACTGGAGAGGTTCCTTGCAATCCAAATGGCATCAGCCTTGCTCAGCCTAGGGAGGAGAGACCAGGCCTGAAGTGTCAGAAGTCCTGAAACAAACACACTGATACCCATTAGCAAATGTGTGCTGATCTCCCCTGTTTTTACTCAGTGTGTTTTTCTCTTTGGAGAGAGTCACAGAAGGCAAGTCAATCCTGCAAGGCAAGTGGAGAGGGTGTTCACGAGAGTCACAGAAGGCAAGTCAATCCTGCCCAGTGGAGAGGGCCTTCACAGGATGCCATTTATTTTGAATAATCTACAGAAAGTCAAGGGAAGTTGTATGTTAAGAGTAATTTAATGAATTTAAGCTGTAATGCCCTACCTGCTCCAGTCAGATGCTGAATAGGAAGGAACGAAGTGCAATTTGTCAGGGCCTTGGTAACGGCAGTGTTGCCATTAAAAGAATACGATCTTACAAAAGAGGTAGGATGCGAAATCCAGCGGAGTAATTAAGCTACTCATCTAATTGAAAGATCTATGATTTATTGAGCCATAAACCCCAATTCTTTCCACTTACTGACCAGGACCTACGATATATGCTATTGCCTGATGGATTCTCATTTCCAGCTGGGCAATATGCTCCTTAAAAACAGTGTTAAAAATGTCACCAAGGAAGGCATCCTTCATACCAGGCAAGTGATTTAGCCCCATCTGAAGTCTGCAGCACATCAGAGTTATTCCTGCAAAGGACCCCAGGATCCCATAATGGATGTGTGTGCTGGCACCTGTGGGAGCAGAGCTCTTCAGGGCAGGAGGTGGTGGCAGAGAGGTTCCGCAGATGGTTTGTAGAGGTCACAGGGGAGATGAAGGTGCAACCACCTGCTCACACAGCAGTTAGTGAGCTACAAATGCTTCTACTGGTCACCAAAGCCTGGCCCTGTGCTGGTGGGACAAGGCAGTGTGCTCCTGGAGGGGTGGATGCTGTGCTGGTGATGGGTACTCCTGGTTGTTTTGGGGCAGTATTGCCACCCTGGACCAAAGCTGATCCAGGAGGGATCAGTTTGTCTTCCTTCCCATGCCATGCTGCAGTCCTTGGCTCCAGAGATCTCTGGTGTGTCCCTGCAGTGTCCTGGTCCCACGATCACCAGGAGCCATCGTGGGCTCCCCAGCACTTCCTTGCAGCTCAGCTCCCTTTGAGCAGCCAGGATGTCTCTCCTCAGCACCACCTCTACCTTTGTCTCTGCTGTTTAGATTCTTTGGCCCTTGGCCTGTCATTCCCTGGGGTCACCTGTGCCTCTGTGGCTCCTGGATCCTCCAGTAGTCTCACAGTGATTGATGTCTGAGGATATTTCCAGCCTTCAAGTATTTTTAGCTTGGAGGTTTCCTGGGCTGGATAAAAGTGTGTGTCTGGAATTGTAACGATAGATGGTGTTCTTTAGATGGGTGGATGTGGAAATTGTTACACATCACTTGTGTGTGAAAACACACCTGTGGGTGTTGGATTCCAGATATTGCTGACACAGGGAATGGGAGAAAATGGGAACAGAGGAGAATTAAAGCAGTCGAGAGTTCAGTGATGATTTGCAATATCTTTCCCTCAGTCTTTCATCTGGACAGAAGCCTCTGGAGTTCTGTGCTCCTGATCATAAATGCAATGAACTCTTGAAACCTCACAGTGTCCCCAGCCTCCCCGGTTAATGCAGGGCTGCTGCAAGGTGGCTCTTTGTATTATTTTTTTCCTGTCAATTAGGTATTTCTTAGGCCATCTTTCCTTTAACCTGTACCGATTGCCTTAATTGACTTCCGCCTTAATTGGTAACAAATCATTTCCACTGAGCCCTTGTAGTTCCTCTATGTCAATTGGTTCAGCCTTCCCCTGGGAGTGTGTGTGAGCTGCTGAGCAGGGCTGCAGGAGCTGGGCAGGAGGTGCTGGTTCCTGTCCCAGCCATGTCTGCCCCATCAGCTGCGAGTTCCCCAGCTGTGTGACTGCCCAGTGTCGCACTGGTGTCCAGGGCCATTACCTGGTGCTCTCTGGCTGGTGCCACAGAGGTGACTGAGTTCACCCTTGTCACTGTATTCCCCAGATGCTGCAGCTGCACCTGGAGCAGGACAACTTGAAATCATGAGAGGGAGAACGTAGTGCAGCATATGACAAAGTTGGGGTTGAAATCCCAATGCACACTGTAAATCAAAGGAAAAGGATCTTGGAAAAACCCTTCCCTTTGACATTCTTGCAGGGGGTTTAATTAGCTGTAACTGGAATATTATTTGATCTGTGCTGTTGAAAATCATGGTTTGTTTTCCTTTGCCTGCATTTGAATATACTTAACAGCATCTCTTTGTGCTAGTTATTGTTCTGAAAGCTGCAGCTGACCTCCCAGAACACCCAGACACAAAATCTGGGGCTGCCCATAGGCAAATGGAAAGATCCATTGTTCCTGAGAGAGGTCTTGCTTGGGTGTGATGAACAGGAGAGTTGGGTTGCAAGGTTATGGACACATCTGTCCCCAGCAGCCAGCCTGCTCCATGGAGCAGCTCATCCCTTTGGGATGCTCTCCCACAATGGTCAAGCACGAAGGTCTCACCCTATGGAACTGTGCAGTGCCCATCTGGTGGGTGAGAGAAAACTCATGTTGCCTTTTCCAAAGGGGATGAAATCCCTGGCCCAACAGCAGTCCCTGAGAGAGCTCCCTTGGTGTCCACAGCAGTTGGAATTGTGTGGTTCAGCGGGGAAGAGCCCAGCCCTGTCCCCTCTGTGTGTCTGCAGAATGAGCTGCAGGGCAGAGCATTGCAGGCAGAGCATTGCAGGCAGAGCATGAGCTGTCTGTGAGGCCGGGGTTACCTGGTGCCCTGGCTGAGCTGCCACTTCCTTATTTATGCCATTTCTGAAGCACTCACACCCGAGCAGGAGCAGCGTGTTCACACTGGCTGCGGCTGGCGGCGTTTCCCTCTGCTGCTGCTGGGGCGTTCGGTGCCGCTCGCGTTCCCAGCGCCGGTGCAGGATTAGTCACGCTCCTCCAGGCGTGTCTCGGCGGGATGAGATGCTCCCCTCCCAGCCCCAAAACTCCTCCCTTGGCAGGGGTTGAGGGAGCTCATGGGAGTGCTGCTCCAGGTGCCTGGTGGGTCAGGAGCTGGCTGATTTCCTCCTGCCCTGTGGGTACAGGCAGCGGGACATGGCATGCTGTGGTTGCTGACTCAAGGGTGTGCTGTGCTGAGCAGAATTCTCCCTGAGAAACACTGTGCTGTGACCACCCTGACCCCTGGGAGGACTTCTGGGTGCTGGCACGATGAGATTTAGTGGGGTGGGCTCCTAGCTCTGGGCTCCAGCAAGGCTGGAGCTGGAAACCTGGAGAAGATGGGGCTTTTTCTCTCCCTGTGTCAAAGTATGTTATCCTGTCATTGCTCTAGACCAGATCCCTGCACCCACTCCTGCCCAGCCCTGATCACCCAACTCCATGTCTTCTAGGAGAGTTTGGATGAGGATGATCCTGAGTCCTACAAGGTGCAGCCTCCTGACCCCAGCAGCAGGGTCCTCTGAGCAGCTCTTGGGCTACCAAGGGTCTGGAGATGTAATTTTAGCTGCAGAGGTGGTGATAGACTTGCAGGGTCACCACCTCCATGGTCATCCATACCACATAGGCAGAACGGAATCATTTGAGGGGAGCTTGCTGCCAGGACAAGAAATGTCCAACACCTTCCATCTTGTGGAGCTGTCTGCCTCCAAAGCCAGTGAAATTTCTCTTATGAGTTGTCCAGATTGCTGCCAATGCATCCAGTTTCCTTGGAAAATGCTTTGAAAAGGAGTCAGGAAGGACCACCCTGATTAGAGGGGCAGCCCTTGACTCCTTTTCCATGAGCTCTGCTCTGGCACCCAGCAGCCTCCTGACAAAGCATGGATATCCTTTGGAGGGGAAGGGAGGTCTCTCCTCCCCATCGCAGGGATGACTCGTGGTATCAAAATAGCTGGCAACAGAAAGGTTTGTGAAAACAATCCCTGCAAAGAATTTTCTCTGCTGCAGCTGGAGCAGTCCCAGCAGGAGCCTCGCCTCTCAGGAGTCACAGGCAGGGGCAGGGGCCAGACTGGAAGCTGTGTTCCCAGCCAGCAATAATACAGATGGAAATGCCAGGAGCAGCTTTGCAGTCCTGCTGCCGTGAGGTGTGATGGAGAGTCCAGAAAGATGAATAATCACCTCTGAAAGGACTGCAGGGGTGAAATGGGGGAGATGCAATCCCTAAGAATGCCCTGTGCTTCTGCTGGGGTGTCCTGCTTTGCCCAGAGTGCATGGCAGGGTTTGGGGGGCTGTGAGCTTGTGAGCCTTTGGAGGGATCTGCAATTAGCAGAGGTGACAAATGAGCTTTCTGCTGGGTGCCGAATCACTGAATCACCACTCTGTGACCCCTGCTGATGGCCCTGTATTGCATCCTGCATGTCCTTTCCAAAGCTGAGGAGAAAACTGGCACCATTCTATTTGCTGGACAATTACTGTGTGTGCTCTTAAAGAGCTTTCCTGCTTCAGCAGCACTTTAAATCCAAGAGACAATCTGAGTTTGACTTGGCCAAGTGACAAAGGCCATTTCCTTTCTGATTAGCCTGGTTGTCGCTTGGCTTTCCTCCATTTCCATCCATATCTGCTCATGGAGGTCTCTGTCTGAGGACATTTGGGGGGTTTGCAGCTTGCAGAAACGTGGTGGATGAAGTACATAATCTGGGCTATAATGAATGTTTGTTGTCATCATCTTGCTAAGTATCTGCAAGTATCTTGCTAAGTTCGAAGACCTGCCATATTTGCCTTCAGATGGTGGGAAGTGCTCTCCAAGAGTTCCCCAAGGACTGGGGCCTTCAGCTGCAGCTGCTGAGGAATGGGGTGGGCAGTGGATGCAGATGAGGATTTGGAACCACCCTTGGCCAAAGCCTCGGGGCTCTGCCTGGCTCCTGAGAAAGCCCAAGAGGAGCAGGAATGTCCTGTTCCTGTGTGCAGCAGGTGCTGGGGTGAGGGGTCTTGTGTCCTTGGGCTCTGGCTGCTCTAGGGTACAGGCCAAGCCCAACCTCTCCTTGTGCAGGTCCTGTGGCTCCTCTGTGCCCACAGCCCCGCTGGCACTGTGGGCACCATGATGCTCCCTGCCATGCTGGGCGCCCTGCCTACTCTGTGTGGCCCCAAGGTGTGAGCTGAGGCCATGGGAGAGTCTGGGACCAGGAACTGGTGCACATGGTGGGGCTTGACTGGGGTCACACTTGCTCTTAGCTCCCCTTTAAACCAAGACACTGTGAAGAGCTGCTGGTGCAGGCCAGTGGGAAGAGGCCGTTTGGGTTGTGAGACTTTGTACACCACAGCACAGCCTGGCTGGTAGGGCAGAGTGCTTGGCAAGTGGAGGCCTGGGAGGGAAGAGGAGTAATTAATATGAAAAGCTGGAAGGATGCATGCACTGAGCAAACCCTCTGCTTTACTCTTTTGTTTTTTTCCTTTTTTGAGCATTATCCTGCAGATGGATGAAAGGGCAGGCCTGGAAACCTCCCCCAGCCTGGGGAGATCTGCTTCAGTGCAGAATTTCAGTTTTCTAAAGCTGCAGTGAGTCTTAGGGAGGTAAATGGGGATTCAGGAACTGAAGTGGGGAAAGTCTTGGAAGGCTAGGCACCAAACCCTCGATGAAATGTTGAGTTTTTCCTCATTCTTATGCCCCAGAAGGAGCTTTCCTGAGGGAGATTTCACTATCAGCAGACTCAACGTGTGTGTTCTTACAACTAATGCAGGGAGCACAATCCAGGCCCCTGTGCTGTGGTCCAGGGATGGTGCCAGAAGCAGGATGGTGGAAGCTGCTGATGCTATTGAGGCCTGGGAGAAACAATTCGTGATAAGGCAAGTCCTGACCTGAACCTGTGCCCAGCAGTTTTCAGTGAGAAGGGAGCAAACCTATGTGGTGGTGTGAGAAACCTCGTCAAACTTCCTTGTTTAGTTTTCCCACAGCTCTGTGCTTCCTGCTTGCCCTGGTGCTGGAAGTACTTAGATAGCATCAGGGGGCTGTGCTGGTGGGATCTCTGTCCAGGCAGGAGCAGGATGTGCCAGCCATCCCCTGGGACAGCCCTGCGAGCATGGGAAGGGCTTGGGAGGCTGCTCTGGAGCAAGGGAGGCTGCCCACTCCCTGGGGTTATTTTCAGGATCAGATCCTGGCTGTGTGATAAACCTGAGTGAGGGCCACAGGATACCTGGGGGGAAGGACTGCTGCCCTGGTTACAGGAATTAGCTTTCAGGGCGATGGTCCCTGCCCAGCAGGAGGGTGTGTGGTGCCTCCACAGACTGAGATTATTGGAGGGGGAAAAGGGTGGGACGCGAGTCTGGCTCTTCCTCCCCCTCCACAGGTCATGGGCTGTAAATTGGCTCAGCCTTTCTGGGCATAAGGAAAAATACCAGTTGCCTGCCAAGGAAAACAATAGGTCTTTCCACTGTTGAGCCACGTCCAGACAGTCTGGGCCTGTGTCCAGCCCCGCACTGGCGCTCAGCTTGGCCTCCCCTCGCCAGAGCTTTAATGGGAAGGAAAGGAGAAGCAGCGGAGAGTAATGAAACAGAGGAATGTCTGTGACATTTTTCTAAAAAGGAAAAATGTGGAGTTTCCAGTCAAACTGAAAGACTTATTGGGTTCGCTGGGAGGCTAAGTCCAGCTCCTTAGGACAAACTGCTAGATAAGGAAAACAATTTAGTCCCAAGTAATATTCACTTCAGGATGGCCTAGACTCTGCCAGAATCTGTTTTGACTGCACGGTGCTCATTGATTTTTTTTTCTTCCCAGCTCTTCAGCAAATGTGGCCCTGCTGGTCCACTCTGGAGAGCCAGGATGGTGGCTATGCCCTGCGCTGTGGTCACTGGCACAGGACCCCACAAAAACAGCCTCAGCCAGCCCACAACATCTGCCAGACTCATCAGCTGGGCAAAGGTTAGGCTGAGCACCATGGGCCAGCAGAAGTGGCTGAGTGGCACCAGGGGTCCAGGTGCTGCCTGAGGGAGGGCAGGGGAATGAGCTGATGTTGCACTGAGAACTAGAAACGTTTCTGCTGCTCAGGGCCTGCTGCCTTTGACACAGGGTCCCCGAGAGTCCTGTGCCTGCTGCAGTGGCACAGCATCTCCCAAACACTGCCTGCTGTTTGCCCAGCACTTGCCCACTCCCCTGGACTTGGTGTTCCTGAGGCATCTGGCAATTCCTGACCCAGAACTGCTGCTTTTCTGCCCAAAAGCCACAGGAGTTTAGGAGCCGAGAGTCCTGTGCCTGCTGCAGTGGCACAGCATCTCCCAAACACTGCCTGCTGTTTGCCCAGCACTTGCCCACTCCCCTGGACTTGGTGTTCCTGAGGCATCTGGCAATTCCTGACCCAGAACTGCTGCTTTTCTGCCCAAAAGCCACAGGAGTTTAGGAGCACTGTTGATCCCCAATAATTAACTAATAATTGGAACTTCATGGAACACTCACAGGGTTTGTGCAGGCTCACTGTGCTGCTATGTCTTTTATCTGGGGTCTGGCTGCTGGCAGGTTCTCCCTGTAGTTTTCTGGGGCTGTTTTACACAGTGCCATGGTGGAGTGGAGCTCATGGAGTGACTGAGCATGCTGGGGAGATTCTGTCTGCTCTGGAAGTAGAGGGCAGCCCGGGAGCAGAAACTTGGGGGTTCCTTGCAGGAGCAAGCAGTTAATTACAGAAATGGCCAGACATCTTGCACACTTTCCCTTGCTGATCTGGCAGTGCTGTGTGGAGCAGGGACAGGCAGCTCCTGCTGGGAGAAAACATATGAAGAGTCCAGTATGATCAAATTTTGGGCCTGGTTAGGAAGCGTAGCACAGTTGGTGCTGTGTATTTCAATTTTTTTGAAGATGTTTGACATTTTGCCCAGAGAACCTGTAGCTAATAGCACATATTATGTGGATTAAAAATTGGCTTAATGACAGATTTCAAAGTCTGGTCAGTAATGGCAGTGTTGCTCCCTGTGGTGTTCCCAAGGAACATTCTGACATGATTTAATGTGTGATTTAACAACAATGATGGTAAAAACCTTTGCTGGAAGTGCCTGCAGATGACACGGAGATGGGTGGTGTCAGCAGTGAGAGCAGAGCTGTGACTCTCTGGGTTCAATGGTCACAAACCAATGTGATGCATTGCCACAGAGCTAAATGCAAGATAACCCCCCAGAAATGAGGTGGGATCCCAAGTCCCTGTGGATGGGATGCTCCCACAAAGCTCTGAGCCAGCAGCAGATGTGGGGGGATGTCAGCTGACACCAGAACCTTGGGATTTGGTGAAAACCTCCCCTCACCTTGCTCTTGTTGCTCCCTGTCTTGGGCCGTGCCATGGACTTGTACAGTTTTTAGATGAATTTTCCCAACATGGGGCTGAGTTTTGGATTTTATTCCTCAACAAACCTGTGTGACTCCTTTGCCTGTCCAGAATGGTGTAACTCCTAGCCTTTCCCAAGCATGGACCATGTTTGTGGGTGAAACACCCCCTGTTTGTGTTACTCTGTGTGTTCCCCCTGTGCCCCTCAGATGGAGAAGAGGGTCTGCAGCCAAATTCCAGCTTCTATCTGAGCTGTGCCTTGTTGCTTGCTGCAGAGTGGAGCGAGGCTGGCTTCAGCTGGAGGGACAGAGAGGAAAATCCAAGCATGACAATATTCCCTCTGAGGGCAATTACTCTCAACAGGCAACAGCCACAGCATGAATTCTGGCACCTCGAACCCTGCTCTTCCTCCCTGGGTTGCTTGGAGGGTTTGTCTGATGCAGAAAGTGAACTCCCTTGCTGGAAGCCCGTGTAGCCTCAGCGATAGCTACAGGGATCTCATCAAGAAGGAATTTCTTGGCAGGGGATAGGACCTGTCTGCCATATGGTTTCCATGTTTGGAGCAGAAGGTGATCTGTGGAAATGGAAGGAAAAAAAAATTCTGAACTTCTGCGGCTGATTTTCACTAGAGACTAATTGTTGAGTGCAGCCCCGTAGAGGGACCAGGGACAGGGCTGACCCTCAGCCCCAGCAGATCCCAAGGCATTTTTCGCAGTAATGCCTCAGGACCTCCTCTACAGAGCATGCTTATCATCCAGAGACTTTAGATTTGACAGCTCCAATAACTTTTTGAAGGGCTTAGACAATAAAAAATAAGACAATAAAATGTAAAACTCTCCAGAGCGTAAAATGTACAAATGATGGTCACGTCCTGCCCGGCTCCAGCTTCCCTCTGCCCCCATGTCCTGCCCTGGTTGCAGGAGATGCTGGTCCAACTGCATCTCCTTTCAAAGGGACTGGTGCTGTGGAGATGTCGACTTTGGGGCTGCATCTCTGAAAAACCTGTTTTCCCTTAGTGTAAGGAGAGCTGGGAGCAGCCTGTTGTGAGAAGATGAGTTGTAAGTGGACTCATCTGCCACCTCTGCTTTTCTGGTGTCCCGTTCTTCAGCCTGAGGAGGTGGAACATGTGCTGTGACCTTATCAGAGGGTTTTTGCACTCTTCCACCTTTTTCCTAAACCTGGTGCTAGGCCAGTAGAGCATATTCCTGGGGGCATAATGTCTGACTGTCTAACTGGATAGATGAACAAATCTGATCTCCCTCCTGTAATGGTTTGTCTCAGAGAAATGCTCGTTTACTTAAAATCTGAGCCAGGAGAGTGAAGCTTATGTCCTGAAAGAGCTGGAAGCATGTGAATGGCTCAGCCAGAATGCCAGGAGTGCTGTGCCACAGAGACATAAATTTGTCCCATGTGGAGGGGGCAGTAAGAGCCCCCCAGGGGAGGGCACAGGCACCACGGGGCTGTGGGGAGCCATGGCCTGGAGCTGAGGGTGGGAACCTGCTGTGCCACTTGTGTACACATGGGGAGAGATGTGAGACTGAGTCTGAGGGCTTGGGCTCAGCACGATGCTCCTCTGCCTGGCTGAGAATTCATCCTGCTCTGTGAGGGCCTGGATCGCACAGCGCAGCTTCCAACTGGCAGCAACAAAGCAGGATAAATGGCTGAGCAGATGCAGAAGAAAAGTCTCTCTGTGCCTGACACACAAAGACACTCACTACTCTTGAACAAATATTTAGGCCATTCCTGTTGCCAAAATCATCACAAGGACACATGTTTGCAGCAGAGCTGTGACCCATGGTGTCCTCAGACCTGCAGCTCAGGGCCTGGCCAGGGCAGCAGCTGAGCTGCGCCCAGTGGGGAAGGGACACAGAGCCCTGGGCAGGAGTGGTAGCGCTGGAAATGGGGTATTGGGGGTAGGATTTTCTGTGTGAGCCTGGGCCTGGCAACTGTTGGTCTCTGTGCTCATGAGGATGGTCAGGATGCTGCTGCCACAGCGGTGTCACTGTTCCCCCTTGCAGGGCCGCAGGCTGTCCCTGCTGATCCAATCTCTGTGGTAGGAGACAGTGATCCCTTGTGTGGGGTGGCTGCTCAGAGCCTTGAAAAGTGCTTTTGTACCTTATTCCCTGCTGCCTTCCCATCCCCAGTAAGGAGCGGTGGGTGCCTGTGCTGTCTATTCCCAGTGTGCCACAGGCTGGTGACAGCTGATCTCTCTGTGCCCCTTCTGTGAGTCACTGCTTGGTTGGGAAGTTCTTGCTTGTTCTCAACAGAAGGTTGTGCCCTGGCATGTTGCTGCTGTCTTATGGGGTACCTGCCCAGAATCTGGGGTGAAGCTGGAGCTGGGAGCTGCCCAACTTTCTGTGAGAGGAGGGGAGCTCCCCTTTCCTTCCTGTGGACCGAGTGAGAACCAAAGTGGCACCATGAGGCTGTCCTTAAATGTCTTGCCTCCATTCTGATGGAAATGTTGCTAATCAGCAATGACTAAGGAGAGCCAAGTAAAGAGCAGTTGGTGTATTTGAATTCTTTTGACATCTTTGCAGTGTTTCTGTAAAGGCATGGAGTGTTTTAAAACATGAAATGTAACATCAAAACAGTAAAAGTAGATCAGAATGTTCTGTCTTGCATTTCAAACAATGCCCTGGAAATTTCCAACTCTTTCCTGTTTGTCCCACTGCTTGCTGGACTCCTCTGGTTGCCATCCTTCTGCTGTTTATGATGGCAGAGCTGTTTGATTTTTCCTACTCACGGGCATCGATCTGGAGGCATTTAGCATATTTTGCTAAAATAGCCTCTCCAAAAGTTTCCTAGCGCGCTCAGGCAAAGTGGAAACATTCCGGTTCCTTCTATGGGTTGGGCTGCTCTGTCCTGTCGGAGGCAGGAGCCCTCCCACCGTCCCCCAGTGCAGGGCAGGCAGAGCCCGCCCGGGCTCGTCCCAGGAGGAGCGCTGGACTCCAGCCAGAGCTCAGCTCCAGTAGTTCCAGCCGGGGACCCAGAACCTCTCCTGACTCGAGGTCAGACGAAAACAGAGCTCCCTCCTCCTGCTC
Organism: Geospiza fortis; assembly: GCF_000277835.1. Taxonomy (NCBI): domain Eukaryota; kingdom Metazoa; phylum Chordata; class Aves; order Passeriformes; family Thraupidae; genus Geospiza; species Geospiza fortis. Next base: position 770,167 of record NW_005054330.1, on the reverse strand, counting down.
TAGTTCTGGCAGGCAAATTCCATCACTGCGCAAATATTTTGGCGATCAGCAATAATGGAAAAGGAAACGCAGAACCGTCCAGTCCGTCAGGAATTCTGCAAACTAGGACAGAGCGAGCAGGGCGAGTGGCAGGGCTGGGCTGGGCCCTGGGCAGTGGCTCTCCTGTGCCCGCCCGCCCCAGTC
>NW_005054330.1:760707-769764 GCF_000277835.1 Geospiza fortis | reverse complement strand
CTTGATACCAAAGGTTGTTTTTGGCTTTGGATCAAATACTCAGTGTCTAGTTTTTTTGCTTTTTCTTTGGTTTTTTTCTTTTCTTTTCTTTTTTCTTAAAAAAAAAAAAAGAAAAAGTTCAGCTGTTGAAAGTGAGGAAAAGGAGCTTCTCACTCATGTGATTCTCATGTGAGTTAAAAGGGATAATTTCCAGGTCTTTGGAAGCAGTGGATCTCTCAGCTCGTGGTCAGGGGCAACTGAACTGCAGATGGGGGCTCTCTGGCCAGAGCCCCTGAGGAGAGGAGAGCTCCCTGTGGGCACCCAGGCCAGCAGTGGGAGAAGTGGGGATCCCCGTGGTGGGTCTGAAGCTGGGAGGGTTTCAGAATGAAGCCCCGGGGCTGGGGACTGATGGGTGCCTTCCCACAGCCCATCCAGCATCAGCTGAGCTGCTGTGGGGGCACTGTGTGTCGGTGCTGTTCCCCCATCCCACCAGGTCCTGGTGAAAGTGGGGCTTCTCTCACTGGGGCCAGCTGGAGCTGGGGGCCAGAGTGCCACCCCTGCCCCAGGCACTGCTGTGTGCCAGCCCGTGGCATCCCGGGTGGTGCTGGGGCTGTCTCTTGAAATGGATGTTGTGGCACCAGACAATAATATCCATTTCCCTGGTTTGAGGAGCTGAATTCTTGTGTTTCATGCTATTTTGGTATTCATTTCAGTTTTTATCATTTTAAGGTTCATGCGTTTCTAATTGTCATGAATACCATGCTAAAATTAATAGTTCTATGGTTGGTTTATTACATTTAGTAAAATTATGGGCATGTAATGTTTGCCAAGAAAAGACGCAGTAGAGACTTTAATCATGTAAAGATGATAATTTAGTTGTTACACTTGTTGAAATGATGGGATTAATTTTTTAAAAGTTTGCAAACTAGACAAGAAATGTAAAACATTAAGTTAGTCAGACAAGCCAGCTAGTGAGTGAGTGGTCCCCCCAGGCTGGGGAGGAATGCTGGCATCATGGCAGGGAAAGGGGCACTGGACAGTTTTATAGTTATGGGACTTGTTATTCAGGCCAGACACTGACTTTTCTTTGATGGACTTGGAAAACTTCAAAACTGCAGCATTCTCCATGTCTCACTCCTGCCTGCACCATTTCTGGGGATGAGCTCATCAGTTCTGTACAGGGAACAAAAAATGATTCCCAAATCTAAAGCTCTGCATCTGGAGGGAATGCTTTGGTACCAGAAGGAGCCAGCTGATGCTCCAACACCAGCCCTTTGTCCCTGGCTGGTGTTTGTGACCCATGGGGAGGTGTGTGTCCTGCATGGGAACTTAAAGCTTGATCCTGAAGGTCTTTTCCAGGCTTAATGATTGCATGATTCTCCACACAGGCTTTTCTGTCCTCCCTGGGGTACAGGTACTGCTGAGCACTTGCTGTGGGAATCTGGCCACAACTTTAGCCTCAATTCTGCTGAATGTTTTGTGGCAGATTGTCAGGAAAGGAGAGAAAAATGTAAAATAAGTCTTGTTTACTATAGATGATGATGTGGCAAAGTAACTCAACAGCCAGTTTGCAGAAGTTTATGACAATAATCATGACTATGTTTTATAAGTGTATAGCAATGTGAGTGGACTCAATTCTGGCTGAATTTAAATAATATGGCTTTGTGCAGCAAAGTCTAAATCAAATGGCTGTAATTTATGCTGAAATGTGCTACAGGATGCATTTAGTCACAAGTATGTGCTGATTGTAGCATTGTGCCTGATTTATGGCATTTTACTTTTTCAGATGAAAATCCCTACCAAAAATAATATTTAGAGACTCCTTTTATTTACCGAGCCCAGCAGTTTTCAGTGGCACTGCAGCAGAGGATTGCTTATCTTCCTTCCCTGGTTCCCAGCAGCCAGCCTGGAGCCAAGGGCTGGATGTGGCTCCCAGTTTATGGACCAGGAGAAGTGATGAAGGCTCAGTGGGAGCAGCTTGGAGCTTGCATCCCCATCCAGCTTTGATGCAATAAGTGTCCATCACATTCTGAGCCTGGCTAAGATTATTAAGAGTGAAGTTAATTAAACCATTCCCCTTCATCTCTGGGGTGTCAGTGAGCCATAGCGGATGTCAAAAATAGGTCAGGGAGAGCGGGACGGATTTTATTCCTCACCCCTTCTTTGGTTGGTGATGTGGATGTGGAAGGCACATATGGGTGCGTTCAGACTGCGGAGCTGAGGGATTCAGGTCTGCGAGCTCTTTGCTGACACAGGAGGCTGAGATCCAATCTCCTCTGACATTTGCCGAGTTCCCGGGCAGTGGGCTGACCGGCAAGCCCACGGGACCCGCAGCTTTCAGTTCTCATTAGACCGGGCCCTTCATGGCCTCTGCCTCAGGACTGAAACCAGGCCCTTTGCGGCCTCTGGGCTGGGCCCTTCACGGCCTCTGCCTCAGGACAAAAACCGGGCCCTTCATGCCTCCTACCTCAGGACCAAAGCTGGGCCTTTCATGGCTCCTGCCTCAGGACCAGGACTGGGCCCTTCATGGCTCCTGCCTCAGGGCTGAAACCAGGCCCTTTGTGGCCTCTGGACTGGGCCCTTCATGGCTCCTGCCTCAGGGCCGGGGCTGGGCCCAGGCATGGCACCCTCGGGGTCCTGCTCCTGCCTCCGCCCTGGGCTATTGCCATGTGTGGCTCGAGGTCTCACAGCAGTGCCAGCCCCAGGGGTGCTGAGCCCTGTGGGTGCTCCAGCAGCCAGCACGGCTGGGCTCAATGTGCCTCAGTGTGTGCCCAGCCCTGTGCCAGCTCCCAGCAGTGCTCTGGGGACGTGCAGAGATCCCAGCAGTGGTTTTGGGATGTGCAGAGATCCCAGCAGTGCTGTGGGGACATTCAGAGATCCCAGCAGTGGTTTTGGGACGTGCAGAGATCCCAGCAGTGCTGTGGGGACGTTCAGAGATCCCAGCAGTGGTTTTGGGACTGTGCAGAGATCCCAGCAGTGGTTTTGGGACGTGCAGAGATCCCAGCAGTGCTGTGGGGACGTTCAGAGATCCCAGCAGTGGTTTTGGGACTGTGCAGAGATCCCAGCAGTGCTGTGGGGTTGTGCAGAGATCCCAGAGTGCAGGGGAAAACCAAAGAGGGCACCAGCTGGAGATCCCTGTGTGGGACCTGCAAGCGCCCAGTGCATTGTGGTCCAACCTCATTATTCTGTGATTCTGTGATTCTGTGATCCAGACGTGAGGCCTGGGCCCTCCATTGCTGAGGGAGCAAAGGCTAAGCCATGAACAGTGACAGGCCCAGGTGTGACCCCCTCCCCACGTCCAGCACTGGGGGCACAGGCAGTGGGTAAAGCTTGGATGGGCATCTGTGGAGGAGCATTTCCTGAGCATGACCCCATAGCCTGAATGGCATCCCTTCAGCAGCTGTACTGCCAGAAGTATTTTATATTGTCCCCTGTACAATCAAGCTAAGAAGCTCATTTATCATCACCACTGAAGGCGAGAGGCACACTTTGAGCACACTTTGCTTTATTTTTTTGGAAGTCACTGAAGAGGATTCTGTCATCAGGGAAGTGGGAAGGTTTGGGTGATCCTGGCCTTGCAGAATTACCTCAACAAAGTGTCAAATCTCTGGCTCTGCAAGAAAAACAAGTAATTCAGAGGCAAAAATAAAGATTTATTTAAAGCATTTGAAATCCCTAAATAAATCATTTCATCTCATAATAGGTCCCAAACCATCCTAGGAGTGAGCACATCCATTTGAAGACTCAGGGTCCACAGTATTCCATCCTGCATTAAAACTAATTGTGCTGAAAATTTATCAGTGATTTATTCTGCAGAGTTACTCCATTTGTAACTCTCCTTCCTGAACGTTTCAGCACCATTGTGTTTGATGATAAGAACTTGTTGTAGCAACCTCTGTCCCTAAACACTTGGAAACTCTTGTTTAAATAAACATGCAACTTGTGAGCAACATGCAGCTCCAATGTGTATCTTATTAAAAGCTGGCAGGAGTGGAGCCTCCTGGCTTTCTTGCCAGTGTTTGGAATACAGTAGCATTTTTACTCCATAGTAATAAATTTCTGTAGAATGAAGGGCCATAATGTTTGCTGTTTTGGGGGGATATTCTGTTTAAATAGGCGGAGTGATGGAAAATATTCCTAACAACTAGGAAACAAAATGAAGCAGGTAAATATTTAGGTTGTTAACATTGCGTCTGCCTTTCCCAGGGCTACAGAAGGAGGGAAGGAGCCATTTCCCAGCTCTTCCAAGGAGAGGCCTTGTGGAGAGTCATTAAAAGAAAATTGATTTGAAACTTGCTCAAAACCAGACTGAGAATTCTACTTTTGCCCATCCCCATCCACCCCTTGCCCTTTCCAATCCTCCCCTTCAGCTTGTGCTGCCTCACTCCAACCCAACTCTCTTTATGGAAAGAACTTTTCCTGCTGTCTTTAAGTTAGTGTTTTCTAATTAGTTCACTATTAATTAAAGGGTTTTGATGTTATGATGTGAAAATTAGCTGGCAAACCAGACTGCCATTATCCAGAATTTGCGGAATTAAACTCAGAATTCCAAAATAACTTCTTCATTAATAATTCTGATTTTCCAGACATTACACAGAAACACTGGTGATTAGCGGAAGCGTGATATGTTCTCATTCATACTATCCCCAATTAGCAGCAATTTAGGTATTAACTCTGGTGCAAATGAGCAGGGACGGAGCTGGGGAGCACTGATTTCTTTTTGCACAGGAATATTTTGCCACTGCTTTTAGGTCTTGTGCCCTGAGGAAGCTTTGTCTGCCCAGACCCTGTGCTTGCTGCAGGATGGGCCCTCTCCTTTGCAGGGTTAGAGGACAATCTGAGGGGCCAGAGGAGATCTTCCATGGACTCCCACAGCTCCCCAGGGCAGCTGGGAAGCACTGGACACTGGCTGGCGCTGAGGCATTACTAGCTTCATTCAAAACTCGGCCAGAGTTCAAGTGGGCAGGAAGCTGGCCCTCTGCCTGGGAGAATTTGTCACAAGATTAAGGAATTAATGAGAAAATACAATATATTAAAGAATGAGAGATTTTGCTAACCTCTTACCTTGTCTTTGCCTTAATTGCCTTTAAAAATCATGGGATACAATGAATTATCATTGATTTTTCTCAATACCTTTTTATTTCTGAAGAAACCTGATAAGTGGCCGTGAGAGGTGATGGTTCAAAGGGACCCAGGAGATAGATGAGGTGGGCAGGATCATAAAGATCCCCTCAGGGGTCCAGGCTCTCTTGATGACAGCACCAGTGTGTGGCAGAGCATTTTGGCTCCTCTTTCCTGCCCAGATGCTTGGCTGGAACTGCATGGGGACGATGGAGAAGATGGTGCTGGGAGCAGGGATGCTGCTCACCCTCAGCCTCCTTTGGCTGCTGCAAGGAGCCAGGCAGCCCTCTCTCAAGGGCAGGGATTTCTGTTTAAAGCATGTTGCCTCAGCTTTATTTTTATCCTAAATCTGATATTTTGGCCAATGTAACTTCTCTGTGAGCCAGTGTAGGACCGAGCTGGAAGCTCTGTTACCTCTCACAACCGCGTGTTCCATGTGCCTGCACAGCCACGTCCCCACAGACAGGATGGGGACCTTCTCCAAGCACTGTGGCTGTGCACTATCCCCTCTGTGGGATTTGGGTTTATCGACCCAGGAATGAACACCACTGCCATGGCAATGCAGCTCTCATCCTGGGGGTTTCCAGCCTTCATTGCAAAGGAGTCCTGTCAAAACTTCAAGCAGAGACATGGGATTTGTATCAGGAACGGAGACAAAAAAGCCCCCAGGTCTGTTCTCCTACTTACCAGAGGCCAGATGAGCGTGAGGATCCCTCTGGCCTGAAATGTATGATCTGTTATTAGAAAACACCTGGCAGTCTGACTGGCATGGCTGGGAAGGGACAAGGGACAGGGGTAGGAAGGTTCTGAACTGAAGCTCTGTTCCCAGGGCCGGCTGTGCACAGGGGTAGCCCCAGGCAAAGAGTAACCTCAGATTTAACAAACCTCACAGACAACAGCACATGCTCTGTCCAGAGCACGGCTTTCCAGGCTGTGAGGAACGGCTCACATCTTTGGTTCCAGGCAGCAGAAATTTGTAGCTGCTTTCCTTTGCACGACACGCCTGGACAGTGTCCAGGTGGGACTGCCCTCCCCATGGGCAGTAGCATCCTTGGAGTCCAGCTGGCGTGCAGTACATGTTCCCCTGCAAACCAGAGCCTCAGCCTCCTGCCAGCCGCTCACAGGGGCTGCTTGGGAAGCCTCAGACTTAATGGGATCATTTTCTTGCAAGCTGTTTTGGGAGGCTCACCCAGGCAGTTGTATTTCTGTGCAGCATCTGCCAGGGTTCTGCACCTCAGTGAGCTTCAGGCAGGACCATTGAGAGTTTAAATAATGCTTTATTCAGAGATAGATTAAGATAACTTCCTTCCCTCTGTTCTGCGGATATGATGTAATTTGGACACGTCTATGGAAGTTGGAATGAAAGAATTGTCTTGTGTGCATGATGAATATTCTAATTGAGAATAATATTCAATAAAGACCAAGACAGGTGCTTTCTCCTTCCTGGGATTCCTAATTGCTGATGTGTGACTGCAATTTGTATGTCCTCTTAAACCTCTTTCCAGTGGTTTCCCAGATTTATTACTGTTCCATACTACCAAACAAAAAGAATTCAAATTAGCCTTTGCCTTGGTACTTGATATAAGGTGGATTTTGCTGCCCACATGCAAATTCCACATGTGTAGAAGGTACCAATCAGGGGGCAACCTAAATTTTATCCTGACTTTGGCAGTGCCTGGGCCACCTGCACCTGGGTTGTTTGAAGCTGCCCTGATGTAGCAGCTACTCCTGATGCCTTTCTGCTGTTTTCAGATCATTAGATAGTTGCAGAAATCCTTCCATGGTCCCCAGCCTCAGTTGCCAGAGACAAGTCAAAGTATTTTGGAGTGGAGCAGGGAGATCAGAGGTCTGGCTATGGGTGCTGACTTCAGGTGCTGGAGAGGAGACAGACCCCCTTTCAATGTCCATGTAATTCAGAAGTTAAAACCCAACAACCTGTCCTGGGGACATTTGTCATAGTACTGGAAATAGCTGGAGAATGGCAGTTGATTTTAGCAGTCTGGGGTTTGTCTGTCTGGGACTGGTTCCCTCAGCTTTCCACCCCTTCCTGCCAATCTCTGTTTGGTGGGAAATGTCTCCATGAAAGGACAGCAGAGAGGGAGATGGAAATAACCCTGTCCTGTTTGTCCTCCTTGTGGCTCATCCCATCAGACAGCCTTGGGGCCCTTCTTCACTCTGCTCCTTTCTTGAGCTGTATAACACCATGGGCTGGAGCTTTTCCTGGTTTCCTGGCCTCCTTTTCCTCCACCCTCTTGGTTTCCTCTGTGTTTCTGGCTGTTTTCTTCATTTGCAAACCTGGGTTTGTAGTTTCCCAGCACTCCAGTTCCTTGAGCAGTTGTGCTGACGGTGCAGCGAGCATAGGTCTCCCCGCAGACCACCTGGGAAACAGGAAACGCTCTGAACCTCTGGATTAACTGAAACACCATACTTAGGTCCCCCTTGACTTCTCCATTTCCAACTCCTGCTCTGACTTTGGGCCACCTTTAGTCCTAGCAGTTATGATCATGCTCACACACCGAAGTGGTTTGAGGCAAGCTGGAGAGCCCTGCACGCCAGGAATAAGTGGATCTTCCTCTGGAAAAGCCTGGGATGTGCATTAAGGCTCTCATACAAATCTTCCCACTTTGTTGACATCTGATTTGACAGAAGCTCAGCTTCCTAGGTCCCTGCAGAGCAGAGGTGTGCTCACCAGGCAGCTCCTAGTGGCCTGGAACCTGCTCTGGGACTGGCACACTCTGCCTCCTTGTTCCTCATTGTCACAAACTCAAATGGGTGGAAAACCTGTGATTTTGAGTCAAAAGCAGGAGACTCTTTCCAAGAACCATCTCCAGGCTGAAGTTCCCAGAGGCTGCACGGAGCTGTGGGGAGACTTGCCCTGTGTGCCTTGTCGAGGGTTCAGGCTGGGTGCTGTGAGTGCAACCTCCCCACCCCTCCCTGCCACCCAGAAATGCATCCAGAATCCATAATTAGAGCACTCAGGGGAGTTGGGCTCCTTGATCCCGTGCACATTAAAGGAAATGGAGGGGAGCACAAACCAAGCCAAACATTGCTGTCCTGTGAGGAGTGTGTGAGGCTGGGGGTGCCGCAGCGCCGGCCCCGGTGCGAGGAGATGGCCCTCTTCCCATTCATGTATTTTGTATTATAAAATGACTGCGGTTGTCATAGCAACATAAAGGGAGCAGATCTCATTACTGAGGCCTGGCCACATTATTTTCTCCAAGGAATTTCTTCTTTTCATTATTTTTCTCCAAAGGTCAGTTATCCTCTGAGGCAGGGTGGGAGATTCTGCGAAAGGTGAAGCATATTCATGGCAGAATTCCCCTGGTGGAATTTACAATCATTTTTCTTTTTTTATACTTGTAGAGAGATTTCTTTTAGTATAACATTTTCTTTTAACCCTTTCTGTGGGAGCCTGGCTGCTCCTCATATCCAACTGGGTTGGTGGCTAAGAAGCTTTGCACAGGGATTTGCTACAGAAAGCAGAGAATTAATGTCAAATCATGCTTTTATTATCACATAAACCGAGGTGTGTCATGCTGCTTACGAGCATTTTGCTGACTTTTTGTCTGCCTTTAGCAGCTGCACAAACTGCAGGAACTATTTCAAACTTTGTTTGGAAGCTGTTTCTTCCTTGCAAAGTAATCATCATTGGGTGATGGTGCCAGTGGCGAGGGAGCAACTCCAACCATCACATTCATCACTTTGAGTATTGGGGTGCTCAGCTCAGCTGGAGGTGCAAGAAAATATATGTACAAACAGGGTATACCTGTTCAAGAAATGGCTGGACATGGCAGTCAGTGCTCTGCTCTAGTTCACGAGGTGGTGAAGATTGGACTTGATGACCCTGAAAGTCTTTTCCAAACTAAATAATTCTGTGATTTTTAACTGTGGCATTTCATCAGGTCCAGAATTTCACACAAATATCCCAGTTCTTTTTTGAAAGAAATATTTCTCATT
>NW_005054330.1:739653-760681 GCF_000277835.1 Geospiza fortis | reverse complement strand
AACCCATATTTTCTAAGTATGTTCTAAAAGAATGATAATGCTCAACTGAAGAGAGAGGAACACAGATTGCACCCCTGTGGTGGGATATCCATCAGATCAGGTAAAAGACCTCTCTGGCTCTCCAATATGTCACTTAGAATGTTGACAAGGATAAAGATGTTTTTTCAGCTTTGCAGAGTTTTCAAGAATTGCTTGTCTTGAAATATGAGAGAAAACTTGGACATATAAAAAGAGAGTAGCTCTGGATTGTCTTACAAGATGCAGAGCCCTGCGTATCTCAGAGTTTTATATGAGATATTTGGGCCTTTATGCTGCACAGAAATTGTCTTCCTCTTCCCAGGTGTTTGTAAATAATTGTGTGATGTTACATAGATAAGGGATCTGATACTTTGCTCACACCTGTGTCACACGTGGTTCAGAGGGAAGCAATCCCAGTTCCCTGTGCAAAGGATTCCGGCCTACTGAACTGTACGGCACAGCCTTAAGGAAGGAATTGAGTTGTATATCCTGCTGTTTTTTTAAATTTCTTTAATTTAACACGAGTAAGCCTTACAGTCCTTATATTTTAGTGAAACAGCACAGAAATGTATCCTGTCTCTTCCCCACCATGAAGAACATGTAAGGAACTCGCAGTGAGCGGGAGAGGCTGTGGGGAGCATATGGCCGTCAAGGCTTTGCTCATTAGTGGAAATCTGCCTGAAAATAGGATCACTTTCTGCTATAAACTTCAGTCATGCTGAAAGCCAGGATTTCCCAGAACGGCTCCTTTGTGTGTGGCAGCAGGAGCGCATGTTCAGTGGGCTGCCAAGGAGGGAAGGCAGGAAAGCCTTGTGGTGCTGTGCATGATGCACAGAGTCATCTTCCAGGAGCACTGGCTGGACATGGCTGGGGTGAGACTCGCGGAGTCTTTGCCAAGCCCATCAGCTCCCATGGTCACTGATGAATACAGTGTTAGAGATATCCCCCTTCAAAATGTCCTTGGCATTGCTCGGAGCAGGGTGGATTCATGGGGATCAGAGCAGGTTGAGAGGGAAGGGGCTACTTCTGACCCCTCACAGCCTCTCCTCCTTTGTCATGTCTGGCAGGCTGCACAGAGCAAGGGCCAGGGTACAGGGGTCAATGCTACTGACCCACTCCAAAGGTGTCTTTTAAAAATGAATGGATTCTAATGAATCTCCACTATGAAAGCAGCAACAATGCCTGGCCATTTCACAGCCCTTTTCATCCCGTGCTCATCATGGTTTAGCACTGTCGGTGCTGTCTGTAGCAGGGGCAGAGCCAATGCTAGGACTTCGATTTAGATGTCCATTTTCTGTAAATCACATTTTGCATGCAAAATGAGTGTTTGCATATGCAAATGAGCAGGCATCTAAGTGGCCATGTGTGGCTGCTAATATCTACTTTGCATGTTCAGTGATGGTAACTGTGCCTGGTGAACAGGAGCGTGTGAATTTGCGCATAACCACCACAGGCACGTGCTCAGTGGTAGCAAAGGAAACCCAAGAAAATCGAAATGTGCCTTGGTTTGAAATGATTGAGGCAGCCCTGGGTGTTATTTTACAAACAGATTAGCTGAGGGCTAGACTGTACCAGTGAGCTTCAGGAGAGCGCAACACTCGGTTGGGGAGCCCGGCAGAGGCAGGATTTGTGCTGAGCACATCCATCCCAGCCCAGCCCGGGCACTGCAGATGCCGTGATGGTTGGCTGCATCTGCCAGGTGATGTTGCTGTGCAGTGTCTTGCTTGGGTTCCTGGCAGGCTGAGCCGCTGCCTGGCTTTAATTGCAGGCTGCAGCAGGTAGATGGTGTCACATCACACGCGCCTCGGAGCGAGCAGGAGTGCCTGGAATATCTGATGAACACGGGTTATTATAGGGCTTTTAACTGTGCATTTAGCAGTGGTGGATGTAAAGCTTTTAGCTTGCACTCCTGTTTATTAATTAATAAAGGGCTCTGTTCCGACATTACTTATGTCCCCCCGTGTCTCGTCAGAGCTGCAGGGCTCATTGCAAATGATAAGAGGCCCAATGCACTTCTCATGAAATTCACTTAAAGCTGGCAGCCGGCCCTGCAACCGCGTGCCAGGATTCCGCTCCGCTCCTCTCTGGCAGGCTCTCCTCCAGGACCCCTCCACTGCTCAGCTTTTGCAGTTGGCACAGGCAGAGGGATGCTGCGATGTGGGCAGCTGGGCAGAGCCAGGGCCAAAGCCATTCCCTCGACGGCTGTCCTGTGGTCAGCAAGGCTGAGCGAGGCTCTTCTGAGCTGTCCTCACACATCTCCTTCCAACTTCTGGGAGGGATGGAAGATTTAAAGATTTAAACTGGCACAGGGTGTCCTGCAGACATATGGCAGGGGGCACATGTGCCATGGTGGGACAGGAGTCAGAGGCAGCATGGGAGCAGGGCAGTGCCAGGAGCTGAGGTGGCAGCCTGGGGACTCTGCCTGGTAGAGCCCTCAGTTCCCACACAGGGGAGTTGATGGAGCAGGAGGGTAAAAACTACAGGAAAGGAAGAGAATCCCTAAACTCTGGGCAGAGTGCTGCCAGGTCCTGGTGTGTTTAATGGTGTTATTTAAATACATAATTTCCCATCCCACCCAGTCCACCATCTACATTGGTTCTGCCTAGTCCTGGAGGACTCTGCAGCATCTCTCAGCATTGAGGACAGGTGCCGGTGCTGGGCTGGAGCTGGACTCTGCAGGGTTTGGTCCCACAGATGTGGCAAGGGATGTGGCTTTGGCAAATGCAAGCCCCAATACTTGGCACCACAGAGCCTCTTGCCAGATTGTCAAGGCGGTCTGAGTCTGTGGTGTTGAGGTCTGGGGCTGAGGGTCCTCTTTTATGGTGAGAGGTGCCTCAGCAGCTCCTCTGGCAGCGGATGTGGTTGGGACTTGCCCAACTTGCTGTAGGCACTGGCAGCTGCTGGTGCTCAGCTTCTTTGCAGCCTCTTCTCTCTCTTCTCTTTTTCTTTTTTTTTTTTTTACCCTGACTGGCTTGTGGTGGGCCAATAACTCACAACAGAAACATCTTCTTCTGATTAGGATCTGTTGAGGTATTTTTGTATCTTTAGCTCTAATTTGGATGACAAATCCCCCATAGCTGTGATAGCGGGGAAGGGAAATGGGCACTGCTGGTTTAGGCAGGATGAAGTGGTGTGATAATGTGGTGTTTGTGCTTATTGCAAACATGTGTGGAATGGAGAGAGAGCCTCTTTGCCTACAGCAACCCTGGGTGCTCTGCTTCAGAATCAGCACGTGAGTGAGGGGTGAACCCAGTGGGAGCTAGAGAAGCTCTGGGGTGTTATCCCAGAGAAGTGCCCCATCCTCTCCTTGCCTTGTGTGGAAGAGCCTGAAGGTACATTTTTGTTTTAAAAGGTTGCAGGAGGAATGTTCAGGGCTTGGTGCTCTGTTTCCAGAGCCGACAGGTGAGGCTGGGAGAGCTGGGGGTAGCCAGCTGATTCCTGCCCTGTGGTGCCAGGGTTCCCTCTGGCCCTGCCACACTCTGAGCTGGGTGGTCAGGGCAGGGCTGAGGCGCTTCAGTCGCTTTCCCTTCCTTTCTTCCAGCTTGTGCAGGCTGGGAGAAAGTTCCCAGTGCCAAATCCCTGGTCCTGGACTCGGTGGCTCAGCCCAATTTGGCTGTGGATTCTCTGGTCTGGCCTGGGTCAGCGTTCCTCCAAGGTGCAGCAAACACACAGCAGATGTACCAATAGCAAGGATATTTTTGCTGTGGATGTTGAAGGTTTGTTTTCATTAAGCATTCTGGAAACGTTGCTCTTTGTGCCTGAGCATTCGGGTTATGGAGCATCCTGCAGGCTCTGAAATTTGCTTTTTTTATTTAAGTTTTTTCTGACTTGAAAGGCTGGTTTTTATAACAGGTCAATTTCAGCCCATTTGATATTGATATATGAAGATCCTCAGGGATTATTGTAATGCATTTTTCATCCTGCTGTGATAGTATCATATAAGGAAAATGGGACTGACTGTTAAGTACAAATTGAAAAAGACATGGTCATTTAAGATAACTCCTTATCTGTATACAAGGAAATGGTATCAAGGAAATAGACCACCAGTTGACAGAAATAAATTTTGCCTCGGGCTCCTCCTTCTCTTCCTCAGCTGTTCAGGTTTTCCCTTTCCCTTTCCCTTTCCCTTTCCCTTTCCCTTTCCCTTTTTCCCCCTTCCTTTTTAATCACATTTATTGAGGGGTCTCTCTGGGCTGGATGTGAACCCAGCCAGGCTCCCCTCAGGTGACACAGCCCTGCTTGTGCCCCAAGGACCCCTGGGATCCTGGGGACCTGTGGTGCGACTGTGACTGTGCCACCACCAGCCTGCCCTGTCCAGGTGGCACAGCTGGAGTGAATGGGCCCCACCAGTGTTCTTGGGATGAGCTCCAGAAAGGGACACCCGGAATTTATTTGTGTGTATATCTGGATGTGCTGGAACAAGTGGAGGAGCTTAATGAATGATTTCTTTAGTCAAGTGAGAGCTGTTTGTTTTTATAGCCCTTATAAAAAGAGAGGAAACAAACTCAATAAGCCAAGTCACACTCGATCCAGTCAGAGTTTTTTATTCCTGGCATTTTATCTCAACTCTCTCTATTTTAATAAGCCATAAATCAGGGCTGATGGTGTGAACAGTGTCGGTGGGTCCTGCTCGCACCACCAGGAATGACGCTGCCCTGCCAACACCTTCCTGCAGACAGCCTGGCCTGTCCCTGGCTGGTGGGATTTGTTGGAGAGTCTTCCTCACAGAAAGCTGCAAAAGCCATTTGAATTTATGATCGTTTTGGAGTCTGAGCAGGAAAAGTGTGTTTTTCCAGCTCCTGTGAGGTAATCACAGTGCGATGACATATGCTGCCGTTCCCTGTGCACTGCACACGCTGTGCTGAGCATCAGCTCCGAGCGTGCTTTCTCCTCCTCGGTGATTATTACATCCCCTTTGGGCTCCAGGCGTTCTGACCATCAGCAGAATGAGGGCGATTACAATTTGGCATAAGGCACTGCAGTCAGAAGCCAATGTTTAGAGACAGTGGTATAAGAGAAGTTCCATAATTGGAGCTGCAGGACCGAGTTTGCCAGAGTATCTATTGCTGGCACCGCGTCCTTCTTGGCGCTGCACCTCTTGGAGCTGCACTTTGGCCCACACCTTGTTTCATACTGAGCCTGCAATTAAAGCACAATCAGTGGTCCCTGTCCAGCCCTGGGATGCAGTTGTGCAGCCCAGATTCCTGTATGTGCCCAAAAGGTCTTTGAGGCGCCCGCGGTGAAACACACACGCTCACTGCCGGCGCCTTGGCTGGGGCTCACGTACAGTCCTGAGAACTTCTCCAGCTTTAATTTAGTGTAAAGACAGTCCTGGAGCAAAATCCCTGTGCTTACCATGCACTGCTGTCCAGCCTCCCAGCACTTCAGGGCTTCAGCTCTCAGGTTCTCTTTGTGTTGTGGCTGGGCACTCAGTGGATGTTGCATTTAGCAATAACTGTTTATTTTATTATTTCCTTGCTGAATTCATATTTCTGTGTTCTATTTCCCAGTAGAGATACCTCAGGACACAATAGCAGCCATGGCTCTGAACCAAAACAATAATGGAAAAGCAGTGAGAGAGGCACACGTGGAGTACTTGGGAAGGCAGGATGGGTGGCACAGAGGGCATGAAGAACCAAGAACATAGGAGATACCTTGGCAGCTGAAAAAGTCCTCAGGAAACTCCAGCCAAATGTAGATCTGCAGCAGCGATGTAGGAACCACGTCTGACTCCAGAGAAGGTCTGTGATGGCTTCATCCTTTGCCCTGGGACTTGATCTGTGCCAGGGATGCAGCGGATCCTTGTCTGTCCCAGGGGTGTGAGGTGGGTGTCTGCTGAGGAAAGCTTTGTGCTGGGAAGGGTGGTGACACTGAACCTGGGATGCTGCAGAGTGCAGCTGGATGTGGGTGAAGCTCCACACTTGGCTGTGGGGAGGAGCTCGTTGGCTTTTTTGGAGAAGCATCATCCCAGCATCCTATTTAGAGCCCATGCCTGGTGGCACTGGGCCTTCCCTGAGCCGGTTGCTTCAGATAACTGACTCGACAGCATGCTTCATAATTAAAATATTATAGCTGGAAATGTTGACTATCTTCCAAGTATGCCAGGAGGCTTCTGTTTGCACGGCTTGGAGCACAGGCTGTCAGGGAAGGCTGGTCAGAGCAGAGACAAACGCATTTATGTTGCATATTGCTCCAGCATCTCAGAGCATTCACACAGCCCTGCTGCTGCTGGCAGCTTCTTATTTCCTTCACACCTAATTGAACTTTGTTTTAAAGTCTTTTGTCTGACTAATGTCCGGAGTGCTCTGACATGGCTGCTTGGCCTTTCATTCTGGTTCTCCATCGGTATTTACAATGGGAGGCTTTGGGAAAGGCTGCACGGAGGGAGGCTGGGAGGTGAAGGGCATGGCTTGAGGGAATGGCTGTGGGGGCTCACAGGGAACCCATGGAGTGAAGGCAAGGTGGCAATCCGGGACCTGGCTGGGACAGTCAGGTCTGGATCCCCCCAGCCCTTGGTGCCTGTGTTCCTACCTGCCTAGGACGAGGTCTGGCGCCACTGTGGGTGCTTTGGTGGGATCCCTGTGCTGTCACCTGATGCCTCTGCTGTGACCTGAACATCAGCTGGAAACAAAAGCATCTGCAAGGGAACAGCCTGTCTCTCTCTTCAGGGGCTGCTTAAGACTGTACAAGGAGATAAGCAAATTATATGGCCTTAAATATCGGTGGGATCTGTGATTCTCCAGACAGCCATCAAGGCAGGGCTAACAAGGGCACTTTAAACACTGAGTCAGGCATTTCTGCTGCAGAGATCCTTGTCTCAGCCTTCCCCTGGGAGAAGAGCAGACAGCAGGTTTGTTAAAGAACACCGCTTTAAGTTTTTCAAAGTGAAATTCTTGTTTTTCTGCTATTGCTAAGGAAACTGAACATTTTGTCCCTGCTGGCCCCTGAGCTCCAGCACTCAGTGCTGCAGTGGTGTAAAATCAAGACTAGAAGGCCAAGAGCCCTTCCCTGTGTGTGCAGAGGGGAGGGGGGATGCTGGAGCACAGTGCCTTGCCAGCCTGGCACATTCCTTTTAGGAGCTGTCCTGGCTGGGACAAGGCAGATGCAGCCAGGGAAACTGCTGACAGTGGCAGGATCTCTGCCTGGCATGGGGACCCTGCCCTCCACCCCACAGCTGCCTTCCAGGGTCACACCATTTTTGCCATCCCCATGCCATGGCCACACACCTCATGGGGCCGCAGAGCTGGGAGTCAGGGAGGAGCTGGGATGAGGGTTCAATGGATTGATCAGCTGTTCCTTGGGCTGGCAGGAAGGATAATCCTCATTAACACACCAATTATTGCTGCAGCTCCCCAGGAAAGAGATGGAATGCCAGCATTGCAAAGAAAAGTGGTTTGAAATTAGTAATGTTTGCCTAACACAGAAAACTCCAGGTCACCTGGGATATTTCACAAGTGGTGCCTTGTGTTTTGGAGGAAGGGGAAAAAAAAGGAGTTTCAAGAGACAAAGCTGAGCTGGGTAGGAGGTACAGGACCACGGGAGCTGTGGACAGGCAGTGACTTTCTCCACGGTGTCCCAGGCTGTTCTGACCCTCACCAGGAGCTTGTCCTGCCCCTCCAGCCCCAGCAAACCCTCAGCACAGTGCCCGGAACCCTCATCCTCTCAGCTGTTCCTCTCCCCCTTGCTGCAGCGGCGTGCCAGGAGGATTCCAGTCTTGCTCGGGGTGATTTTCAGAGAAGCTGAAGGATATTATTCTCTCTGTCAGACTCATCAATACTTTTAATTAGCTTTTTTTTTTTTTTTTTTTCCCTGCTTCCATTCCCTTCCTATATATCAGCCTCTTAACAGATTTGAGTATGTTTTGAGCTGCCATACCCGACGCCATTTAAATCACTTCTCAAGGGCGCTGGGCCAGGGATGTGCAGTGGTAGTTTAAAGGGATTAGAGCCCTTTGTTTTTTCACAAGTGGTTCAATTTACAAAAGATCAGGGTTCAAGACCTGCACACTATAAAGTGACTTAAAGCCATGAAATCTATTTCTCACTAATTCTAGATTACTCTCTACTTAGGAGCCCAGGGTGCCAAAAATGGTGGTTTTTGTTAAAATGATATGAAATCCTAATGCCAGTCTTTTTAACCACTATTGCATAGTGTACAGTGTCATGCAAATTCCAGACCTATGTGAGCAATTATGGAGCAATGAACATGATCATTTCGATTAAACCAACATGTGTTTTCAAAGATTTTATTTAAGGCAGATAACCGTAAAACTTTGTCACTTCGCCTCTCCTCTCGGGCATACGCACAAAGCCTTAAACACCCCACGTATCTCCTTTGTAAAGTCTGAGCATTAATTGCCCACTGCTTATTCAAGCAAAGCCCCCATTGAGAGAAATGGGATTTTGTCTGAATAAAGGCTGCAGAATTGGACCTCTTGTCTGTGGGTGAGAGATAGGCGACCGGTTTGGTTTTGGGGTCTCCCGTTGCAAAATCGGAGCGTTAGGGAAGATGGGCTTTCTGTTAAAAAAAGTTTTATCTTACTCAGCATCATACTTGTAATTTGAAATGGAGAGAACCGGTGGCCCACGCGATCATGAATAAAGAACAGTGGGAGAAACTGGGTCAGGCTGGCAAGAAGGTAGGAGCTGCCCCGATTGTTTTTCTCCCAGCCATTAGCTTCACAAGAGAATCCTTTTTCTCACTGGACGACTGTACTTTATTTTTCTAAAGCAGTATCCCTCTGACAACCCAAAAGGAATACTGCATCTGCAAATGAATGGTGCCTGCAAAGAGACAACATGAAATTTTTAAAAAGCATGGTAATAAACGCTATTCAAAAAAACACAATCTCTGAAAAACACGGCCTATTGAAATGACAAGCCGAAAATCATTTGCTAAGCACTGAAATGGCCCCTTTTGTCACCCCAATCCTTCTGTTGACAGTTACCTTTCAATCCTACAATTGTGCAGTAAGTACTGATTTTTATTCAATGTTCTATTCACCCTGCGTATTAATGAAAAGAAAAAAACTTGTAAGAATAGCCTTTAATAGGCTGATAGACAAGGCTCCCCTATTCTCCTGCTAGAGCTCCTCTTATCAGCTTCTCACAGTATTGCTGCTCGCTCAATTCTTTCCCATTTCTAAACTTTGCTCACCCATCTGGGCTTGTTCTCAACTGAGATGGAAACATTTTTATTTCACAAGTCTTGCTGACCTTTTCTTATTCTTCAGGCGGCGTTAGGTGAAGCTCTAACCTCAGACCAGCCTTTTTTAAAGCTCAGAAAGCACAATGAGCAGATCAGGTCTCAGCTCATCTGAAGAGGAACGGAGGGGCTGTTCCCTGAGCACTTCTGAGCTCTCCAGGGCCAGGGTGATGGGACAGCAGTGACACAGTCCCGGTGGTGGAGGGTGTAGGGGAAGGCTGGTCACACTCCTGGGTCTCCCAGGGACCACTGGCATCACTTGGCCAAAGCACCACGTTCATGGAGTTGCTGCAAATAAAAAGTGTTTAACAAAACTGTGCAGTTCTGTCCTTGGCTGGGAGTATCCAGTGCCAGTTCTCCCAAGGTTCCTGAAGCAGTAACGAGTAGCTTTGCCCAAAATTAGCGATTACATGTATCACAATTAAAACCCAGCTTTGTAACGCGTGTCCCAGCCTGTGATTGCAGACGTGTCCGCGCTCACTCAGAGCTGGTTACGGTGGTTGGGCTCTCTGCAGAGCTTCGTGGGGGCTGCCCCTTGCCTGGGCCCCTGTCTGGGGACTGTCCCTCTGCCTGGGCTGCCCAGTGCGACCCCTCAGCCAAGCAGGGCTGTGAGGGGCCCCTCAGATGGGGCAGCAGGGTCCCTGCCTGCTCCCAGATGCAACGCATTGCCTGTGCTGCGAAGGGGAGAAGCCTCCTCCTCCTCCTCTGCATTCCCCACTCATGCAGTTTTTCTTTCCAGTAGGGAAATTCAGCGCATAACTATCCAGGATTGCAAAAATGTAAACAGTCTGTGTTACATGTCTTCAAATTACAGCCCTGCTGCTCGACACATGTGCAGATAATCGAAGCCCTCTGCTCGCGGGGCCTCGGCCCGGGCGAGCGCCAGTGACTGTCCAGTGTCCCCTGCCCCAGATGTCCCCTGCCCTGGCTGTCCCAGCCCCAGCACTGCTCCAGCACCACCACCGTGCCCTTCATGCCCCACTGGCACCTCCAGCACTGCCAGGGCTGCCCGGGGCTGGCCCTGCCGCCCAGCCAATATTAACGAGAAGTCTACTTAGGGGTTGTTTGAATAGAGGAAATTGTTTTACATTGTGATGCAATATTTCCACACCGGGGTCTCATTTATGCAGCGTATTAAAGTCAACACTCGGCACATCTATCTCCATAAGGAGCCAGGCCCATTATCCCCAGTTACTTTTAAGCAGTCTTTGGCTGAGTCCTGACGTGCTGCCGGTGCCATACATCACAGGGATGCAGTTCCTTAAACTGCAGCTCGTGATTGATAGTTTAACCTTCTTCTCGGAGGTTAATTCGATATATGCTGGTGTAAACTATAAACCACAGCTCCAGCCTGTCGGGAGGAGGTAATCTGCATGGCACTCTTATGAGATCTCAGGTGCTGCAGTAATTACACCATCATCTCCTCCTCCTCTCTCTGCTATTTCTCCCTCCTGGAAAGAAGAGGAGGAGGAAGAGGAGGAGGCTACTCACCAGCACCTGAGGAGTCCAGCTCTGACTCTGTTGTGGCCCAGCCTGAGGAACTCACTGAAGTTTCTGCTCCCACCAGTCTTGAGGTCATGCCAGGGTTTCCCCAGGCAGGTTGGCATTTTGGTGTGGCACAGCCCTTGTGCTGCTCCCAAGCTCATTCCTTCCTGGAATCCCTGTGCTGTTCCTGGGAATGGCAGTGGAGGTGGGAGATGGGCAGCACCTGTCTTGGCAAAATGGAGTCCATTCCTAGAGCTGTGGGGGATGTAAGCTCCCTGTCCCACTGTGTGTCCGTGGGTGTCCCTAAGCCCTGACCCATGGTGCTGTCACACACCACAACCAGCTACCGTGGGTGGTGCTGGCTCATGCTCTAGAGGGCCAGGATACCTGTGCCCATGGCAAGAACCTCAGTGCTCTCCCACCCCCTCCTAGACCTTCAGCCTAATTGCTTTCCTAATTTCTCTTTTTTATTAGTTGTTCTGGCTCCTCAGAGGAGCTGGGGTTGGAGGGATGTGCAGCCATCCAGTTGCTCTTTGGTGGCTCTTCCCACCAAGAGCAGGGTTGGGAAGGTGCCCAGCTCCGCTGCTCAGGCAGCACCTGCACTGCCCTGGCCTTGTGGGAACCTGGTCACTGGGGAGCCCTGCCCCTGCTGCCAAGCTGGACTGAGGTTTGGGGGGTCTGCAGTGGGTGTGGGGGTCTGCAGTGGGTTTGCCATCAAGCTCTCAGCCTCCCTCTGAGGGTCTCGTGCTGGCTGTCCAGTGGTCGACTGTGTGTGGCACAGCTGTGACCTGCCAGTACTCCCCAGGAATGGTTGCATGTGCTTCATGCATTTTTTTTGGCCTCTGTCCCCAAAGTGTCGTTTTTTCCATAGGAAATAACTATTTCTGCTCAAGATCAATAAGATTTTGTTAAGAAAAAGGGAGAATTTTAAAGGCTTGGTTTAATTTAATCTATTTCTTTGCAGGACGCTCCCTTTGGTAACAATAGGAATTCGATTCCTGCCAGAGCAGACTCCTTAATTAGACCCCACAAAATGAACAGTAACGTGTCTCTGGGCTGAAATTCTCCCTTTCTGGAGCTTGCAGAAAGGAGGGAGTTTCTAACTCATAATTGCATCTGAATGCAAATGGCTGTGCCAATGTGAATATATTAAAAGCAGCAGCGTCAGCAATCACTGTGAAAAAAAAATACATACAAATGAGGCCCCAGCTTATTGCTCCATTTGGATGCTGTGAAATGGCACCTTATTGTGTTATTATAAGATTTCTTGCTTAGTTAACAGAAAATGCTTACAATTAAGTCTGAACTCATTTAGTGCTCAGACTAATTCACATTAGAAAAAGGATGTGACCTCGGCTCCAGATCTTTTTTCTATGGCTCTTGCTGTACGTGGAGGTGGCAGTGCTGGGTTGGGGAGGAGCTGTGCTGCATTCCTCGTGTCCCCTGTCCCAGCAGTGCCTCAGGGACAGGGCTTGAGCATGGGCCAGGCACTGCCATGACCCCTGTCCTGCCTGTGAACCAGGAGAGTGAGATGATGTCACGGGAAAGGCTTTCTGCTTTTTCTACTTATCTTAATTCCTGACACTCCCATGGCTGGGCCCTGATGTGTCACACCCTGCTCAGTCACTGCTCCTGTGCTGGGGCTGTCTGAGGAGGGGGCTGCTGCTCACAGAGCCCAGCTTTGCTGCCAGGCAGATTGTAGGGAGTGGGGATAACAGCAACAGCAAGAGGGGCTGAAGTTTTGTGGGTACAGCACATCTGCTGTGACTCCCTGGGTATCCAAATTAGTGGAAACCATTGAATTTCATCCCCTTGCATCTCTGCTCTTTTTTATGATGCTGAGAAATACCATCCCTGTACCCTGTGGGAAGGCTGCAGATAAATGAGGGTAAGTTTGTGTGTACATCAAACGCTGTGATGATGTGCCTTGTAGAACAGCCTCCCTGGCACAGCACATGAACACTCCATCTTCCAGGCACAGCTTTAGATATGGCAGGGACCAAGAATGAGAATAATATATATATTGAGAAAGTGTTCTGCTGTGGGGACTTCAGCAGGCACCACATGGTGAAGATCTGGCAGGGCTGGGGCAGATTCCAGAGCCTGGCCATCCTCTGTGGCTGCCAGTGCCTCCAGGAGCTGAGCTGGGGCTGCCCAGGCCAGAATATTTGTGGCACTGAGGTCTGTCCTTCACTCCCTTCTCCTTCCTTTTCCTTTTCTTCTTCCCCTTCCTTTCTCCTCTCCCAGCCATCAAAGCACCAACCCTTCTGTACAACCAGTTACCTGCAGGACGAGGCCTGTGGATAAATTATTATCGTGACCCCTGTTGTGCTGTGAAAAACTTCATGGAGCTGCTGAGTGAAAAGTCAAAATTTGCATTTAAATAGAAAATGTTTGGCAGCCTGTAACCCACCTGGCCGTGCATGGCAGGGGTCCCTGGCCATGGTGAAACATCAGTGGGGTGCTGGGAAGCTCCAGCAGCCAGGACAGACCCTGCTCTGCTCCCTGGCCCCTCTGCAGGGTGGGGATGTGGCTCTCTGTCATACCCTGACTGCTTTAACAGCCCGTCCCAGACCCCCTGTGCTGGGGGCTCAGCCCAGGGTGCCTCTGCCCCTGGCCAGCACCAGCCATGCTCTGCTGGCCCCATCTTCACCACATTCTGCATTCAGTCACCTCCCAGAGCTCGGGGGCTGCACGGGAGCCTGGTGAGGCCCAGCCAGGGCCAGGCACAGGAGGGAGAAGTGTGAAGCATTTTAGGAGGTCTATAAATTAATTAAACCCCTTTTAAAGGTTAACAAGGTCCACTCTGTCCATCATTAAAGTAACTTCATGCATTTAAATTTTAACAGTCAAACCAATTAGCAATAAAAATGTTGTATGAACTGCACTTTATTGGATTCTGGTCAAGCCAAAATTGGTTCAACATTTGATGTCTATTATATTTTTTCTTCCCTTTTCTCAATCTTAAACACAACCTCTATTTCCCTTGGGCTGTGAGAACACCAGTGAGCTCAGGAGGTGGAACAGTGGCAGCAGCAGCCAGGGCCACTCTGACTGAGACCCCTCCTCACTCCTTGCAGCAGCCTGGCACCTCAATCCACACTTACCATCCTTGAGAAAACATTCTGAACTCCTGGCAAAACCTTTCTGAAAGGAAAACTCTTGGGACTCTCGGTGACACCTTTCCAAAGGCACCCTCTGCTCTGCTGCTGCAGGGCCCCCTTGGAGCCCCTTCCCACCTAAACAGGCAGCGAAGGAAAATCATCTACAAAGGGGCCCAAAATGCTGATGCAGCAAGTTCCAACCCCAGCAGAAATTACAGGATTAAGGCACATCTTGTGCCTGTAACAAGGACCATGTGAAGGGGATGTTTGCAGGACTGCAGGCTGCTGGCCCAGCAAAGAGACTGGCTTGGGGGAATATAAAGATACCTGATCAGGTAAAAATTTAGAGGAGCAGAAGGAGCTGGCCTCCCTGAGAGGATGGACAGTGGATAAATTCTCTGCACATGGACACAGTGGATTTTATTTCCCACAGGCCCTTCAGCCAGCAGGCTGCACAGGTACTCCAGAACCTGAACTGGCAAAATGAAATGATAAAAAGCTACCAGGATAGAGCTGGGATGCAGGAGATTCACTGCAGAACAACGTGGGTTTGGCCCCTCTGAAGGGCTGGAGCAGAATCTGTGCTGCCAGGAAGCCCAGGATAAACCCATCAGGAATGGTGGAATGGGGGAATTAAAACCTGTTTGATGATGAACACTGGACAAAATGAAAAATTATGGGGGGCGGGAGGGAAGGGGCAGAGGAGGTTAATGTTCAGCAGAGCTGAAGGGTCTGTGCTGGAGCTGCAGCTCCCAGTACCCCTGAGAGGGGTTGTGGAAACCAGATGTGGAGGAATGGTCACGGTGGGGGGAGCAAGGGGCTGGTATCTGCTCATAATTACTCTTGATTTTGTGCGATGACATTGAGGCTGCAGGCAAACATGAAAGAACACTTGTGGGGACAGCAGCGCTCGCGCCGGCCAATGGATTAATAAAGAATGACTGACATGCAGGGAGCGGGGAGGCCCACATGGAAGTGTTTTGTAGGGTTTTGATGTTCTCCAGGCCCACAGAGACCCTTGCCAATGCTGCTGATTGCCCCCCAGCACAGCCGCAGGAGCGCTATGCTTGGGAGACTCCCAACCCTTCCACACCACGCTCCAACACCTCCGTGTGACCGTGGATAAACCATGGTCAGTAACCACTCGCTTCTGTGCCAAGGTGCTCCTCAGGGAGAAGCCATCAGGTGCAGGACATGGGCTCCATCCACACCACAGACAGCTCAGAGCTGTATCAGTGGGGCAGCTTCCAGGAGAGCACAGAGCGCCTCCTCCCAAAGCAGCTCCTTAACAGGTAAAGGTCACCCAGTTTCAGTTAAATCAAAGCAATTAACACATAATCACATTAACAGAGTACTCTATTCTGGATAAAAGGATTTTTTTCCTTTAGTAATTGCCCCGTGGCAACACAAAACCTGCACTTGAAGAAGCAAAGGCTGAGGATTAGGTGCTGGCCCTGGGCACCAGGGTGACCATCACCAGCACCCTCACACCTGGCTCCAGGTGTGTCCATCCCTGCCACCTCTTGAGTTTAGAGTGACTGCTCCTTCTTCCCCTCAGAGACGTGCCAGGCTCCTGGTGGATCTAGAGACCCAGATAAGATCCTTTCTGAGGAAAGCCAGCCCCTACCCTGTGCCAAACAGGGAATCACCCAGCAGGGAGGTTCACGCCCACATCTGGAGAAGGATTCCTAGGGCAGGGAATGGGGCTGAGGGAGAGCTGTGGGAAGCACACAGCAAGGGGGAGTCACTCAGCCACCACCTGCCTCCTGCACTCGCTGCAAGCCTGCAGAGAGACTGTTACAACTTTTAATTTGTAAAACCAGGAGGAAAGGAGCGTGTGAATGGAGCAAGCAAGAGAGCAGATGGGCAACGGGCTGCCCAGCTTCACAGGCAAATTCCAGACGCTTCTGGGATTCCTTGCACCAGCAGGGTTTGTTTTGTCAGCGGTTTGGCATCCTTCCTCTCCTAACCTCCGTGTTGCGAGCAGGAGCCTTGCTGGGTGCAGGACTGGGAGAGCCCAGAGCCACACTTTGCATCCCACTGGCTCTGCCAAGCTCTCCAACACGTTCACAGGTTGCTTTGCTCCTTCCTCTGCATTCAAACCATCACCACCACCAGCAGCCCCATTCTCAATTACCACAGGTCAATCCTAGTCACAGCCTGTGGCTTGGCTCCTGTTTGTTTAACTTGGTGTGGCTGGGAAGGGGTCACCTCTTCATGCAGATGGGGGCAGAGCTTCCCTACAGGACCTGGGCCGGCATCTAGCCAGCACAGGGGTTCCCTGAACACCTCCAGGCTCTGCTTGACACCCACTGAGCTGGGAAGGTCCTGACCACAGCCCTGTGCTCAGTCCTGCTCAGCACCTTCCCCTCAGGGCACAGCAGCTCACACTGAGTGTTGGTGCAGGGATGCTGGGATGCACACAATGCTGCCCTGTGGGGGGACAGAGGAACCTCCTAAGGGACTGTGAAGCACTGTTACTGGTTTTCCAGACTCACCACTGCATGTCCTGAGCTTCAGGAACTGGTAACCCTCCTGGAGGAGTAAACACAATCCTCAAAGTTTCCTGAGGATTTTCAGTTTACACCCGGGTCATTCTTTCTGGGAGCAGTACCTTGGAGTGGCAGCACTGATGGAGGTGGCTGGCTCCTGGCAGGTCCTGTTGTCTGCAGGGATCTCAGCTTCCAGGGACACAGCTGCAGCCCATGCTCAGCACTCATCTCTGCTGCAGCCTCCAGCTCCAGGGCCCTTTATCCATCCCCAGCCAGAGAACTGAAATCT
The DNA here is from genome assembly GCF_000277835.1 of Geospiza fortis. NCBI lineage: Eukaryota > Metazoa > Chordata > Aves > Passeriformes > Thraupidae > Geospiza > Geospiza fortis. The sequence continues at coordinate 744,089 of NW_005054330.1, read as the reverse complement.
GCTCAGCCCCAGACCCACTTCAGTGCTTTTATCCACTGGGTCCAGCCTCAGCTGATCCTGTTTGCCACCCTGATGAATTCCTTCTATGCCAGCTGGGCCAGAACCCTGTCCCCACTCAGCCCCATCCCTGTTCAGTCCTGCTGTGCTGGCTCCAGTGCCACCACATCCCATCCATGGAGAGCCCGTGGTGTGTGTGTGGAGCACTCACTGTGCATGTTCCTATGTCCCCAGCAGCAAGAACCCTGCCTGAGGTTTCCCAGTGATTGTGGACCCATGGAGGGATCCAGAGGCAGCTTTTCCAAATGCCAGTGGCTCTCATGGGCAGCTGGAGGGTGCAGCACTCACCCCAGCGTGTCTCTGGGCACGTGTGCCTGCAGCAGGGCCAGCTGGGCCAGCAGGGAATGGCCTCTCTCCAGAGCAGTAATGCTCCACACAGGATTGTTTTCCCTAGGCCAGGATTATCACAGTGATCTGGGCAGCCAGCACAGCTCCAATCCCATTACTCCATTAGCATGGGCGTTAGAAGGTGACACTCCGCATCTGCTTGACAAAATGCAGCTTCAGACTCCGCGCTGAGCGTTTCCACCAAAAGGAACAGAGTTTTCACTTGGAGAGGATTTGCTATTATTATTGGCTTGTAGCTGCTTAGAAATAAACAGCAATAAAGACTTCACCAATTTACTCTCAGAATGTTCTCATTTAAAACACGCCGTGCAGAAAAATATTAACAAAATAAACTCCCAGCTTAGAAGAGGCTAAAGAGAGCTTTTTTTGGAGTGTCAATGTTTGTGGGAGCGTTTTCTGAAGAAGCTGCAGTTTGAATTGAGCAGCTGTTGGTGCCATGTCCCCCAGGACAAGGCACTGGGGATGGCCCAAGGGCAGTCCTGGCAGCACAGAGGGGTGGCAGAGCCCTGCTGCCCTGGGAAGGGCAAGATTTTCCTGATGGGATGATTTTCAGACAGAGACAAGCCCCACTCCATTTCAGCAGCCCAATGCCAGCCTGGGAGGGGCGAACATGATAAGGTGGGAAAGCCTGAAATAAAGCTTAACCCTGAGATTGAAATGGAGTTGTTCAGCATTATTGGCTTGTAAATTGTACCTGTGATGAGATTTAGTAAAAGACTGAGAGGTCCTTTGGCAGTGGGAGAGTATTTATGATGCTTTTGTACTGGTACACGAACACTTCTCTGTTCTGCCCGTGTTCACACTGCCCCAGAGGCCGTGTCCTGTTCCTCAGGGTGGTGTTATACACACAAGTGCTAGCAGCCAGCTTTGGGCTTTTCCAGCCTCCTGCCTTCAGGTACTTTGTTGCAGAGGTAACAAAGGAGTCCCTGTCCTGGCAAAGAGGAGTGGGGTCCATGGTCCATCCTCGAGAGTAGGTGAGGACCAGTGTCTCACTTAGGAGCTGAAGGCTTCCTTAGGCTTGTTTTTGGTGGTGAATCCCTGCTTTTCAGGGCAGGATGCTGTGAAATGGCCGAGCCCTGCTGCTGCCTGGCTGCCAGAGGAGCCCATGATACCTTGAACTGGCCTTGGGGGTGATGGTTGGTGACCAGCAGCATCAGGGATCTCCTTCCACCCTCCCTCCAGTTGCCTTTGGTGGCAGTGGGGCTGCCCCTGTGGGCACTGTGCTCTGCCTGAGGATGCCAGATCACTGCTTCCACCAAAGCCAATTCCACATCACCAGAAGCTGAGTGCAGCAAGGGGCTGACAGGTCATTTGCTGTGGGCATTTCCAACAACAAACGAGCTCCAGAGAGCACTCTCAAGGATGGGGAGTGCAGGAAGAGCTTACTGAGTGGAAGCCTAGTTTTGAATTTACACAAACATTGCCCCTTGTGTGAGGACAGAGGTCATTGGGAGTGGGGGGAGCACACAGACCAATGTTTCACTGAAGCAATGGAGAAACCTTCCTTTAGCACTCTGGTCACATACACAGCCACCTCGCTGCTGCTAGCAGCCAGGCGCCTTTGTGTCCCTGTGCCCGTGCTGCTGAGAGTCACAGCCATCTCTGATGCCACACTGCATGCTGGGGGTGGTGCTGTTCCTGAAGAGCACAGAGAGTTACCCTCCGTGGGGATTCCTGGCTGTAGGAGTCCATGAATCCTCCCGCATTAAAGCCCCAGCCCAGTGGGGCATTAACTGTATACCCACCACCTCCCTTCTTTGAGCTTTCTGAGGCAGGAAGCAAAACCTGTGTTGGAGCACAGACTGACAGACTTTTCAGGAAAGATTGCACCTCTGGGATTTCTGGAATAAGCACTGTAGCAGGTTGCAGCATTTATACACTGGTCGTGTCAGGCCAAATGGGACACGCTGCCCCTGCTGACTGCTGGGCTGGTTGCCACTGGGAATCTCACAGACACACTTGGGATTCCCCTGTTTGTATTAACAACACAAGGAAAGCTGAGCAGGAGCCTGGCAATGTGCACGGGCACTGCTCCTGTGGGGCTGGAAGGGATGAGCAGGGCCTTGCACTCCTGTGGCGCTGACTGGCAGGTGGTGCCAGCCCGTGGGGACACCCTGCCCGTGTCCCTGCTACAGACCATCTCCTAGTCCTGCCCTTGCTTTTCCCTCCTCTGCTGGAGTTCTTGAGCCTAAAAGCAGCAAGCCAGAGAACCATGGCCAGGGTAGGAGCAGGGAGCTGAGCCTGGGATGCTGCAAGATCTGGAGGAATTGGGATGTTGCACAGAAAGGCAATGTCACTTCCCACAGGAACGCTGTGACAGTGTGGACGGGAGGGAAGGGATCAAGAGCCCACAGACCTCCAAAGTGCAGGATGGAGGCACTGCCCCATGACTGCTCTGCTCAGCTGGACTCTCCTGGGAGCCTCAGACTGCATGAAGATGCCTTGGACTATTCCCAGCTCCATGGATGAGCTGTTCCATGGGATACTCCCATCCTAGACGCCATCAGGGCGGGACTCAGGCACTGTCACCAGGATCACATAAAACATGATGGATCTTACTGTAATCCTTGGAGCCCACGTAAAAAGATACTCTCTAGATATCTATAAAACATGCTGGGATTTGCAATTAAAATACCTGGGTGGTGACTGTGCCCACAGCCTGCCTTCTCTCCCTCCCTCCCTGCATCCCTCTTCCCCTGCCTCTCTGGTTTGGAGCAGCTCCATGTAAACCCTGTTTTGCAATCACTGTTTAAATAACAAGCTGCCTTCAAAGGAATATATTTAGAACAGAGGGTCCCCCCATAAGCACGCTCTGAATGTTTGAGTGATTTCAGCTGGTTTGGCGAGCGTTCTCTGTGATATCATGGGCAGAACATTTCTTTGCGGGTCTGTGAGCTCAGGCTCTGAAGAGCTCATGGCTCTGCAGCTCCTGCAGTCCCACCAACAGCATTTCCAGCTGCTCCTGGGGCAGGCTGAGTGTGGTGGATGTGCCTGGTGGGGGCACAGCTGCCAGCCCAGTGCTGGCACAAGGGGAGCAGAATGACCAGGGCTGGGCACTTCCCCTGGGCTGGGCACTCTCAGCACTCCCAGCTGGGGTGGCTGCTCTCAGTGACATCTGTGGTGGAGTTGGCCATGCTTTTGTGGCCTTAGTTGGCCCGTTATCATGGGCCCAGACCTGGTGTGTTCCCTGTCAGTGCACGTGTGTGATTTTGACATTTTACCAAGGAGTCTCCATGAGGCAGAGGCTCGTTTGGCTCAGTTAAACACCAGTCTTCCCCAGAGGAGTACATTCACCCTGCTCACACATGCAACAGCTCTGACTTGTTCCTGTAGCAGGCAAGAGCTGGGAGAATTTGCTGAATATCAAACGAATATCAATGTTTTCATTTTGTAACCAACTCCTGCTCGCCCTGACAGCCAGGTGCCACTGGCACACCAGCCAGGTGACCCAGCACTGCCAGCTGCCCTTGCCTCGGGAGCAGCCCCCCTGGCTCCCTCTCCATGGTACAAAGCCAGTTCCCTTCATTATCTGCTGGCTGCAGATGCTCACAAAGCCACGAACCGCATTGGCATCGAGCATTTTAGGCGAGGTTGTTCAGATTTCTGTGTTCAGATTTCTGTGTGCTTTCCAGCAAAAGTGAAGCAGCAGCTCATGGGCAAAAGGACACCAGAGTCACTTACTCCCCTGTCACAGACACCCTGCTTCTGATGGGGACCCACCCTGCATAGCAGGAGGCAGAGATGGGCTTGGCAGAGCCTCCCCGGAGAGCGGGAAGAGCCCCAAGGAGATCCCTCACCTCCTCCTGCAGGAGCACCAGGATGCTGCTGACAAGGGCTCCTTTGTTCCACGCAGGGCTCACCTGAGCACCGGGACAGCTCCCGGTGTCTAATTAGCAACAGGAGCCGCGCTCGTCCTCCCTCAGGCAGCCCGGTCATGTCTCTGCAGCTCTCCGCATTTTTTGCCCAGGTGGTGAAGCTGAGGGAGGCGGGACAGAGGGATGGGCTCCACTCCCACCGTCCCTCCTCGCCTG
>NW_005054330.1:735307-739643 GCF_000277835.1 Geospiza fortis | reverse complement strand
CACAGCCTGATGGCATGGGACCGCCCCAGGGGCATGGGGACAATCCAGGGCACAGGGACAGCCTGGCACCTGCGGCCACCCGGACTGTACAGGGGGAGCAAAGACAAAGAGAGACCCAAAATGAAGACCTGAATTGCTGCGCAGGCCTTGCACAGCTGACTGTGGTGCGGAACTGGGTTGCTGAAGCTGCAGACCCATTTTTCAGCTGCTCTTGGAGTGTCTGGAGAGAAGGGATGTGTGTATATTTTCAGTGAGAGATTCCCCTCAGTATTCCCACAAGAATTTCCGAGGCTGTATTTGAATCCAGATGAGCCACGGCTGCTCCCAGCTCTGGGAGCAGAGCAGCAGCTGCAGGGCCCCAGCAGCACCCCAGGGCTGAAGCATGGGCACAGGGGCTTTCAACCAGCTCAGAGAAATGCCTGGCTGAAGAGATTTTTGTGCTTTAAAATGTGTGTTGATGTCCCACTGGAGCAGTGAGTTTAGAAGTCCTGTGCCCAAAAATTTAAACTTGTGTTAATTTTAAGGATGGGATCCTGTTTTTCCACGTGGGATGCTCTGGGATGCACATGGTGCTGCCAGAGATGCCCAGGGTTCAGCTGGGATGCTGACACCCACTCCTGGAGGGCAGTGGGTGTCTCAGCACCCTGGGGATGCCTCTCTCTGGGCTTTTAAAGATTTTTCACATCGTGCTGAGCACTGACTGAATGTACCCATGCCTGTTCCAGGACACATCTAGCTGTCCCCTTTGTTCTGGGCCCTCAAAATATTCCTATTGATGTAAATCTAGTAAGATTTACTCCTCAAAATATTCCTACTGATGCAAATCTAGTGAGATTAACTCCAGCCAGGCTCTCCTCTGATGGCTCTGACCCAGTGATGATGCTTTCCCCCTCCCTGGCCAGGGACAGTGCTGGTCCCACAGGTGCTCCTGGCTCTGTCCCAGGGCTGCCCCTTCACCTCCCACATGTCCCAGCTTTTGGAGGAGTGAGGGAGCAGGAGGAGGCAGCTGCTTGCAGGCTCCAGCATATGCTCGCCAAGGCTTTTCCTCCAAATGCTGCTCACTAGAGAAACAAAGAGAAGGAGAGAGAGATGAGACGTGCAGCAAACTCCTGGGCACAGCCTTTGGCTCTTGGGTTGTGCTTTGCTCTGTCTCTGGTGTTAACTTGAGGCTGCATCCTTGTCCAGACCCCTCTGTTGTGGCTGTGTTGGGGGAGAATGTGGCTCTGACCACCCCATACCCCATCTCCCTGCAGGAAAAAAGAAGGAGAAAAGCATGTTCACGACAAAAAATAGGAGTCAGAGATGGGGGAGGCTCCTCCCTGTCATGCTTCTCTCCCTCACCACGCTCAGCCCCCCCTGGCTTGCTCAGGAAACACTGGGAAGTGGAGCTGGGGGGTTGGCTGGGAGAGTGTCTGTTCCTGGAAATGCCCAGGAGAACTTTCTCACTGCGGCTCTCCAGGTAAAACCCTGTAACTTTATCATCCTCAAATAATATGAAAGCAGCCCCCTGTCCTCCAGGCACACAAAGAATGGCTTGATCCGTTGCTAACAAAGCCTCTTAAAAGATAAAGAGCAAAATACAAGGCAAGGAGAGCATGCCTGGCAGGCAGACAGGAGCTGGCCAGTATAGGCCAAATTCTTTAGGAGTTGAGTTTCCGTTTGGGCTCAGCTTTCCCGCGGATTCTATACACCTAAAGAAAACAAACCGTAATCCTATCTGGGGCCCAGCACTCTATTTATTTCACCTGGTGAAAAGATCTTGCCAATTCCCCCACGCTGAAACCCAGCAGCTGCCCAGCAAGGGAGCCAGGCCATAAGTGTGTTCTGCATTACAGAAAAATTGATATTAAAATATAAATGTGGTCTTGCAAAGGATGTATTTGCGCTCGTACTGCGTGAGACATTCTTCCAGGTTTCTCTGCTGTTTTGCTGTGTGATTTGGATCCCACTCAGTGCCTCTCCTCAGCCTCTGGTAATCCAGTTTCACAGCCCTAATCCGCAGATTACAAGGGAGGAATGCTCAGCCTCCACTCTCACCGTTCAGCTGCACCTCTCAGGTGAGGAGCCGAGCAGAGGAGGGCACTGACCACATGGAAACATTATTTACACCTTTAAATTGCTCGGAATTAGAGTCCCTTCCCCTGCCTTTGCCTTCCTCTCCCTTTCACCTCTTCCTCCCTGATTCCCGTGGCTCTGGAGCAGCCAGTGCCAGCAGGGGCAGGCAGGATCTGTCCCGTGCTGGGGCGCAGGTCAGGACTGGTGGGTGACACCCGTGGGTGCAGGCTCAGAGCAGTCACAGCCCACAGGACCCCCCAGAGCCCCGGGGTGCTGGGCAGTGCCTGCAGAAACACCCGCCCGCAGCACAGGCACGGTTGTGTTTCCAGAGAGCAAGGAGACAAAAAGCCAAACATTTTCCACTCTCATTTCTCTTTCCTGCATTTTGTTACTGATACCTCCCCGTGGGCTTTGGGGCTCTGACAGACGAGCTCTGCAACGGATTAAAGGGTTACTGTGCTCAGCTGTCAGAGGTTGCCGAACCCGAGCGGGGTGGTGCAACCAGATCCTGCCTGTGCCCCGTGCGCTCCCCTGGCTGCTGCACCAGCCCCTGTGGCTGCCGGTGCAGGCATGGAACAGGAGCCACAGCCACGAGCTTGACCTTCCCCAGCCTCCCCGTTTACAGCCCTCCATTCCACTTGCCCTTTCAGACACACAGGGAGGCGACCCCAAAGCCAAACCTGTGGGCACACAAGGACTCTGCTGCCCTGGCCTTGTGCCCCACAGCAGTGGGGCTGTGGGGCCTCTGTCTGGCTGCTGTGGGTCTGGAAGGGCTGTGGAGGGGTCCAGCATCGTTGAGATCCTTGCACACAAAGGCTGCTCAAACCCAACTGCAGGGTCCCACGTGGATGGGAATGGATGGGAATAATTGGGGATAATTGGATGGCAACCCTGGGTCTGTTCTTACGTGGCCAGCAGGGTTTTTGATATCTGGGATGATCTGCCCATGGCAGCTTGCCCCTGCCCACCCAAGCCCCATGCTGCTCTCCAGCTGGGCTTTCCAGCTGAGACGGTTCTGAATCCCCTGTAATTGGCAATGGTCATAAAAGAAAAGCCTGAAGTATTTGCAGTGTTATCACAATCATTCCAGGCTTTCTGTGGAGATGGATGCTGCTGACAACATCTCCGTAGCTGCTTCCCAGGCTGATAAGTCACCAAGTATGAAGGAGGAATGGTGCAGAGATACCATCAGCATTTCCATGATGTGTTAATTCTTAAATATGACCAAAGGGAAGGGACCATTTTCCAAAACTCCCCCTTGCTGCAGCTTTGAGCAGAGCCCTGTGAGGAGCTCTTGGTTCTTGCATTCACATTTGGGCTCACCAGTGACAGCCTCAAGCCAAGTCTGCTTCCTGACAGCCCCAGGGCTCAGCAGGAGGGGGGCTCTGGGTGCACTGGTGTCAGCCCTGCATGATGGTACCTCCTCTTCAAGGAGCCCCAAGAGCAGTGTGGGTCTGGGGAGATGTCACCTCTGTGCCACCCAGGGACAACTGAGCTTAGCTGGTGTCATCCAGATGTCTCCAGTACAGAAAAATGAAAATTAATGGTTGGATGGGAACCCTGGATCTGTTCTTATGTGGACAGCAAGGTTTTTGATATCTGGGATGATCCTGATCATGCACAAAGAAGATGCTCATTTCTGGAGCCTCCTGGAGATGTGTCCTCTCAGGAGCAGGGGTGGGATTCCCCATGGAGGAGCAGCAGGTGGCAGAGGGGCAGGATGCTGCTGGACACCCAGCTGGCGTGAACCTGGTAAAATGTCCTGGGAAGAGGCAGGGGACAGCCTGAGGCTGCACCCCACAGAGCTGGGGAGCTGCCGAGGATCCATCGTCACACAGTTATCAGATTAAGCACTGCTGGGCAAACTATGACTTTTTGAGGAGCAGGCAGAGCTCACCAGCTGTTTAAACTGTGATGGCTCTCAAATAACAAGATTAGGCAATTGTGGGCCACAGGAAGGATACCAGCAATTACTGCCTGATTGGTAAGAGCTGTAATTAAAGTGCAGTGTCTTTCAGCCTCTCGGAGCACGAGTCCGGTCCACGCGCAGCCATCCCTACATTTGGTTCTCATTTATTTGCCTCTCCAAACACAACCCCTTCTGCACCTTGCCAGGCACCTTCAGCAGCTGGCGCTGGCTGTGGGCACAGATCTGGGTGTAGGGCTGCTGGGTCCCCAGGTGGGTGCCACCTCCCACCCCTGTTTGCCCTCGTGCTTTTCCACAACACCTGGGGCTCCTCTCAGGGCTGCTCTAGCCCCCAGTGTGGGGGTGAGCTAAAGG
>NW_005054330.1:721687-735297 GCF_000277835.1 Geospiza fortis | reverse complement strand
GGAAAGAGGAACACAGAAACCAGCATCTTCTGCCTCTGTAACCCCCTTCCCTGCCAGGATGAGGTGATGCTCTGCCTGTGAGCTGCCTGTACGTGCTGCCTGCTGGCCCTGGAGCGCTGAGGAGGGAATCTGTGAGATGGTAAAATGCTCATATGCTTGTAGGTTTGCTCATCTTCTATCTTTGGTGATTCAGTTTATGTTTTAAAATGTAAAAAGGCCTCCTACGTACATGATGTCTCTATTGTATAAAAATATCAGCCATGGTATTTCAAAATATCTGCCTTTCCAACAGTGACTCCTCCCCGCCAGCCTCAGCCCCCGTCCCCACTGTTCATCCTGGCATCCCAGACCAGCTGGAGCACCAGGAGTGTGTGGGGACACTGAGAACTGCTGCTGTCCCTCAGCTCTGAAGGGATGTTTACTGCACCAGGGATGTGTTGTCTACCAGAGGGTGGTTAACTCCCCAAACTGGGTGAGTGAAACCTGGCTGTGATGGAAGGCAGCTGCTGGCGCTGCTGCTCCTCTGCCTGGCTAAAAGTGAGTGATCAGTGTTTCCCAAAGGGAGCCATCCATCACCTCTGGTGTTTGTTTATCCGCAGCAGACAAGTCAGTGGGACTTGTGGGAGTGGCATCTGTGGGCTGGGGGCTGCCCGTGCCAGGCAGTGCCCTGATATGCATCTCACTCCCTGTGTCCAGCTCAGGGTCTGGCCAGCCCAGCTGGCAGTGCCTGCTCTCCAGGCAGCCCTGCAGGGATGCTCCACATCCATAACCTGCCCTGTGACTGGAGCTGGGGGCTCTGGACGGGCTGACTGGTCCATTGCAGACCTGGTGATGACTCTGCCCTCACAGGTCTCTGCAGGTGCCCCAGCTGGGACTGTGACACACGGGGTCCTGTCTGCACAGACACCTCACACCTCCAAAGGGACTCTCCAGCCAGAGCAGTGGGACACAGATAACTTCTTCTTGCTAATTCTGAGCAGCACTAAAATTCCCTTTTTGGCCAAACATTTTGTTTGCTGCAGCTGCTCCTGTGCTGGAGAGGGATGGAGAGAGGGACTCAGAGTCACATTGCTTAGGAAATGAATCTCTCTGACTGGGATGGTCAGGTGAGGCTTGGAGTCCCAGGTCTGTGCTCTTTCCTCTTGGTTTGTGCCCTGGAACATCTCCAGATGGAGCTGCCCTTGCCATCCTGGCACATGGTCAGCTCAGCACAGGTTGGATGCTTTCTGCTGGAAATGATGAGTATTTCTATCAGAATGTCTTGAGCAAGGAGTGGGGAAAGAAAGAAGCTTTATCTTTACTTAGATATCCATGATCAGCTGAGCAGTGGTGCTTTGTGGCTGGGAGGGCCATGGTGGGGCTGCCCTGTAGGCACAGAGTCACTGCTCAGCCACAGAGATATCCAGCTTACTTTCTTTTTCCAGGGAAGTTTGCTCAGCCAGTGGCTCACAACACTGAACTGAGGGATTCCACAGCCTTCCCAGCAGTGGTCCCACTGTGGACAGTTAACACTGGAGAAATTAGTCTCTTGGTGGTTCAGTTGTTTCTGATTAACTTAAATACATGCACCAAGTCCAGGCTGTGGAGCAAAGCTGAATTTGTGGCTTGTGCACATTCCCCTGTGGTCCTAGGGTGGTGACAGCCAAACCCCTGTGCTGCCTGCCCAAGATCCCTGTCTGCCCCACATCCCTGCCCTCTGGGATCCCTGTCAGCCCTACATCTCAGCCCTCTCGGATTCCTGCCTGCTTCATATCCCTGTCCTCTGGGATCCATGCCCTGCATCCCAGCCCTCTGGAATCCCTGCCTGGCCCTCATCCCTGCCCCAGATCTCTGCCTGCCCCTCATCCCTGCCCACTGGCATCCCTGTCTGCCCAGGATTTGGTGTCCCAGTCATTGTGGGTGGTGGCAGTCAGCAGTGACTCATGGCTGGGGACCCTCTGCTCTGTACCCGACTGTGCAGTGCTTTCAAGGAGCCGGGTACATATTTATTTATTATTTTTTTTCCCTTTCCAAGCTCTTATTTTCTCATGCCAATCCTTCAGCTGTCCTTGGGAACGCGGCTGCCAGCGCGGCGGCGGAGGGAGCCCGCGATGAGCGATGCCACAGAGCGACCCCTATAGTTAAGGTTACACGAGAATTTCTATAGGCTAAAAATTTTCCCAAACATTCACCTGCTGGGCTTAAATTTTCCATGCTTGTTGTTTGCCTGAAGGTGAATTGTTGTCAAGCTTGAGAAAAATTCCTTTGGCTGTGCCTGTGTTATGGGAGAAGAGAAAATACTCGCTTCCCACTGGAAAATCTTTAGCTACTTTTTTCCCCTCTTCTCCTTCAGACAGGGCTACAGAAAATAGCCTGGAGTCTGAAAAGCCTCGGAACTTGGCCTGGCCCAAGCACCTCAGTGGGAAGATTAAAGCGAAGGGAAAAAAGGGATAAGAAAATGGGAAACTGGGCAAAGGGGCTGGGGGAGGGCACAGCTGTCAGAGCATGCTCTGTCTTGCCATGATTCCTCTCTCCTCTCTCTATTTTTTTTTTGCTGTTGCCTCCAGCAGCATCACGAGGAGCAGATGGAGACGGGCTCGGTGTCTCGGGGCAGGCGGAGCTTGCCCGGGGTGGGGTGGAGAGCTGGGGTTGGTGCTGGCTCCTCACACCCCGTGCACACCAAGGGTCTGCCTCTCCTTCCGTGCTGTGCAGCTCTGAGTGATAAAAACAAGGGGTGGGCACTTCCCCCTACTCCAAAACCAGTGGTTAATCGGGGATAGGACTCCAGGCTGAGAAACACTCCGGGAATTCTCATGTTAAGAAACTCATGTGGCTTCCTGTGAAGTTGGTTGTTTGGTATTTTTTTTTTAAGGAGTTGAGTTCCAAGCAGGATCTTTGTGGATGAGGAGTTGAAGTTGCACCATCAAAGGAAGGAAATATGAAAAGGTGGATTCTTACACAGATTTTCCCTCCGTGGTGCTTATGAAGTTTTAGAAAGTGATTTTTATTTTTATTTTTTTAAATAAAAGTGCAATTTAGTAAATTGGGCCAGACAGCAAACCGTGTAAGAACATGCACATCCCTGCATGTGTCCTCTGGGTTTTGGAAATCTGAAGGATGTGTTTGAGGATGAGGGACCCCCTGAATGCCTGGCCAGCAGAGCTGTGGGTCAGACAGAGTAAATGACTTATTCAGAGGGTGCCAAAGGTGGGATTTACACTTGACTCTCCAACCCCAACTGGGAAAACCCTTGTGGCATGAAGTGCACAAGCTGCTGGGTGCAGGGTGAGGATTGACTGCTGTGTCCTTGACTGGTTTGCAGTTATGCAACCAGAGCATCACATTCCTGTCATTTTTGCATCTCATGCTGGCTCCTGCCTTTGGCTGGCAGGTATTTTCTGGAAGGAGAGGTGATTCCTGCCTTCCCCCTTCCCTCCTTCCCTCCTCCAGAAGCTGCAGGTGCTGCTCTGCCTCTCCCTGCAGGTGTGGTGACCATGGGTTTTGGTGGTGACCATGAGTTTTGGTGGTGACCATGAGTTTTGGTGGTCACTTACCCTGTGCAGGGGGTTGTGCATCATGTGTGCTCCTGCTGTTCCCTGATCCCAGTTCCTGGACAAAACCAGAAGAGGCTGCAGGAGCAAGAGGCTCCCATGTCCTGCACAGGCATCCCAACCAAATCTCCCTCTCCCAGAGCAGGGGGTTCTCCTTCCCACCCCAAATCCTCCAGGTGCTTCCTTGCCACACTAATCCCTCTCCCAGTGATGATTTTATCAGTCTCCAGATCTTGCTGCAGTATCCCACGGTTGTTAATGTATTTAATGTATTTAATGCTGCTCTTCCCGCTGCTCCGAGCATCACAGAGACAAATGAAACAATATCTGGGCAGTGCCCCTTCTGCAGGCAGGGATTCCTGGGAGAGGGACAATGTTTGCATTGAGCAGCAGCTCCTTGTGTCTGTCTGCTCCTGGAGAGAGGATCTGATCCTGCTCTTGAAGTGGTTTGGGCTGGAACAGAACACGCCTGTGCGGAGAACAGCACAGGGATTTTAGTCACTTCTTGAAATGGGGAAAATTGCCTCATTTTTCAGCATTTGGCCTGCGATCCCACACTTCCTAGCTCTATGTAGGGATTAGTTCATACTTTTTTGGTATTTTTGGCCCGAAATGAACGCTCCCAGCCAGAGGAGAGATAATTCCACTTGTGCTGATCCCCTGGGGCACATGCAGAGCTGCAGAAACAGGAAATAGGAAACGTATTACATACCTTTTCCCCTCAATTTTGTTTTCATAATGCATGGAAAACAGCAGAGCTCTGAATTATTTGAAATTTTAGAGTTATTTAATATTTATTTTTGAGAAACAATCTCCCTTTTCAGGGAGGCCTCGCGGTGCCACAGCAGCTGTCTGGGCAGCTCCAGCTCCAACTCCAGCTGGGGTGTGAGGGAGCTGGGGGCTGCATGGCCCCACATGGGGGTCCCTGTCCCCAAGCAGCCGCCACTGTGAGTGTCACATGCCATCTCTGTGCCTGGCAGGGGCAGAGGGCATTCCCCTGGCAGCACTCACAATTCTTGGGTTCCTCCTTGGAGGGATCCAGTCATGCAGAGCAGATCAGTGCCCTGTGACCTGGCTGTGTTAACAACCCCAGGTGGGGACAAGGGGAGCCTGGGATGCCCACAGGGCTGTCTGGGTGCTGTGAGCCCTGCCCTCCCACTTGCCTCATCCTTTTTTCCCCTGTCTGTAGTTATTGCACGAGCCCAGCGGATTCCCTGCTTCGTGTTTGCTACAATGGAAATAAAATCAAATGTCATTTGGAGACCATATAAAAAAAGCAAAGAGCTAAAGAAAAGAATTAATGAAGAACTCATTATGCCAATCTGATGTTTTGGTTTCTAATTTTCTCCTCAAAACCCAGCCTTCCCAGATTTGACAATCCATCTAATTATTGCTTGGCCTTTGGAGCGGTTTAACTGGCACGTGCTGGGACTTGGACAGTTTCTTATTAGCAGCGGGGAAAGTTGGGATTGAAAAAAGCCTTGTGTTGTGTTGGTGTATTTCTGGGTGTCAGAGGCTTCTAAGTGCCTTACGTTTTTCCAATCCATTCTGCATCTCTCTAATTTTCAGGGCTTTCAACACTTTCTGGCGAGCAAAGCCTGTGGATAACCCGAGTAAATGACTTTTTCCATGAATAGAGATTGGCCAGGGAAAGCTGAGTGATAAACAGAATAATCCTTTTTGTGCTTTTCCCAGCTCCAATCTTCTTTGCACACCAAATAAACACTCTCAAGCTGCTTAGAGCAAAATCTCTAATAGATTTTGGTGCTGTGGTGGTGCTGAGCAGGGCTTGGCTCTGTGTCAGACTGAGGGACAGGACAGTGGAATAAAGTCCTAAGATTTTTTTGGGAATTAGTTTACATACCCCCAAGCATAGTGTATTTTGGCACTTGGGCTGCATTACAATATAATCCACCAGCACTCAAAATAGCCTCAAAAATGGCTTTTTTGCTCGTTTCTTTGGCTTTTCCCAGAGCCCTGTGTGAGGACAGAGTGCCCAGTGTAGGGGACCTGGGACCTGCTTGGGTTTGGTGTCTGTGGGTGCCATGTCCCCACCTGGGTCTGGCCCTGGGACACTGCTGTCACCTGCCAGCCCCTGGGGAGCTGCTGCAGCCTGGCTCTGGGACACAGGGAGTGCAGCTGGGGGTCACATCCTCGTGTGCTCATGGCCTTGGAAGCTCCATCTCCCGCTTTGTCAGCTTTGGGAATGGAAATTATTTGTTGTGTGAGGGTGGGTTTTTTCCCAAGTGCATAAACCCAAACCCATTGGGTTGGCATGGGGATGTCCGAGGGGTGCAGAGCTGGGGTGGGCTGCTCATGTGTGTCCAGGATGTTTTAACTAATGGTTTGACATTGTTATTGAAGAAACTGAACCAGTTTTAGGTTAAGACCTCCAGACATTTCTTCAGGGAGCAGAGGATTGAGGCTGCTGCCTGCAGCAGCAGCACAGGGAGATCCTGTCCATGCTCCTCAAATCCAGGGTTTCCATCCTGCAACTTCTGCCTCTGCAAGTCCAGTGAAACTCTGCATTTCAAAGAGCCCCAGGTCCTTGGCCTGCAGGAATCCTCTCTTTATTGGTGTATTAAGAGCAGCTTTGTAGAAATAACTTGTAGAAAACCAGAGCATTTCTCATTCTCCCGGGTGGGAAATGAACAAACGAGGTAATGTTTGCCTGAAGCCCAGGCCAGCCCCAGAACAGGTGGTGGCTGTTATTGTCAAGTAAGAAAATGATTTTGTAAGTAATTAGTTAAACTGCTCAGCCTACATCTCTCCAAAGAAATATCCCTTAAATTCATGGAGCACATTGACTGAGATGCATCTGCTCAGTGTGTGGTGATGTGGGGCACAGCCAGGTAAATCTGCTCCAAAATAGCCTCTGTGAACTGTGGCTGGAACTGAACTATCCCCATAACTGCTATGTTTGGCCAGAAAGAAATACATCCTTTGTTTCTGGCAAATAATTCAGAATTATGTTTTTTTTGCAAATATTCCTTTGCAAAGAGTCCAGACTGACATGAATAGTAACAATATAGAAAATTTTAAAAAATCCCATCTTGATGAGTAGTGCCTGAATGAGCCCAAACCTGACAGAGTGTGTTTGTTCCCCAGCTCCTCAGCAGGGAAGCACAGGCAGGAACCTGGGGAAATGTTTTTAAAGTGTTTACAGTGGCACTGAGATGCACTTTTCACCAGCTCTCCATGCCCAGCCTGCCCAGGCTGGGGGGTCCTGTCAGAGGGGCCTCCCCTGCAGGGGGACAGAGGGACAGGGGGTCTCTGCCACCACCCCTGCTGACCTGGAACTTGGTGGAAGAGCACAGTGGCTGTGCAGGGTGACCCTGTGTCCCTGCTCCTCTTTGGGGACAGTGTGTCAGAGATTGGGCACGGCTGCTTTAATTCCAGAATTAAAGTGGTTGTAGAAGAGAGCCACCACTGTCACCTCCTCTGCTCCCAGTCCCACCTGCCCTGCTGGGCATCAAGGATTGGGCACCCCAGCTGTGCTGGGAGGTCTGCTCTCCTCCCACAGAGCCAGCCTCCAACCCATGGCAGAAGGCAAAATGCTTGCCTGCTTCCCATGTCCTCATTTCCCTCCGCTTTGGCACCTTCAGAAGCAAAATGGAACAGCAGTGCAAATCTGCATTCTGTCAGAAGGGCTTGAGTCCTTAACTGGAGCTCCTCTGGTCTCCTGACTGAGGCCAGATACCTCATGGCTCATCTGGGAAAACCAGGAAATTCATGATCTTCATTAGATGGAACCAGGCTTTGGTGCGGCTTAGGCTGGAGTGGCCCATCCTTCACTGGAGGAACCGTGCCCCATCTCTGGCTCATTCCTGTTCCTGCACAGTCCTTCCCTATCTGCCCTGGTTCTTCTGTTAATGGGAAGATCCTTTCCCTGGCCCTGCACCAGGGGCAGCCTCATGATGGGGACAAACCAGAACTGTGCCAAGCCAGGCAACAGGAGATGCTGATGGGGAGCGGGGGAATCCTTGGCTCTTTCCGTGGTTTCCATGGTTTGCCATGTCCAGGCTCAGTTTTGGCAGCTGCAGCCCTGCCTTCCTGGGGTCAGCAGGTGGGAGACCAGCAGGCTCCTGCTCTGCTTCCACCTGTCCTCTGCCTTTCAGACCTTCCTGCTCACTCTGACGGCCTGGAGAGGCTGGCCCAGCCCCTGTGTGCTGGCAGGGGAGTTCCGAGGTCTGGCAAGGATTGCAGACGTGCAGCCCCTTTCCATATGGTCCCCTCGCAGCCAGAGTGGCTGCCCTGCGTCACCGAGCTGGCTGCTGGCCCTGGAGCAGCCTGGCTTCACTCTGCAGCCCCTTGGTGGCATTTGGAGACAATGATGCTACAGCCTCCAGGTGAATGATTATGACGGTGTTCACAGGGGTCTGGGGATGAGAGATGAGACGAGGATGTGACTCCATGTTTCAGAAGGCTTGATTTATTATTTTATGATATATATTACATTAAAACTATACTAAAAGAATAGAAGAAAGGATTTCCTCAGAGGGCTAGCTAAGAATAGAATAAGAAAGAATGATGACAAAGTCTTCGTCTCAGACTCTCTGTCCGAGCCAGCTGGGCTGTGATTGGCCATTAATTAGAAACAACCAACATGGGCCAATCAAAGATTCACCTGTTGCATTCCACAGCAGCAGATAACCATTGTTTACATTTTGTTCCTGAGGCCTCTCAGCTTCTCAGGAGGAAAAATCCTAAGGAAAGGATTTTTCATAAAAGATGTCTGTGACAAGTGATGGAGAGGGCAGAGGCTGACTCAGCCCTGCGGCTGCCTGGACATCCAGGAGTGCAGAGGAACCCAACTGTGTGAGTGTGGGACCCTGCCCCTGCAGATCAATGCAGCCTTTCTTCTGGGAACGCTTTCCTGCAGCCTTCCAGCGTAACCTGTCACTTGCTGGGTTCAGCCCACACTGGGAGGTTCATACCCAGCCCCTGCTGAGGTTCTGTGCCAAGCAGGGAGGGAGGGAGGAGGTGAACGTGGTCTGTGCTGCCACGGAACCCAGCGAGCGCTGCGCTCAGGGCTGTCCCCAGTTCTCCATTTCTGCAAGAAACAGTGTCTGGCTGCATTGTGCCTGGAGCCTGCTAATTAGCTGTAAGTGATATAATGCGACTGGGATTTCAGCTCAAGCGTGAATGACCTATTCCCTGCTCGCCCTGGCGCTTGGCATGAGCGCTGCTCACGGACAAAGCGTGCTGGGAGGCATCCCCTGCCCCGAGCCTCACAGCCCGGCCCGCTGGCACCCAGCCTGACCTCACAAGTTCTTCTTTGCTCTGTCCCTTGTTCCTGTGGCCCTGGTGCTGTGAGCACAGAGCACGAGATCCCTGTTGGCCCCACAGCCCCTGGAATGACAGGTGAGGATGAGGCACTGGGGTTATACCGAATTTCTGTGCAGCTTCAAAAGAGAAAACTGATTCCAGTGGGGAATGTGCTGAAGAGATAGGGGCAAAGAACCTCTATACCTTATTTTTGGGGAAGGCTGTGGTGAGGTCACAGCTGGTGCTCCAGGTATGGGGTTGGTGGAGGGGCTACTGGTGGCCCAGCTCTGTCCCACCTGACTGCATGGGCAGCTGAGGCCAGGGGACATCCACCCTCAGCAGGAGAGGGGTGTTTGAGAACCTCATTGCAGATAAGCTCCACAGAGAGCTGGTGGTCCCTTGAGCTCTCTGTTTTCTCCAGATTACCATGAATCCATCCCAAATTCAAGCTGGGTTTGCCACACATACCCAAGGTGTGTCCCTGGGGCTGGATGAGCACACATGGCTGTGAGGATCTGTGTGTGTGTGACCCTCCAGAAAAACAGGACAAAAATTCATTTGCAAAAATACACCTGGCAAACTCCAGTGCCTAAAATTAGAAGTGCAATTTGATATCTGAGTGCCAGCAGCAGATGAACAACAGGTCACAGACAAATGTAAATTGCCACACGATTAACATTGGATGAACTTTTTAAAATTTGGGTGCCAACAGATGCACAATAAAAATTTCCTACAAAATAAACATAAAGGGATTGCTCTTGTGCCAGTCCTCAGTTTCTGCTGCATGTTACAAAGGCAAAGCTAATTGTGGGTAAAAATATCGAGCAGCAAATCCTCTTACCAGCAAAGGTGCAGTTTCCAAACCTGCCTCTGCTCAGGGAGATCCTTCCCAAAGCCAGATATTCACAGTGTGTTAATCTGCTTGGCCAGAATTTCCTACTGCAGAAATGATATTGAGTAAGTAAAGGATAAACACAAGAGCACGGGAAGATGAAACTGAAGGATATCAGTGGCTTCTGTGTTGTCACAGGGCATTTTGGGAAGGTGTTTGCTCCAGCACGTGCCCCACAGGCTCACATGGCTGTCAGAGTGCCAGCCTGGAGCACGCTGCCTGGCTTTCAAGAGGAGCCAGCCCTCTTTGATGATGCAGAAATCATTTTACTTATTGAAGCAGTGAATGTTAATGATTATTAATTGGAAAAGGCTCTCCAGGGGCTATGTGTGTGTGGGACTAGTGAGTGCTTTGCAATTCCAGCATGAAATGAGTTACTCCACAGCATTAAAATGAGCAGAGCTCTCCCCAGCATCCCCAGCAAGTAATTGAATTGTTACTGCGTGGCACCAGCCTTTCCTCCTCACTCTGCACTGACACCAGGAGCTGAGCCCCTTCACAGTGAGCATTCAACCTGAATTCAACCCAAAATCCAGGTGGAGAGATATGTTTTCAGCTCCTCTCTGAAGCAGTTGCAGATTCACCCTGTCTGCCCCAGAGCTGCTTTGCCTCTGAGGGGTTTGGGCAGTGGTCACAGTCACACCAGGGCTAGTGGGGAGCAGTGACCCCAAGGGGCTGGAAGGACCTGGCTTGGCTGCCGGGAAAGCTCTGAGGAGCCAAAGTGGTCCCAAGGGTGAGGACAGAAGTGGCTGCAGCAGCTGCTGATGAGAATAGCTCAGTTTGCACAGAGGAACACAGTTTTTGATGGCTGAGTCCAGAGCAGTGGATCTGAGCTGCCAGGTACATGCTGCACGTGGGAAGTGGTGTGGGATCAGCTGAAGGTGTGGGACTTGGGGAAAACTTGTCTTACAACAGAAATGGCCTCTTCAAGGCATCCCTCTGTGCTCTGTGGAAGGGAAGGTGGAAGCAGGATCGATAAACCAGTGGTGACTTTTAAATTGTGGGAAGAGGTCACAGCCAGAGGGACAACCCGACCTGCTCATCATGCGGAGGGGCTTGTGCTCCTGCTGGGAAAGTGGCTGCTGCCACCTCCCTGCCTGCTGATGGAGTAACCTGGGGAGCTTCCCAGCCCATGTGCTGTAAATACAGCCCTAATTTTCTGGGAAAAGGAGAGAAACTGAGAACTGGAGAATGAAATCCTGATGAAGGGCACGGGCTGGGTCCGTGGTCCTGCCGCCCATCATGCCAGTGATGTATTGCAATAACACATCATGGGCTGGTGGCATTCGGTGACTTATGGCTGCAATCTGTCACCTGGCCAGCGCTGCTGGCACCCTGCATCAGCAGAGCTCCGGGAAGCACCGGCACAGCAGGACAGGGCAGGGCACAGCAGGCAGGGGCAGCTGCCCTCCAGCCGCCTGGCTTGGTCAGGACACTGGGGATGGGACAGGGAAGGCAGCAAGGGGATGGGGGTATTTTGTGGTGAGCAGCAATGCCTGGTGTGTGGGGAAGGCCCTGGGGGCCAGATACCCATCTCTGTGAGCCAGGGCACACCTCTACATGGCCCTGCATCCCTGCTTCCAGTTTCTTCCAGAGGCTGAAGGAGGCACGGCATAAATTGGAGGGGGCAAATCATTCTGGGGTGGTTGGTGCAGGAGCAGCTGAGTCTCCATCCATCAAGGGACACCCAGTGCCCAGCACAGCCCCCACTTCCACCCTGCAAAACTGACTGGCAGCTGAATGTCAGCATGGGGACCATCCCTGTGAGTGACCCACCGTGGGCTGGGTGGGCTGGCTGCCCTCAGGGCTGTGGGACTGGCATGGAGAGGTGGCACAGCTCGGCACAGAGCCCTGAGGTCTCTCTCAGTGGAGGGGCTGGTTGCTCCTGGGGCTCATGAAGCCCGGAGCAGCACAGCCACAGGCAGGGGCTGTGTGGTCAGGCAGGACCCCTGTGTTCACAGCCTGCTCCCACATGAATATTCCAGCAAGGAGTGGTGGGTGCAGCAGCTTGAGCCAGGCTTTGTCCCTGCCCATGCAGATGGCAGCTCCCTGGGCTCTCCAGGCCGAGAGGCTGTGAGAAAAGGGGCCTTTTGAGAGCTACAGCAATTTTCCCGGTGAATAGGAGTTGCTGTTCCTGTAACACGAGTTGTTCACACACATGCAGTAATGTCCTGTTTGGGGCTTATGTAATGGGATGGAGGGGCTCCAGTGAGGGACAGACCCCGTGGAGAGGCGCTCGCCCCGTCTCGGGCTGGCAGAATGAACCGGACTTTTCCAGGCCCTGCTGAGATGTTCATTTATAACTCCCACCGTCTGGAGGAAACCTTGCCAATCAAAACACGCCACGGCTTTTCCAGCGGGTTAGGAGCACTCCTCTCAAAGAGGGTTTTTGAGGGGGGCCCAGGATATTTGATAGGAGTTAAGCTGTAAAATTAGTTTCAGAGCAGCGGGTTGTCTCCTTCCCAGCACGCTTGGCTGGCGGCTGCGGGAGCATTAACCCCTCATGGCTCTGCTCCCACCCTGCACTGCCAGGACACCGTGTCCATCCTGCACCACTGGGACACCGTGTCCACCCTGCTCCCATGGCCAGGGACAGCTGTGCCTGGGTGGTTGGGCCATGTGGTGGGGATGTCCTGCTTGTGGCCCCAGTGACTCCCCCCAGGATCTCTGGTGGGATGTCCTGCTCCATGCCCCAAGCCTTTGCTCTGCAGCAGAGCCCTGCAGGAACATCTTTAGCTGCAATACAGGTTGTTCCAGACTGGTGAATGTACAATGGGCTGGGCCCAGCCTTCCCCATGTGCCTGCATAGAGACAAAAACCGACCCACCCTGAGGCTGCATGGCCCTTGCTGGGAGGGCTGTGGAGCAGTGGGTGATGGAAGAGGGAGCACAGCAAATGCCATTTCCATTGTTGGGAAGTATCAGGAGCTCTTTATCCTCTTTGCACATTCCTCCTCCAGTCCCTCCTGGGCTTGCTCAGCCCTGGAGTGAATTTTCCCTTGCACCTGGCAATGGCAGGACCTGCAAGGAAGAAGGACCTGGTCTGGGAGAATTTGAGCACCTGAAACACCTCAGCCTGGCATGGGCACTTGCAAAATCCCAGAGCCTGTCTTGGAGTTTAGTTGTGAAACGAATGATCTCTTTGTTTTCTGCTGAATGATAATGAATCACTAGAAACTTGAAACCATTTTAAGGATGAATAAATGACACCTTCTAAGCTCCATGTTTATCTACCATTCTGCTACCAGAGCAATTTCATAGCAGAGCTATCAATGAATTTAATTTACATAATGGTTTATCATATACTTCAATATTTCAAACACACTTCATTAGGCAGCACCACGAGCAGTACCACACTCCCTGATAGTTCCTGCAAACTTTGCTGTGAAACACAGCATCTCCACTATAACTAATGCTTTAAAAAAGGAGGAAAAAACTCCTCAAATTCCCTAGAGCTGGGTTCAAGCAGCTTTTCCTGCTCTGCTTGCACAGAAGGGGCTGCCAGTGGCTGGGGGACTGATGTGGGGACAGTGGTGGGTGCGCAGCAAGGCGGGGTCTGTGTGCCACAGTCTCCATCTGCATGTGAGGTTCCAGTGACAGGGAGAGTGTCCCCAGCCTGGGACCAGGATCAGCCGCTCTCGGAGGGCACAGGAGCGTTCGGCGTGAACAGCGACGTTTCACTGAAGGAAAGCTAAAACTGGGAATTGCTCCAGCTTCCAGGGGGCCTTACCGAGCAGCTCAGCCATCCTTGGGGGCTGTGTTCCTGCCACCAACACCGGCCGTGGGAGGGAACGGTGTGTTTTGTATGAAATGTCTGCTGCAGGCAGGCGGGGACGTGCGCTCCATGCAGCGCCGGCTGCCCAGGGCGCCCATCCTGCTCCTGCTGCCCCCATCCTAATCCTGCTTCCCCAATCCTATTCC